>NC_134584.1:22890750-23205500 GCF_037038515.1 Microtus pennsylvanicus
ATGTGGGAAGTAGGAGGGATGGGAGGAACTGTGGATTAAATGTAAAATGAAATTAAAAAATAAAGATAAAAAATTAAAAAAAAATTAGAAAGCATCAACACAATGTTATGAGAAAAGAAACTCACAAAGAAGATGTAGAGTTCATTTTTTGTTGCACTTCTTACTGCTTGACATGCAGTCCCCCCTTAAAAGTAGTTTTCCCATTTTTTATTGCGGGGCTGAGTGACTGCGGCGGCAGCGGGGAACAGGGAACTCAGACGTTCCTCATCCTTCCTCCACTTCCTGGTCATCCTGCAGGGGCTATACTGCCTGATACCTCCTCTCTCTTCCAATCCCACTCAGCTTACACCCAAAACCCCCTACCCCCTGTCTCCCTCCCTCCCTCCCCTCTTTGGCGGCTTAGCACCTCCCAGCTCAGCCTGCCTGGGCTCTGGGATCAAACCCAAATCAGGAGGGCAAAAGGGAGGGCGGTAGTTCCTTTTTCCCCATAGCCTGTCTGCAGCAAGCAGGGTGGGCTCTTTGTTGGCGAGCTACCCAAGCAGCACGGAGTTTCGATCTGGGCACTGGGAGAGCCATCATTGGGGTGAGTGAGTGCAGAGGCAGCAGGGAACAGGGAACTCTGACGTTCCTCATCCCTCCTCCACTTCCTGGTCATCCTGCAGGGGCTATACTGCCCGATACCTCCTCTCTCTTCCTATCCCACCCAGCTTACACAAAGAATCCCCTAACTCCTGTCTCCCTCCCTCCATTCCTCCCCTCTTTGGCAGCATAGCACCTCCCAGCTCAGCCTGCTTGGGCGCTGGGACTGAACCCAAATAGGGAGGGCAAAAGGGAGGGCGGTAGTTCCTTTGTCTCCATAGCCTGCCTGCAGCAAGCAGGGTGGGCCCTTTGTTTGCAAGCTACCCAAACAGCACGGAGATCCGATATGGACACCAGGAAAACCATCACTGGGGAGTGACATCACTGGGAAGGCACATCAGTGGGCAAGAAGACCTGATCCTGTAAAAGAAGATCCATAGGGGAGTATTCGGAGGAAGAGATGGGCAGGCGTCAATGCAAGAATTCACGCAACAATCTGAAAAACAACATGAAACCACCAGAACCCAGCGACCTCACAACAGGAGGACATGAACACCTTAATCAAGAAGAAGTAGAAAAAACTGACTTATGAAACTGATAGAGGCCCTTAAACAGCATATAAAAAATGCCCTTATAGAAATGGATGAGAAGTATAACAGAAAGTTTGAGGAATTGAGTAAATCAGTGAATGATACCCTAGGAAACCAAGGAAAAACAATCAAGCAGATAATGGAAACAGATCAAGACTTAAAAACTGAAATGGAGGCAAAGAAGAAAACACTAACAGAGGGCCGGCTGGACATGGAAAATCTAGGTAAACGAATAGAGACAAGCATAACCAGCAGAATACAAGAGATGGAAGAAAGAATCTCAGATTCTGAAGATAACATAGAGAAAATAAACGCACTGATCAAAGAAAACAGCAAGTCCAAAAAACTCTCATCACAAAACATTCAGGAAATATGGGACACAATAAAAAGACCAAACCTAAGAATAATTAGAGTAAAAGAAGAAGAAGAAGTGCAACTCAACGGTCCAGAAAATATACTTAATAAAATTATAGAAGAAAACTTCCCCAACCTGAAGAAAGATGTACCTATGAAGGTTCAAGAAGCATACAAAACACTGAATAGGCTGGATTAAAAAAAAATCCCATCACCATATAATCATTAAAACACAAAGCATACAGCATAAAGAAAGAATATTAAGAGCCGCAAAGGAAAAAGGCCAAGTTACTTAAAAAGGTAAACCTATCAGACTTACACCTGACTTCTCTATGGAAACCATGAAAGCCAGAAGGTCCTGGATAGATGTACTGCAAAAACTAAGAGACCATGGATGCAAGCCTAGACTATTATACCCATCCAAGCTTTCATTCACTATAAATGGAGAAAACAAAATTTTTCAGGATAAAAACAAATTTAAACAATATGTAGCCACAAATTTAGCCTTACAGAAAATAATAGAAGGAAAATCACTAACTAAGGAGTCCAACAATGACCACAATAACTCAAACATCTAGAGACCCTTCACCAGCGCAACTCAAAGAAGAGAAACACACAAACCCTACTACTAAAAAAGTGACCGGAGTCAACAACCACTGGTCATTAATATCACTTAATGTCAATTGGCTCAACTCACTTATAAAAAGGCACAGGCTAAGAGATTGGATACAAAAATAGGATCCAACATTCTGCTGTTTACAAGAAACACACCTCAACCACAAAGACAGGCACCTACTCAGAGTAAAGGGCTGGGAAAAGGCTTCTCAAGCAAATGGACCTAAGAAACAAGCAGGTGTGGCCACACTAATTTCTAACAAAGTTGACTTCAAACTTAAATCAATCAGAAGAAATGGAGAGGGACATTTTATACTCATAACAGGAACAATTCATCAGGATGAAGTCTCAATCCTGAATATCTATGCCCCTAATATAAAAGCACCCTCGTATGTAAAAGAAATATTACTAAAACTCAAGGCAGCCATCAAACTGCACACACTAATAGTAGGAGACTTCAACACTCCTCTCTCACCGATGGACAGGTCAATCAGATAGAAACCTAACAGAGAAATTAGAGAATTAATGGAGGTAATGAAGCAAATGGACTTAACAGACATCTATAGATTATTCCACCCAAAGAGGAAAGAATATACCTTCTTCTCTGAAGCTCATGGAACCTTCTCGAAAATTGACCACATACTCAGTAACAAAGCTAACTTACACAGTTACAAAAAAATATTAGTAACCACCTGTGTCTTATCAGATCACCATGGATTAAAGTTAGAATTCAACAACAAGGCTACCCCCAGAAAGCCTACAAACTCATGGAAACTGAACAGTCAACTATTGAACCATACCTGGATTAAGGAAGAAATAAAGAAAGAAATTAAAGTCTTCCTTGAATACAATGAAAATAAAGAAACAACATACTCGAACTTATGGGTGATGGAGGACAGTCATTGGTTAAATAAAAAGAAACTGCTTGGCCCTCATTGTTTAGAAGATAGGTGGGAGGAGTAAACAGAACAAAATGCTGGGAGGAAGAGGAAGTGAGCTCAGACTCCACAGCTCTCCTCTCGGGAGCAGACGCCTCAGAGAGAGACACCATGCCTTGCTACCGGTCAGACACACGCAATGAAGCAAGCCGCCAGTTTAGACATGGTGAATCTTTCCCGGTAAGACCGGTGCTCACAGATTATTAGAGATGGGTTGATCGGGATGTGAGAATTAGCCTGTAAGGGCTAGAGCTAAAGGGCCAAGCAGTGTTTAAATGAATACAGTTTGTGTGTTGTTATTTCGGGCATAAGCTAGCCAGGCGGCTGGGGTGTTGGGGATGCAGCCCCGCCACCCTTATTACTACATATGGGACACTATGAATGCAGTTCTAGGAGGAAAGTTCATAGCACTAAGTGCCCACTTAAAGAAAATAGAGAAAGCACATATTGGAGACTTAACAGCCCACCTGAAAGCTCTTGAAAAAAAGAAGCAGACTCACCTAGGAGGAGTAGAAGACTGGAAATAATCAAACTGAGGGCTGAAATCAACAAAATAGAAACACAGAAAACAATACAAAGAATCAATGAAACAAAAAGCTGGTTCCTGGAGAAAATCAACAAGATTGATAAACCCCTATCCAAACTAATTAAACGGCAGAGAGAATACCCAAATTAATAAGATCTGAAATGAAAAGGAGGGCATAACCACAGACACAGAGGAAATTCAGAGAATCATTAGATCTTACTACAAAAGCCTGTATACCACAAAACTGGAAAATGTAAAAGAAATGGACACTTTTTTAGATAAATACCATATACCAAAGTTAAACTAGGACCAGGTGAACAATCTAAACAGACCTGTTAGTCGCAAAGAATTAGAAGCTGTTATCAAAAACCTCCCTACCAAAAAAAGCCCAGGACCAGATGGTTTCAATGCGGAATGCTACAAGAACTTCCAAGAAGAGCTAATACCTATACTCCTTAATGTATTCCACAATATAGAAAGAGAAGGGTCATTACCAAATTGCTTTTATGAAGCTACAGTTATTCTGATACCAAAACCACACAAAGACTCAACCAGGAAAGAGAATTACAGGCCAATCTCACTCATGAACATCGACGCAAAAATCCTCAACAAAATACTGGCAAACCGAATCCAAGAACACATCCGAAAAATTATCCATTATGATCAAGTAGGCTTCATCCCAGAGATGCAGGGCTGGTTCAACATACGAAAATCTATCAATGTAATCCATCATACAAATAAACTGAAAGAAAAAAACCATATGATCATTTCATTAGATGCTGAAAAAGCATTTGACAAAATTCAACATCCCTTTATTATAAAAGTATTGGAGCGATTAGGGATACAAGTGTCATACCTAAATATAATAAAAGCTATATACAGCAAGCCGGCAGCTAACATCAAATTAAACGGAGAGAAACTCAAAGCCATCCCGCTAAACTCAGGAACACGACAAGGCTGTCCACTTTGGCCATACCTCTTCAATATAGTGCTTGAAGTTTTAGCAATAGCAATAAGACAATATAATGGGATCAAGGGGATTCAAATTGGAAAGGAAGAAGTTAAACTTTCGTTATTTGCAGATGATATGATAGTCTACATAAGCGACCCCCAAAACTCCACCAAAGAACTTTTACAGCTGATAAACAACTTTAGTAATGTGGCAGGATACAAGATCAACTCCAAAAAATCAGTCGCCCTCTTATACACAAATGATATGGAAGCAGAGAGGGAAATCAGAGAAGCTTCGCCTTTCACGATAGCCACAAACAACATAAAATATCTGGGGGTAAATCTAACCAAGGAAGTGAAAAATCTATTTGACAAGAACTATAAGGCATTGAAGAAAGAAATTGAAGAGGATACCAGAAAATGGAAGGACCTCCCTTGCTCTTGGATTGGGAGGATCAACATAGTAAAAATGGAGATTCTACCAAAGGCAATTTATAGATTCAATGCAATCCCCATCAAGATCCCATCAAAATTCTTCACAGATCTGGAGAGGACAATAATCAACTTTATATGGAAAAACAAAAAACCCAGGATAGCCAAAACAATCCTGTACAATAAAGGTTCTTCTGGAGGCATTACCATCCCTGACTTCAAACTCTATTACAGAGCTACAGTAATGGAAACAGTGTGGTACTGGCATAAAAACAGAGAAGTCGACCAATGGAATAGTATAAAAGACTCAGAGTTTAACCCACAAACCTATGAACACCTCGTTTTCGATAAAGGAGCTAAAAGTATACAATGGAAGAAAGAAAGCACCTTCAACAAATGGTGCTGGCACAACTGGATGTCAACCTGTAGAAGAATGAAAATAGACCCATATCTATCACCATGCACAAAACTCAAGTCCAAATGGATTAAAGACCTCAATATCAGTCCGAACACACTGAACCTGATAGAAGAGAAAGTGGGAAATACCCTACAACAGATGGGCACAGGAGATTGCTTCCTATGTATATCCCCAGCAGCACATACATTAAAGGCCTCATTGAATAAATGGGACATCCTGAGACTGAGAAGCTTCTGTAAAGCAAAGGACACTGTCACTAAGACAAAAAGGCAACCTACTGACTGGGAGAAGATCTTCACCAACCCTGTAACAGACAAAGGTCTGATCTCCAAAATATATAGAGAACTCAAGAAACTAGACTTTAAAATGCTAATTAACCCAATTAAAAAAATGGGGCACTGAACTGAACAGAGAATTCTCAACAGAAGAAGTTCAAATGGCCAAAAGACACTTAAGGTCATGCTCAACCTCCTTAGGGTTGGCAAGAGACTTAACCCTAGAGCGGCTCCCAGGAGCCCATGGTGATGTCCCCAGTTAGTCCCTTGGGCAGCTGAGTATAGGGAACCTGAAATGACCCTATCCTATAGCAATACTGACGAATATCTTGCACATCACCATAGAACTTTCATCTGGTGATAGATTGAGATAGAGACAGAGACCCACACTGGAGCACTGGACTGAGCTCCCAAGGTCCCAATGAGGAGCAGAAGGAGGGAGAAGATGAGCAAGGAAGTCAGGACCACGAGGGGTGCACCCACCCACTGAGACAATCGGGCTGATCTATTGGGAGCTCACCAAGGCCAGCTGGACTATGATTGAAAAAGCATGGGATAAAACCGGACTCTCTGAACATGGCAAACAATGAGGACTGATGAGAAGCCAAGGACAATGGTACGGAGTTTTGATCCTACTTCATATTCTGGCTTTGTGGGAGCCTAGCCAGTTTGGATGTTCACCTTCCTAGACATGGACGGAGGGGGGAGGACCTTGGACTTTCCACAGGGCAGGGAACCCTGACTGCTCTTTGGACTGGAGAGGGAGGGGGAGAGGAGTTTGGGGGAGGGGGAGAAGGGTGGGAGGAGGGGGAGGGAAATGCGAGGCTGGGAGGAGGTGGATACTTTTTTTTTCCTTTTCTCAATAAAAAAAAGAGAAAATAAAAAGTAGTTTTCCCTTAGTTATATATCCTTGGATAAAAATAAAGTTCCATTCGCAACTGGTTATCAATTGGAAATAGTGTCTGTGTTAAGGATGGAGAATGTGTCTTTTTCTTCTTTCAGCTCTAGGACCCCATCTTGGGCAGACCTGGGCAGGCCCTGGTCTGTGCATGCTGTCACAGTCTCTGTAAGCTAGTATGTACTTCGATGATGTTAATTTAGAGGACCTTGTTTTGTTAACGTACTCCACCCCCTCTGGCTCTTATGCTCCTTCATCCTCCTCTTTAGCAGCATTGTTTTTTGAATTATTAATTTCTCCAAGGAAAGCAAGAAACTTATTAAAGAATTATTTGGACTATGAGAAAAGGCACATTTAAGACAAACCAGTGAGTGACTGTCGCAGAGCAAAGTAGGGTAGACAGTGCAAAAAAATATAACAGTCTACTAAAGTAGCTAGACATACTCTCAAGAATGACCTTTGTGCAAGATACTGTAGCAAAAAAAAAATAAATAAAGTATTTTAAATAACCATATAACTTTGCCTAAATAAAATCAAAACTCACAGTGATAAGAAAGAGAAATATAAAATCATTAATAGAGATATGCACAGAGACCAGAGATGACAGATATTTTCATATCATTGTGACAGTGAGCACAATATCTCCTAATTTGAGAATTTTATTATGGCAAGAAAGTCACTGAACTTTAATATATTGTTCTTATATGTTTGATTTCAACTGTATTTGAATAAAGTAAGTCAAATTGTAAACATAGAAAGGAATGAAAAAAAAGTGTAGCAACAATGAATGATAAAGATGGCCGTCAGAAAACAGTTTGTTCTAATAGTGCTGGGACTTAAGAACCACACCCCGCCCCTAAGCCCATCTATCCTCCTGCAGCCTTGATGGAACTCTGAAACACAGCTTGATCCAATACTGAGGGGACTTAAGAGGTGAGAGAAACATGCATGTGGAGGGACACCCAACTCCCAAGGACCTCATTAATGGGACAAAAACCCCTGGGGCCCTCCCCCAACTCCCTCAACATTTTTAGCCAGCCAGCAGGAAGTTTCCTGCTGGCAGGCTCCCCCAAATCCTAACTCCATCTAATGGACCCCCCAAGCTACTAGCCACACTCCAGCTAAGACCTGAGAGTTTGATATAATACTGAGGGGACCAAGAACTTCGTACAACACTGAGAGGCCCAAGAGAGAGCACCAAGAGAGCAAACCAGGAGGGAGGAACAAAAGAGCAGGCTTATATACAGCTCAAGACTTTCTGAAACGACATTGGCAGTACAGAGCAGACCAAGAAAACTTCCAAATGCTCAGACAACCACTGCAAGGATTGGACCAAGACATAAAGACACTGCTGGCCTCTTTTGAAGGAAGAGACGGGTAGGCGCCAATGCAAGAATTCTTCCAAAAACCTAAAAAACAATTTTGTAACACCAGAACCCAGTGGTCACACAACAGGAAGACTTGACCATCCTAACCCAGAAGAAGTAGAAGAAAACAACCTTAAATGAAACTTTATGAAAATGATGGAGACTTTTAAAGATGAAATGAATTTATCCCTACTGCATGTACTGGCTTTCTAGGATCCTATTCTTGTTGGATGTATATGATGTTCAGCCTAGATATAGTAGGGAGGGCATTGGACCTTCCACAAAGCAATGTGCCTTACCCTATCTGAGGATTGAATGGTGTGAGAAAGGAAGGTGTGTGGTGGGAATGCTAGGAGGGGACGGAGTAGAAATTTGGATTGGTATTTTTAAAGATCTCATAAAATAAAAAAGTGGCAGTCATTGGAATATTTTAACAGCATTAAAAGAGAATCATATCTTTTTGATAGAGAAATTTGACATAAATAAAATTTATTAAATACTACAAAATTCTCAGGTACCAAACATTGGATAATGCAGCATATATTTTTGCTCTTGTGATGTAACTTGCAACAAGCCATGTCATTTCCAAAAGATTGATAAAATAATTTTTAAGCTAGGTATATTATGGGATTAATTTTCATGGTCCCTCTACTTTCAGTAAGATTTACATACTGGAATCATGGTGGGGCCAATCCTTGATGGAATTCACTTGTTCCAGGGCAGAAGTGTGAGGATTAGAATTATTAAGCAAAAGGAAAAACAATATGAGAGAGATAAAAACAGAAACACAGAACAGCACTGAGAAAGAAATTCAGTGAATACTGAATTTGCCCATGGTGATCTTCTACATGTTTAAATACATAATCCTGTGATTACCATTATACAGAGATATTTCTTCCCAAACTTCATCTAGTTTCTGTAAATTCTGTACTTTCTATTTTTATTATTTTGAAACCATGTCTTTATTTTGAACATTTTTTTGTCAAGTGACATAGTCAAACAACACATATCTTCTAAGATAGGCTCAACTAAACAAGAAATCAATTTTTGTTTCCCGTCATTTGGTCTTTGTCTTTCAGAATTTGCTTCTCGTTCATGTTAATAACATCTTTTATGTAACTTTCCTAATGATTCAAACATTAAACATATTTGAGAGTTCCATTATTTTACTAAGTACTAATGTTCCCACTGGAAATCAAGCTGTTATGTTATGATAAAGGATCTATTGTTGACTAGGAGTCCTTGGCAATGAAAAGTTGTTAAATTATAAAATAATATATTTTCAGTAGCTTTCTACTTTAACTTTCACAAATACATGGTTCTGCAGTTTATTTCAAAATTAAAATTGGAATTTCAAAGAAAAAATACTCAATGCATCCCTTTCATCTCAAAAATGTATATTTTACTAAGGTGAAGCACAATTTTGGTCAAATGATAATATTCCCTACAGAGGTGGCTGTGTTGTCATATTGTCCAGTTTCCCTTCTTGCACAAAGATCAAGAGTAAGTCACGTGGTTTATTTTCCTGTCCTTTCCCCCCTTAACTTTTGTAGCATTAGTTTCTATGTTGAAACTGTTGATTGTATCTGTATACCATAGCAGATGGAGCCATAGGGTGATGAAACCCTGACGGAAGCCTCAGCAAGGAAAGTCACGGAATGTACATCGTCTGTACAGAGGGTGACAGACTCTGTAATTAGGCCATGAGAAACTGATAGATTCAGGTCATGTTTCTGGAAAATTGCTTCATTGAAAGGAAATGGTAAAGGCTGAGTGAACTGAGTGCCATGGAGAAAGGCAGAGCACGGATAGCAAACACACAAGCAGAGGGCTTCTAGGAGCAACTATGACAGATTATGACACAATATCCTGCAAATAATCTTATTAGGGGAATATAGATCAGTAGTTAGGAAGCTTCTCTGAGAACACTGCGGGCTCATTTAATGTCCAACTGCATTATTTTCATGTTTGAATTTGGTCAACATAGTTAAACACTTGAAAGCAGTTCTTCATTCATGTAGTGGAGAGACATATGAGCAGTAGATGAATTATGAGTGATTTAATAATCCTTAGTCTGCAATCTTATGTAAATGTGAATAAAACTGTAAATCAAGCATTTATTCACAACTCACTTGGCTTGAGAACAATTTTAATTTGATTTTATTTGATAGCAGAAGTTGACCTAAATTAAGCTAAAAATATTGCAATCTTAGCCTTACAATTTTATGTTTCTCTGAAAAAATATTAACATGACTTAGTATTTGTTCCAAAATTAAAAATGCTAAAATCACTGATGCTAAGTTTTGTTTCTTTTCTTGCTTGTTTGAGATAGTTTTTAGAATATTCTTTCCCTCTACATAATTATAAAATGTATGTAATTCAAACATTATTCAAATAAATAATTAGGAATTAATTCCTGTAGAGTTCATACTTAATCCTGATAGTTATTATTACAGTAAACAGCATTTATAGTCTTTGAATTTTTAGATATTTATTCTTAGTAATGTACAAGCTTCTTTTTATTGGATAATAAATAAATACCTACAATATGTTTATGTGTGTGAAGTCATTTAAATTCATCTATTTTAATACAGATAGGGTTGTCAGTGTGCTGCTGGTTACAAAAATGTGATTTAATAAAGAAAATATAAAATGAAGATTTACCAACTTGCAATTGTTTCTGGTTAGCATTTATTTTTACTGTGTTTGTGTATAGGGAAAAGGCACATGTTTAGCAATGAGGGGATAATGTGTGGTAGCGTTTCTCCGTCTCCACACCTGGGTACTCCTAATCACACTCATGCTGCCAGCTTTGGCAACAATCTCTTTACTCGCAGAGGCGTCGCACCAGCTCTCTGTCCTCAACTTTGACTGCTGCATTATGTTGTCTTTTTAATTATTCTTCTGCTTCTCACGTGATAGAGGTGTCCTGGGAAAGGAACCAACTCACGGTAGACAGAGTAAGACTTGCACTGAATTCAAACTCACTAAAGGAAGTATAGGTGATGTGTTAGTTACAGGAGTAGAGTTTATATAGAAGAATGTTCATGATAATGAAGTTCACCTCACCACATGTGACAGCGAACAGAAATGCCAGGCTGACCGGTGTGTACAATTAGCAGGCAGCAGCTCAGAACCAAGAGATCTGTCCTGTGGACAGCTCACCTGGTCAGCCTTCTACCCCCAGTTATCTATTCCTCTTAGAAAATGGTGGTGAGGAGCCTTCAAGAGGCTTCCAAGATTCCACATGTGACCCTTTGTTTACCTCATGAAGCTGGAGTCTCTTACTACATCCTGAAGAGAATGCTTCAGTTCTTGAGAATTTGTTATTAAACAAAACAATTCTAAAAGGAAATTTAGAAAGTGTAAGAGCATTTAATTTTATTTTACTAATATCACTTATGAGAGAAGAATAATTATATATATATATATATATATATATATATATATATATCTTTATATCTGTGTGTATAGTCATGTATATATTTGTAGGAAATATTTTAAAACTACTATGCAATACTTTTAATATTTAAAGTAAACTTATCAACTATGTACTCATGATAGAACTGTTTTATTTTAATCTTACAGAACTAATTGAATAACTTATATAATAATATATGTATGAAAGTGGTTCTTTGGTATAAACAGAATCTAGTGAATATCTCATTTGTAGTATTTGATTTTAGTTAAAATCAAATATAATGTTCTTGATTCATCATATCTACAATTTATTAATAATTTGGTACTATATGTAATTTAAGTTTCCTTTTAATATGAGGTAGACATTATTTTCCTTATAGATTTAATAGACTTTAAAGAAAATATTAATTAAGTATAACTTTTAAAAAACACTTCCCTAAAAATAACTGTTTACATTTATAGTCTAAAATAAATAAAATATATTTTCATATAGATATGAAGAGATATTCTCTTAGACTAGGAGTGAGATATCTTTTAATTTTATTAAGGTCTAGATTTCTTCTCTACTGTACTTGAAATGAATGTAGATAACTTTCTGTCCTTCAAATTTTTATGAAGTCCGTGAGTTGAAATTACCTGTCATAATAATGGGTATTTGTTAAAATTGATTTAGATAGCTTCTTTAATTTTAGCTTCATCCTTATATCCACTCCAAAAGCTTCTGCATCACTCTCTATCAAATTTTCTCACTTTTTTTGTGGACACAGGGTCTTCTTATGGCTTAATGTGACTATATTATTAGTTTCCATAGAGAAATTCTTCCTCAGAAAAATTAACATCAAAAATCACTGGATTTTAATATACTTCTAATAATAGCTATTTAAAAATAGAATTTCCTGACATGCAAGGTATTTTATTTTTGTCCAGGCAGTTTGTTCTCCTTAATCTTTTTATTCTATCTGCATAGGGAGCACTGAATTTCTTACGAAGTGTCGTTGGTTCTGCTTTCTCCACTTTCATTAGATGCTGCTAATCAAACCATAGAAGACAAGAATATGAGAGGAGAGTGAAGAGAAGGAACTGCTTACCTGGGACATCTGTGTGGCACTGTCGGGAAGTGGAACTTGTATTCTTCTCATTTCCCTTCTCAGATAGTGTTGGGCATCAATTATTCACATTTTTAGATAATTTCAACATTACTACTTGGTTTGTAAGTTTTACAGTGTCTCCAACTTATGTATTTCTCTACTTCTTGCCAATGTTCAGTTCCCTTATCTACCTTTCTGACTTTTCATTCGTTAAAAACTGTGGACTGGTGAGGTTTGTGTGTCAACTTGACAGAAGCTAGAGTCATCAGCTAGGAAGGAGCCTCAGATGAGGAAATGCCTCCATGAGATTCAGGTGTAAGGCATTTTCTCAATTAGTAATCAATAAGGGAGGGCCCAGCTCATAGTGGACATTATTGTCACTGCATTGGTGGACCTGGGTTCTAGAAGAAGTCAGGCTGAGCAAACAATGGGAAGCAAGCCATTAAGAGTTTCTTCCATGACCTCAGTATCATTTCCTGCCTGTAGGATCCTGCCCTGTGTGAGTTCCTGTCATGACTTACTCCAGTAATAAACAGCAATGTGGAAGTATAAGCCAAATAAACCCTTTCATCCTTGACTTGCTTTTGGTCATGTTTTGTCGCAGCAATAGAAATCTTACCTAAGACACACTGGTTATATGTTCTAATTGATGCTTTCTTTTGAAACAGAAAACCCCTTTCTGAAACTATTCCCAAAAGCCAGAGTTTGACTACATATACAACTATCTGTGTAAAATACATACATTAGTTTTGCATATTACCAAAAAAGAAGCTTGAAAATATTTATAAAAACTTGATGTCTCAGATTGAGGAATTTTATGCTGTTAATGTGAATCTGGAATAAAAGGAACAATTCGCCACAACAACTCATTGACAAATGACAAAAAGTTGTGTCCTGTTTGAGCATGTATTGTGAATATTTTGTTATCTTGCTCCAATCTAATTTTCACTTTTCTCCCACTATACCAATGTCTCACTGGGGCTCTATATGTCTCCTTAATAATATTGGTCAGGTTATGTAGTCAAGAAATGATAAGGAGTCAGGAGAAAAGACTCATGGTAGAACTTACTTATACTGCTCTTTTCTTGTATTTCTTATTCTTTTTAATGAATATTAAAACTTATTTACTATATAAAATTTTCTAATACATTTACATACTCAGAAAAACTTTAAAATCCATTTTAATACGATATCAATCGTAGCCCTATTCTGTTATAGTAAACAACTATTAGCTTTAACATTTTACTTTTCTTTAACATTTAACTTTTCTGTAGGGATACATATTTCCAAAAGTTGGAAAGAAACTTGGAATAAAGGGAAAGATTAAATAAAAATAATAAGAAAAAATAATATCTTTCTGTAGTTTCATAAAGAAAACTTAGTGGACTCATTATTCTAAATGGAGAGAGGTTCTTTTTCAGTTTTAATTAATCATACTGAAACTGATTATCTTTTAAAATTTATTTCATACAGGTAAACATATTACTTTAAATTAAAACAAGCTTATCATCATAAGTAGTGTTTATGAAATATTTTTAAGTTTACAATAAACAAACCAATTATCTATGATCAGTAAGTTCAAGCATTGTTTTCTGATTTTTTAAGCTATTTTTTTTTAAATTTTACATTCCAACAATGGATTCCATTCCCTCCTCTCCTCCCAGTCCTCCCCACCAACTGCCCTCTGCCTCTCTCCCCCATTCACTCCTCCTCTATTTCTATTCAGAAAAGGGCAGGTCTTCCATGGATATTAACAAAGCATAGGATATGAGGTTGCAGTAAGTCAGCAAAAGAGATAGCCTTTGCTCTTACTGTTGGGAGTTTCACCAAGCTACACAGCTCCACAACTCTTAGGCCAAGACTGCTGAAGAGAGAAAGAAAGGATGATAGAAGCCAGAGGGGTCAATGATATCAAGAAAACTCAAAGAATCAATTAACCTGGACTCATCAGAGATCACTGAGCCTGAACCAACAACCAGGAGCCTGTACGCTACTGGCTTAGGACTCGGCAAATATATGTAATGGTATTCCTTAGTCTTTTTTTTTTTTTAATTTTTTTTTTTATTGAGAAAAGGAAAAAAAACGTTTCCCCCTCCTCCCAGCCTCGCATTTCCCTCCCCCTCCTCCCACCCTTCTCCCCCTCCCCCCACTCCTCTCCCTCTCCCTCTCCAGTCCAAAGAGCAGTCAGGGTTCCCTGCCCTGTGGAAAGTCCAAGGTCCTCCCCGCTCCGTCCATGTCTAGGAAGTTGAACATCCAAACTGGCTAGGCTCCCACAAAGCCAGAACAGGAAGTAGGATCAAAACCCCAGGCTATTGTCCTTGGCTTCCCATCAGCCCTCATTGTTCGCCATGTTCAGAGAGTCCAGTTTTATCCCATGCTTTTTCAGTCACGGTCCAGCTGGCCTTGGTGAGCTCCCAGTAGATCAGCTCCACTGTCTCAGTGGGTGGGTGCACCCCTCGTGGTCCTGACTTCCTTGCTCATCTTCTCCCTCCTTCTGCTCCTCATTGGGACCTTGGGAGCTCAGTCCAGTGCTTCAGTGTGGGTCTCTGTCTCTATCTCCATCCATCACCAGATGAAGGTTCTATGGTGATATGCAAGATATTCGTCAGTATTGCTATAGGATAGGGTCGTTACCACAATAGAAATCCTCAATATTGCTAGGCCCAAGGATCTGTGGTAGCCTCTCTGTAATGCTTTAAGCTTTACACACACAATTGTGATCCTCATCCAATTGAAATTGGTCAAAATTCCCCTCTCCTTTCTTTTTCTCTTTTCCTACTTCTTTTTCACCTCTTCCTCATCTTCCTCCTCCCTTTCCTTTTCTTCTTGTTCACTAGCATGTGGACATGTTTAATACAAACTCATAAACTCTTAAACATGCAGCCTCAGCACCGTCAGATAAAATATGTATTGCACCTCTTCATAGTAGAATAAAACATTTTGTTTTCAAATTATAAATATTCATTATACAGTTATCGGTGTATACCCAGAGTGAATCATGTATAACTATATGTTAATATAGTTTTGCTCACTTCATTTTTTAAAAAAAGTAGATATCTGTTATATGCAATAAATTATGTTTAACATGTTTGTATCTTGAATATAAAGGTGTCAATGAACTATTTAATTTTCTATGATATAGCTCTGGCAATAATATTGTTGTGCCTAATTTTAATATATGACTGATTTAAAAAAAACACATCAGACTTCAAAATGATAAACTATAACACTGTTTTATATTATTTTCAATTTCTTATCTCATGTGTGCCAATGTATAACAAAGCAAATTATAACAAAAAATAGTCAATATTTCTTTTCTACCTTTAGAGACTGTTTAATAGCTAATGACGACTATAATGGATATTTGGACTTTTCTAACTGCTGTTCTCAAGAGACTTTGGGAACCAAATCTCATTGGAAGAAAGTCTGTGTTCCTTATTTAACTCATCAAGAATTGTGTCTAGTACCATTCTCTACAATATATTTGGTACATGCCTTAATATGGTTGAAAGATCAAAATATGTCAATCTTTTTAAATTTAAAACTTCAGTTAAAGATTAAGAATGTAACAATTAAGTTAATTCAGTCTTTGAAGTGATAAAAAAAATTCCCTTCAACTATTCAATTTAAGAGTGATGTGGAGTATATCTTTAGAGGGTACTCATTAATACACAATTATAATTATAATTGAATTCTATCATTTTATGACTGAAAAATATATTCCATTATATTTTTTGCAAGTGTCTTCCCTCATATAAAATAATTCTTGATGTTTCAATTCATTAAAGTTATTTATAGTGCGTACCCAATACTAGTATAAAATATTTTAAATAAACTAGTTTTTCCAATATTTATCTTCCTTACTTGGGACCAGATGGATCAATAAGTAGTTTGCGACAACCATAGTCTGATTGTCATTCATTTTGCATTGGGCAAATTAAAACTCAGAAAGAAACACAATAGACACAAATGTAATTAACCCAAAATATGTGAATTCAAATGCATAAAGTTCAACTGTAAATCTTAAATTAATAAATACTGACTTTCCATTTCTAAGAACTTGGAAATTTATCTTATTATAGAATTCCTCATTTCCTAAATATTTGTATTTCATTCACAAAAAAATGGTAGCATATCCAAAATGAAATTTGAGGTGATTCAAACTGAAAGTAGAATATAATTTATAACATATTCTTCTTTATCATAAATTAAAATGTAGTCTACAAATATTTTACTATTTGCCAATCTACAACCATAATATAATCCATTCCCTTTCAGGGATGTAGTACCAATATTCCATTCTGTATGTTTTCTGTTTTTAATGTCTAAATGTAGTATCTGTGATCATAAAAAAATGTGTTTCTTGGTGCTCTGTCAAATATGTTGTTTATCAGACTTGATGTATATATCTCTGGTGAACAAAGGCATGAACTATTCAATGTAAATTAACTTTAAATATAAGTGAGTATGTAGCATGGGAGTTCCTTCTGTCTATGTGTTGATTTTCTTGGTTAATGAATCAAGAACTGACTTGGCCTATAGCATGGTAGGAGAAGGACGAAGTCAGAGAGATGCCATGGAGCTGTAAGAGACAGATGCAGGTTGTAACTTTAGCCAGTTAGCTACAGCCATGTGGCATTACGCAGATTAATGGAGATGGGTTAAATTAATATGTTAGAAGAAGCTAGAGTTAGTGGGCTGAGCAGTGATTTAATGAATACAGTTTTTGTGTGATTATTTCGGGGCTAAGCTAGCCCCGCAGCTGGGAAGAATAGCGGCCCTCTCCTCCAAAAACTATGTTCCTTAATGTAAGTAAACTATGTGTCTATAAAATTAAGTACAAATTAGTGTCTTAAATAATAAATGAAATGTATAATTAAAAACTCACTGTGAATTACTTTTCAAAATGCTGCAATATAATCAGTTCTTTGATATGAAACTCTTCAACTACAAAACTAAAGTTCATTTAACTGAAAAAGTTCAGTTTTTATTACTTTACTACTGTCTTAACATTGGAAGCTTTTCATACTAAGTACTTACTTAATCACTATGAAATATGGACCGAATGTGTGCAGGTTTTACTTTACAGATTGTGTTTAGAAAACAAGTGGGTCAGGAATTTATAGCAAAACTTAATGTACCTTTGTGGATGAATACAACTGTGCTTTCTAATTGAACACATTAAGATATCGAATTACTTTAGTGAATGAATAAAAAGCTGATATTAAATTTGGCAATATGTCATTGTATTCTTAGAAAATCAGAGTGAATAATTTAATTTGATATTGAATACTTGAAAATATGAACATACACATTAAAAGATAAAGTGATTATTAGTAATGATTAAAATGAGTTACAAAATTTTATATCAAAATGTGTTTGCAAAATTCTTAATATGTTAATGTGAGGTATTTTCTTCTGATACAGTGTTCATAAATACAAAGTATTTACATGCATTTTAATGAAATTAATTCATTCACACATTAATATATATATATATATATATATATATATATATATGTGTGTGTGTGTGTGTGTGTGTGTGTGTGTGTGTGTGTGTGTTTATATGCCCCTATTGATATGCCTTTTGATAAGTTACTAAGAAAAATAATGAATTGACTATTTTTGGGGGTGGGGTAATATTCTAAATCATATGATTAGAAGAAAAATGCCCTTAGAATTTTACAGTTAAGTTCTACTGTTTTATAATATGTAAGTAATTTAAATAATCCTAAGATACAAAACATACAAAAATTAGAGAAACCTAAGTATTTGATTATAATATAATCTTAATAATTATATTATTATAACTGAGAATTCTGTTTATGTTTTATACAGTTCATGGTCACAATGGTATATACAATACTAAATGAAAACATGGGTTGTGTTTGGTTGGAAAGATTATTCAACCATTAAAGGCTAGCTTATCACCAAAACAGAAAAAAAAACCAGAAAAACACCAAAGATTGGGAAGGACTGTTTCTGTTATGATTCTTGCATTATATACTATTTGGCTATATTGATGATCTTTATACAACAATAAATTTCCTTTGAAAAACCAGTAACATAAAACCAATAGAAGCAGGGTGTTTCATAGAGTTTTAGTGTTGTCTGATTTGCAGGTGTTCTTTATAAACAGCCTAAGAAAGTGTTTTTATTCTCTATGTCTGACTGCTAATATTTGATCTCTTCCCCCTTTTCCAAATTAAGTGCTGTGTGTGGGAAAATCAGTTTCCTGCTCAGTCCTCCTGTGGTTCTGATGAAGAGTTTTCAGGAACATATCTCTATTCACGTGGGGTTTCATGAGACTCATATAACCCCAGGAATACATTCCAGACCAATCTTTCTCTCACATCTACAGCTATTTCAACTGCTTCTGAACCATCTTGTTCTCTCTGGACTGCTAGTTATACAGACTTTGAATATACTTTTGGTATTTATATGCCATTGTCTAACTCCATAATTATTAATTTGAGTTTTTTCCCCATATATCAAAAGTGGCTCAAGAAATTACCCCAATAACTAGTTTGTATAGATGATGACCCCCGTATGTTTTTTCACCTGGTTTGCTAACTATCTCTGGTGCTTCTTTTTTAGTATACATTTTGATTAGATTATGGTTTTTACCTTGCTCTGTTAGCTTTACTGTCTTGAGAAGCTTATTTGTCTAGGTTTTACTAGAGAATTAAACAACCCATAGATTTAGCACATTATAAGATTTTATAGTAGGGATTGAAAAACAATAGAGAAGTACCGAGCCTTTCGTAAATGGTTTGGTCTCAGTCAAGGGTCTTCATTTATGTCAAAACATATCTTAGAAATTATGTTTTGCCTCAGTGACAATATGGTCCTATCTGATATGAGATGTATGACAATTGTTTCTGTGTTGCGGTTGGCGTAAAATTATTTTTTTAAAGCTCCCTGTTGAATTTGCTGTAGTGTACAATGCTACTGACTAGAAGGAGAATATTATAGAATAACATGCTTTATAATAATTTTACTTAACAGTGCCTTATTTGCACTTTTAATTGAAGTCCATTTTGATAAAGGTTCTTATGAGTGATACTGTTTCTGCACACATGAAAATGAGGTTCTTGTGCTTCTACTTTGAACACAAGGTGTCTTCTATTACTATGTCGTGCTGTGAATTATAATATAAACAGCTAATAACACCTTTTAACATAATATATTACAACAGTGAGTCTGTGTTTGCCGCAGGGCACAGAGAAACTTTTTCCTGAAGTAAAGTAGAAAGTCAAGATGGAAAGAAAGCACAACTTACTAAACAAGAAAAAACATAAAGAATATTTCCAATTTTGTTATAATGTACATTTCTTAAATGTGATATATCTCTGGGTATCAATTTTATGTTGAGTATAGTGATACTGATAAAGATGACCCAGAGATTAAGAATAGGCATATCCGTGTGGCATGACGATATACTATGTACTTGTCATATTCCCATTCTACAGTGTTTGACTATCTGGAATTGTCTATGTTTCTCCCAGTAAAATGGAACTTTTCCCTATGAAATTCTTATTACCCAATAACTTGCCATGGACTTTCCTCATTTTAGCATAAATAAAAAAATGAATCCTAAGAAACTATTTTGGAGTGTACACACATAATCTGTTAATTTTCAGAAATTGTCTTCCAGAGGTCATCCTTTTCGAGTTATTTTGTGTTGCCAATAAAGATCCTTTGCCACCACATTGTCTTTAAGAGCTGACTCGCAGCTCAGTTTTCCTATGAAGAATAACCAATGGAGGCTGATGTGCTGGATGAAAAGAAGCAAAGCTTGCTCCCTTATGATTTTTTCTTGACCATTTCTGTTTCTAGAGTTGCATATAGAGTTGAACTCAGTAATTCACGTGTATGTGTTTCTGATCATAAGCAGGCCTGCTGCACTCACAAAAGCACCAATACCTCTTGGCAGGTGTCAATATCCTAAATTTTGGATTGTAGTAAGGGGTGGAACTAAGCATTTCCAGTGGAAGAGTCAATAAGAGGGGAGACAGACATGCTAGAGTCAGTGACGTTCTCCAAAAGTACTGGGAATCACAAATTGCCAGGCCTTGTGAGCACGCATCTGTATCGATAGACTTCAGCCTAACCATTTCTTCCTTATGTCAAAGTTCTCTACTGAGTTCATCCTGTGATGGATGCTGTGAAATAAGAGACCATCACTACATACAGAACTCAGGTGACACTGAAGGTCAAGGATAATCCCTCCCACTCCAGGTACATGAACTGTTCTTGAGAAAATGGAGCTGATATGTGACTCCGCTCTCAATCAAAAATTATTTCCCTCTAACATAGGTTAGTCATTTGGTGGTTTTCTTATGAAACAGTACAGATATGGATTTCTGAGAACTCTGATAAGTCAGCAAATGAACTAGGTTAGGTCACTGCCCATGTAATTGTCTATTGGTTACTGTAAAGTCTGACTGAGGAGGATTTATAACTATCACTTTAGTAAACCTGAACAATTGCTAATTCCATGCTAAATACTTATGCTTATACTCACAGATATGTGTAGTACTCACCCATCATCCAGAAAGTTTCTCTCCTCAACAGAAACCACTAGAGAAAACCACAACCTGTCAAAAAGCAGAGTTGGGGAGCCAAGCCCAATCTGATATATTTATGAAACACCTATATAGTAGGCCCAGGGATTAGTGCAGAAGGCTAGACAAAGAGTGGAAAATCCACAGGACCAGTGAAATTGCTGTCAGATTTGATTTTCTAGAAATGTTAGAAGCTACTCATGAAGTTTATCCAACATAGGTTTCTAAATATAACCTCAAAAAGGACTAACCCCATTAGACATGATAAAATGGGAAGAATTCACAAGGGCTCAACCATAAACAAAGAACTGTGGACAACTAATGAATGTTAAGAGCAGCAGAAATAATCTTCCCTGGGATAGAAGAGCACGTCACTTTATTATCTAATACTAATTTCTCAGTCCTGAAAATACATATATAAAAGTAACATTTTACAAACTGAGCAAGGAGTAAATGAGAGAATTTGGGTGAAGAAAAGGGAATGCTAGAACACTGACTCATCAGTACGAGATTTTTTCTTTTGTCTATTGATCCAGGATCATTAATAATCACATATTATTTTATTACATATTTATTTATAATAGAAGAGATATAATACTACAGATTATTATTATAATATTTATGATATTACATATAACAACTCTGCAATACCTATATAGCATAGTTGATTTTGTCCTGTCTTAAGCTATATGTTAAAATGATGATATGTTAAGATATATGACCCTATATTTAAATAATTGGTGAAGTTTCCATTTCCTGATTAAGCACTGAAGAATCAGGGCATGGAGGAATCATAGCCAAGGCACATTCTTTAATTAATAAAGCATCGTATCATGAATGTACAGAAAGGGTACATTAATGAAGAAGAAAATAATGTCACAGGACAGTTACTATTGCTGTTATTGTTATATGTGTTAACTTTAGGTTCAAGTAGCTAAGAATTTTTCCTAAGTCAATAAAATATAGCAGCTTAATAAATATTGTCATCAGAAGATAACTCAAAGAAAAACCTGGAAACAAAATAGATGTTCCTCAAAGACTGGATAAGGAAAATTTGGCGCATTTACACAACGGAGTACTAATCTACGGCGGAACCAACAGCCAGGGACCTTAAATGGGACCAACCTAGACCCTCTGCATGTCTGTGACATTCTTGGTCTCTTAGAAAGGTTCCTAACAGTGAGAGCAGGATCTCTCCCTGGAGATTAGCTGATTTTTGGTATCCTGTTGACCATATGAATTACCTGGACCAACCTTGATGTAAGAAGAGGAACTTGGTCCTTCCTCAACTTGATTTTTCCATGTTTTGTGCAAGCCCATGGGAAATCTGTCCATTTCTGAATGGAGATGAAGACTGAATGGATGGGCTGGGGAGTAGATATGAAAAGGGGAAGATGGGAGGAGAGGAGGGAGGGTAAACTGGTTGGTATGTAAAATAAATTTAAAAAAATGTTATTTAAATGTTAAAAAAATTAAACGTTAGGTCAACACAGCGGAATGGAATATTTATATTGTAATTTAGTGACAAAACGTTAGGAATACTACAAAGTTTTGTGCCCACTTGACTTCATAGCTGATAAAAAATTGGCCCTCCTCAGAAAACTATAACATTCTTACACATCAGGTACTAGTTTAAGTACTTTATTTATATTTGAAATATTATAGATATTTGAGTGTTATTGTAACATATATATTTGATGTGGGATACCCCCCCTGTATTGGGACTATAGCAGAGCAGGGTAGAGCAGAAGTAGGCAGAGAATACTAAATGGAATGATGGGAGAAAGGTGGCAGAGTCAGAGAGAAGCCATGTAGCCCTGCCAGAGACAGACACGGGGAACGTTAGCTGGTATGCCACAGCTATATGGCGATACACAAATTACTAGAAATGGTTAAATTAAGATGTAAGAGTTAGCCAATAAGACGCTTGAGCTAATTGGCCAAGCAGTGTTTTAAATAGTATAGTTTCTGTATGATTACATTGGCAGTCTGGGCAGCGAGGAAACAAACAAGTGGCTTCATTACAACATATATTTCATATGTTTATGTATGTAATATATTATAATGTGTGCGTTTTTGTGTCTATGTCTCAGTGTGTACATACATATATGTAAATGTGTATGTACATTTTACCTCATATATTATTAACCCATATAACATTTCAGAAAATGAAACATTTATCTAATGCATCTTAAAATATATCTGGTTATCTAAAGTAGTAGGTTCTTAAATCTAAGATGTATAGCTTTCCAAAGTTACATAAGTACTTTCTTTTAATATATTTCAGTTTGGAAAGTCAAAAATAATCTAAAGATTTCACAATTGTGTCAAAACAGTAAGACATGTATGCATATTTCCTCAATGGAAATGATCGGCTCTGTAAATATTTTACTTTTATGAAACTGTTATACTTTGAGCTGTTTCTTTTTTTATATAAACTCTCTGTTAATAATTATTTATTTTGCAAAAATTTACCCTGGATATGCATATGACAAATCTCAATACAAAAGAGAAATGGAAGACACAAATACAGATTATTTGTGGCAGAAAGTATAGTGCTGGAACTAACACTACTTGCCAAACCTATCATAATTAAAATATCCTGAAATGAGTATTTGATGCTGGTATGAATGTAAAAATGTTGCAAATGTATTTGGAAGTAAAAGCTTATTAAGATCGTTATCTAATAGCATATACCTGCGAAAATATTACTAAATTAAGTAAAATATAGAAATTAAGAAAAGAACCATTCCAAATCTTATATATACACATATACACACACATATACATGTTGGGAGCAGTGAGACCCCAGATCCTGAATTTCTTGTAATCCCCTGATCTGAGTGCCTACAGCTGCTCTGAGCACAAGACCTTCAGGAGTTCCTGATGGCAGGAGAATGGTTTCTGGTGGGTTTGGCTGGGGCGTGGCTATTTGTATAATCTGCCCCTGGACACAATAAAGGGGGCATTCTTGGGGAATTCAAGGATGACACGTGTTGTCTGTGTGTGTCTGTGTATTTTAACATCCAGCCCCCTTGCCCGAAGCTCGCGAACTGGGTGCCAGCGCACAGAGCACTGACACAGGGGCATGGTGCGCGGCATATACACATATATATTATACATACATACATACATACATACATACATACATACATACATAACGTGTGTGTGTGTGTGTGTGTGTGTGAATGCTCATGGGACTCTCAATGAAACACTAGGTGGAGCTAGAGGAGCCCTGCTGAAGAATGTCAGAAAAGATCTTAGGAGCTAATGATGTCAAGGGCATCTTGGTAGCTGGGTCCACAAACTACTCAGCATGGCTCACAGGAACTCACAGAGACAGAAGAACCAAACAGGGATGTAGCGGCGTAAACGAATGCAGACCGTTTGTAAAAATATATATAGTTTTAATGTAGAAATAGACTTACAGAACCACCGTTCCCGCGGAGACCAGGAAAGTAGAAGAGCACGCTCGCCAAATTTATAGGCAGACATTAGCCCGAGGCGAACACGCCCCCTAAGGGGCGGGACTTATCCCTACACAGGGACCCTGTATGTGTCTTAGTTTCGACCTCAGCTTGTACCTATGGTTGTGTAGCTTGGTGCTCTAGTGGACCTCCCAACAGTGGGAGTGGGGCAATGGCATCTCTGACTCTCGCTTAAACTTGAGACGTTTTTCTCCTTTGGGTTGCAAAGTCCAGCTTTGACATGAGGTTTTATGCCTAGTCTATTGTAACTTGTTAGGCCCTGTTTGGTGGATATCCCTTGGAGACCTGCTCTTTGTGTTGTTGTTGTTTTGTTTTGTTTTTCCAAAGGGAAATTGAGAAGGCGTTAATCTAGGGAAAGAAGAGATGTGAAGAGGGACTTGGATGAGTGAAAGGAGGGAAAACTGCAACTGCAGAACTGAGGTACTGTATTAGAAAAGATTAAAAGAAAAAATTGAATGACCATGATTTTCCATATTTTACAGAGATTAATAATTTCTTATAAAAAGTTGGAATCACCAAAAGACCTGTAATCTTTATAAACTCAAATATTTATTCCTAATATATACACACTGATATATATATGTACGTATATACATACACACACACACACACACACACACACACACACACACACATATATATATATATATATATATACTCACTAATTGATTATATGGTGTTCTTGATTAATGTATTTGGTACATATTTCAAATCCAGCACTCAAGAAGTTGAGGCAGGATAATTGTGAGTTAAAAGCTAATCTGTGGTATTTATAAAAATTTATAAAAATTCTGGACAAGCCAGAATATACAAATAATGATGTAAATTGACAAAAAATTAATAGCACTGGCATGAGTAGAAACTTTGTAAGCCACATTTTTTGTTTTATTGAGGCAAGATTTCTCTATGTAACAGCCATAGCAGACACTTTTAAAATCAGCTCTTCACAAATAAACTGTTGTAGTTCAATATATTATCTCATCTATTTTCAATTAATATGCACAAAGAAGCCATATAAAGATCTTTAAAGAAAATAAGCATCACAATGACAACTTTGGATTACAGAAGCTATGTCATTGAGTGTTAGCTATCATTTACCTTTTATTTGTATTTTAATGAATAGGTTTTGTTACTGAAAATATATACTGATCATTTAAAAGTAGGTCACATAAAAGAAATAATACAAATATTTTATGACATTGTTCTAGGGCTCAAAGGCATTTGAATGGAGTTTGGATATGAAAAATTCATGGTCAGAAAAGTGAAAAATTATGGTCATGATAAAACACCTAGGCAGCACACATTGCTCACTGAGTATTTAAGAATTATGAAAACAAGTGGATATAGTTGACTTTTCTCCCATATAGAGAGATGGTAGCGATGTATTTCACAAAAAGCAGTTGTACATAAAGATAGGGTTGGGAATAAAATTGGAATAATAAAGTTATGCTGTTCACAATCCAGACCCTTTGTTCACTATCAAATTCATTTCTAGCCAGTTTCCCCTTTATTATTCCTCTGACTTTTAGATAATCTTTATATTCTTAACAAGCCAAACCGGTTCTGCTGGTGGGTCTGTCTTTCTCTTTCCTGAGATGTTCTTTCCTCAACCTGTCATGGCTGGGTGCTTCTCTATGAGTCTTTTAGAGTCAATGTTCTTTCTGGTGAGCATTCTTGCTGTTTCTTTTCTCCAAATTCCATCACCCGAAACTGATACATTTCATTACATTTTCAAGATTTTTATAATTTTCCAAAACTGTTTTGTTTCTTTTCTTAGTATTTTTCTGTGTTAGAACAATGGTAATAAAAAAAACAGCACAGTTGTACTTACTGTCTTTAATACCCACCTAAAAGACAACATAAGATGAGTAAACGTGGTCCATCAATCTAAACAACTGTACAAATAATAGATTAATTAAAATATCAATGAAGTCTAATAAATGCAGGCTCTATAGGAGATAAAACACCATTGACAAATGCATATGTTTTAGAAAGATATTACAATTAATTGACCATTTCGAGATTAACATTATATGTTAAGGTCTAGAAACTGTATCTTCAGAACTGATAAAAATGTCCTACACAATCAAATAGAAAGCCTGAATTTCAAACAAGATTGTATGTGAACTGCACTGGGAAAATAGTTTATAATTACTCATGTCATGAGACAGATATAAGTCGAATAAAATGGTATACATTTGAATAATGGCCCTGACAATGTAGGGCAGCTTGTAGAAAATTATATCAATGTCAATTATAAGACAGATCTCAGATTGAATTATCTTTCATTCAAGGAACTTGGAGATGCTCTGTCTGTCTCTAGTCATCATGGATTTCTAAACTCACCCAGAACTTCCAGAAAAAGATTTCCATGGTGGATATGCTTACTGTTTTTATTACATGACACAACATGACTAAAACCTATGATGACAGTGAAATTTTTTGTTTGTTTGGGGTTTTTTAACCCCAGTCAAAGTTTCCCTTTTCTCCCCTCTTCCTAACCCCTCCCCAGCCTAACCCCATCTGTTCCTCTACCCCTGTTTCTCTTCAGATACAGGTGTGTCTCCCATGGATATAAGCCACCCATGATATATCAAGTCGCAGTTGGACTAGTCACCTTTTCTTCTGTTAAGGCTGGATGAAGCAATCCAGTAGGAGGAAAGAATTCCAAGAGTAGGTAACACCATCAGAGATAGGCCTGCTCTCACTGTTGGAAGTCATACATAAAGACCAAGTTACAGCATATATGCAAAGGGCATAGGTCAGTACCATGCATGTTCCTTGGTTGTTGGTTCCTTTTTTTGAGTCCCTATAAAACCAGGTTAGTTGGTTCTGTGGGTTTTCTTATGATGTCCTTGATATCACTGAGTCCTATAAGCCTCCCTTCTCCACGTCTGAAGAATTCTCTGAAATCCAACTAATGTTTGGCTGTGGGTCTCTGCATTTGTTTCCACCAGTTGCAGTGTGAAGCTTCTCTGATGAAAGGCATCTATCTATGAGTATAGCACAGTACCATTGGGAATCATTTCATTGACTTTTTTGCCATTTGTGTTTGGTGCTATCCTAGGTCTCTGAATAATGCCAACTCCTCTGGGTCCTGGACATCAGGGGTGAGCTCCCTCTTAAGATGTTGTTCTCCAGCTGTGACATTCATTAGTTGGTCACTCCCATAATTTTTATTCCATCACATCTTTTAGGCAGGGCAAATTACAGGTCCAAAGGTGTGTGGCTGGGCTGGTGTCCCAGTTTCTGCCCTGGAAGTCATGATATGGCAATTCAGCCTTCATATACACTATTGCTAGGAGTCTTAGCAACAGCCACCCTCCAAGGTTCCTGAAAGTTTCCGTTGCTCTAGGTGTCTAGCTCATCCATAGGAAGTCAGGAAGATGATGGATGCTAATGAAGCTGAATTTTTGTTTCATTCAATATATAAAGAGGTATTGCAAGACACATAGTTTTATTAGAGTAGATAAAATGGAATATATATAATTGTAACATACTGAAGAAAGACTTTTTTTTTTTTTTTGGTTTTTTGAGACAGGGTTTCTCTGTGGTTTTGGAGCCTGTAGTGGAACTAGCTCTTGTAGACCAGGCTGGTCTCGAACTCACAGAGATCCGCCTGCCTCTGCCTCCCAAGTGCTGGGATTAAAGGCGTGCGCCACCACCGCCCGGCAAGAAAGACTTTTAAAGCAAGGAATAAAATGAGTGAATATAAAATTATTTTCAAGGTATTCGTTGGTGACAGGGTTTCTTTATATATTTGGATTTCAACAATGATTAGTTTAAGAATATTTTCATTGAAGGACATTTGTTACTTATTTTCAAAAGAAAATGAAAATTCATATACAGGACACATGAGTTCTGAGAGAGTAGATGGCATGAAAATTGAATACAGGTGGTTGAGTTAACCTTGATAGATACAAGTATCCTCCCTCAGAGACAAAACAGATGTGAAGTTACTGCAGACAGAAGTTAGAATAATACTGTTAGAATGAATTGTATAGGTGAATTTGAAATGCAGTTATCTCTGGAAACAATCCTTTCAACTTTACACATTTACTTAATAATAAAAAATATAAAAAGTAAAACAATTCTCTTAAGTGCACATTTAATTTTTTAGATTCCCTAAATTGGTAATAAATGTGAACTTATTTGAATTTTCATAGCTGTTAGTTTCTTCAAGTTAGTGTAGTTCACATCAAATAGTACCCATCTGAAAGTGCTTATTATTAAGACTGTAATGAGTGTATATATTTAGATTAAAGGAGAAAAACAAAAACTCTCTCTACAGTTTTATTTTGTATCGTATCATCTTTTAAAATGTTATAATTATCCTGACTCTAATAAGAGCATGTAATTAACTTTGCATCATGGAAGCATTTGTACTACTAAATGAAAAATATACAAAGTATTAATGTCAACGATCACTTTTCTCACATCTTCATATAATGATAAATCAGTTTAATTGCTAGACAACCACATATAGTTGGTTTTACTTACAGAAAGTCATGGTTATTTCACAAGGTGAATTGATAAGTAGTAGACAAAATATAAAAACAAAAATTGTATTTCATTGATTCAAATATTTATCAATATAGTTAGCAAATAGAATGATAAAATACTCACATTATGAAAATATTTGCATAATATTTATTTTTTATTTATTTTTCAAGAGTGATACTAAAATATACACTCTATTCATCTTTACAAAATGTCATGGCCTTACATTTTTACATTGATTATTTATTTCATTGTCTCCTTTCAGCACATGGGTTATAGACATCTTACACATGCAGATAAGCTTGGAATCGAATGTCTTTATGCTCTGTCTTAACCACTGTTTTGGTGCTGTGAAGAGACAAAATGACAAAGGCAATTAATATGAAAGAAAGCAATTAATTGTGGGCTCTATGACAATTTCAAAAAGCTATTCCAGTGTCACCCTGCTAGATATCATGGAGGCATGTAGGGCAGGGAGGTTGCTGGAGAATAGCTGTGAGTTGCAACTTGATCTGGATTCAGGTAGGCAGAAGTAAAGGGGAAAAGGGAAAAGGAGAGGGAAGGAGACGTGAGCTGTTGAAACCTCAAAGCCTACTCCCATTGACATATCTCTATGAAACGGCAACTACTCCAACAAAATATAGATTATCAAAATTCATAACTCAACAACATTCCTCTTCCTGTTTTCCAGAGCCCTGTAGAACTTCCACATGAATACCTGAGCCCATTACATCTCTGTCTTGGGTAACTGTCTGTTTGTAACAGTAGTTCAATTGTCTGTTTATAACAGACAGACAAGTTTTCAACACTTGCAAATATTGTTAAGTTTTTGAAAAAGTAGATTGTGTATTAAAAGAGTTCATAGTGACCTACAGAGTGCTTTTTAAAAAGCAAATTGTGGAAGACGAAAATATGACTGGTGGTTTGTGACGACTTTAAAATTTACTCACATCTGTACAGCCTGAAGGACTGTGTAAAGAAGATAAAATAAAGGCTTGGATGCCACACGAGATTAGCGAGGCAAAACAGATAAGAGCATTAATCAATGGTGAACTAGCTTCATGCCCAGATCAGATCACAGAGACTGGAGGGGATTGGACAAAGCCCACACATGATTGCTGTTTACCCTTTGAGAACAATGACAGTAATATTTTGCATTTTGATAGATACTTTGATCAGAAGTTCCCAGACTCTTAGCATATTTTAAGGTATTAAACCATCTAAGATAGATATAACTTCAATTAGAATTTTATAAAGTAAAAGGTGTTTGGGTTCCTGTTGGAAAGAATGCAAGATGAGTGGAGATTAGAGATACTTTTGAAAACACCCTGGAGCTCAAACCTTGGGGAACACTTGCTTATATTTTATGTAAGAGGCAATACAATTTCAAGAGAATCAGAATTATTACTAAATACTATTTCCCTTTCTATGTGAACTGAAATAGCGACGTTTATTGAAAACAGAATGTTATGTATTAATTAGATAAAATAAAACTATCATAAGTCTGGAGGAATAAAATCAATACTATTAAGTTAAATAAAAGATATCAGAAACAACAAATAATGCACCATCCTCAGCATAAAGAATCACCATATGAATATGTTGTGACATGATTAATTGAGCCTTTTGTGAAACTACTATACCAAAATGAAATTAGCTTTTATAAGTAGTTTTTACAGGTCTAATAGTAAATACATATTAATATTTTCTACCACATTATTGTTCAATTAAAAGAAATATACTATATCATAATATATTTCACTGTAAGCACATTATATATCCCAATACACTAAGATTTTATGAGACAAGAAATATTCTTAGGGAGATCCTGCCTAGGTAAATAAAAGGAATAGTCATTCAATGGAAAAGGGGGAAATGTTCTTTATTGAATTAATGTGTAGAGGATTGACTAATTACTGATGACAGACAGACATATATATGTATAGAAAGATAGATGATATATATATGTATATATATTATACATAGAATAAAGGTAGATATATAATGGATAGATGAAAGATATGAATATGTGATGATAGCAATATTAGAATTATATGGATGAATGATAGATGGATAGATAAATGATAGGTTTGAAGATACTAGAAGGCTAAAAAAGTTGACTAACATTTTATAAACAACTGAAACCAATCAATAGCCACTGAGCAAAATATACGTAACAATAATGAGATGACTGAGCATGTTGCCTACTATAGTATTATAGAAAAAAAAAGATAAAAACTTCAAAGTAGAAAAATGTTATGTCATATCATGTTTCCAAAAGATCACTATAACTTGCCAGGAAACATCAAGGGAAAAGCTGCAATAAAAAATTATTGGCTCCTCTTTCTATGCTGCATATATTTTAAACAATAAACTACTGTCGATCCCTGCTTTTCATTTAATATTCGAATTCGACCACTAAGTTCTATGTTTTATGATGATGTATTGTAGAAGAACTCTCTGAATATAAATAATTGCTTTTGAACTATGAAAAATAAGCAAAATTGAACAAAAGTCAAGTCTATAATGAACACGATCATCTTTTCTTCTTTCTACTTTTTATCAAAGGACATAGTTAGTTTCTAATTTTCAATATCAATTCAAATGGGTTTAGAAAGTACTACATCTTTGAGTATGTCTGTCTCTGAGAGCATTCAAAGAGTTTAACATTAGGGATATTGGAATCCTCCCACCAAGTCATTACCTAACTTTATAGGTTAAACACATATTGTTATGTTATATTTTGTTTGTATCCTGATAAATAAAGCTTGCTTGGATTCAGGGGGCAGAGTTAGCCACTAGTTAACCATAGCTGTCTGAAAGAATGTACAGAGAGCTAATAGGAAATTAGAAGGTGTGGTGGAAAGAGGATCTCAGCTGTTTTTGATGAAGGAACAAAAGAGGTAAGAAGTCACTGGCAGCTGCTCTGCTGTTTCTCAATTCCTTCAGGTTTTGACCCTGATATTTGATTCTGGTATTGTTTGATAAAGATTACTCAGATTTATGCTTCATCTGGTACCAGCTATGGAGCTCAAACCCAAGACTCTTGGTAAGAGTTTCTTGCTCTATCAACTGTTTGCCTGTAGTGCTGCCCTACCAGACAAGGAGTTGACCAGTGTTTGTTGTTTGTTAATATACCTAGTCAAGCTGAGTAAATTAGCAATTTGAGTAGATAATTAAGTATATTTTTGAATATATTTGGGAAAGTATTTTCAGAGGATTAATATAGAGAAGAATATGCTGTACTGAATATGGGTTGAACCATCAACTCATGTGTTGACAGGAAAAATAAAATACAAAAGAGAAGTACTAATTTCACAATTATCAGTCCATATTTCAAAACTAATAGTATGAGCCAAGAGCCTCATGCATCTGCCCTTGCCTATAGTTCGTGATCGTAGAAAAGTTAAGTAATAAAGTGAATCCAAAGAAAAACATACATAGATCCTCCTGGAAATTGGAAGCAGACAAGATCCCCAGGCAAAAGTTGGGAGCATGGGTGTGGGGGTATGGTGGGGGGAAGGGGAGAGGGGGAGAGAGAAGGGAGAAGGGGAGGTTTGGGGAGAGCTTTGGTGAGTGGGATGGTTGAGATGGGGTAAGGACAGATATGGAAGCAGGGAAGAAGATATTTAATAAGGAAGACATTGTAGGTTTGGCGAGAAGCTTGACTCTGGAGGGGTTCCCAGGTAGGACCCTGGGCAGTGGAGGAGAGGGTGCCTGAATTGGCCACGTCCCATGGTCAGACTGATGACTATCTTGAATATCACCATAGAAACTTCGTCCGGCAACAGATGGAGATAGAGACAGAGACCCACATTGGAGCACTAGACTGAGCTCCCAAGGCCCAGTTAAAGAGCAGAAGCCAAGCAACTATCTTACCCTAAGTATGTATTGCAAAGTCCTAGAACTTGCCAATGGAATACTACCAGTTTGACAGGGCGGTGGTGGCGCACGCCTTTAATCCCAGCACTTGGGAGGCAGAGGCAGGCAGATCTCTGTGAGTTCGAGACCAGCTAGTTCCAGGACAAGCTCCAAAACCACATAGAAACCCTGCCTCGAAAAACCAAAAAAAAAAAAAAAAAAAAAAAGTAGGCATGCACTTATACTGTGAATCAGTAGGAAATATTTGGGATTCCATTCAGAGCATGTGGCTTTAGCATCTGTGGGGTGATGCTCATGTTATCATGAAGAACACATTCAATTTAACATCAAGAGTAGCGAAATTCTTCATCGATCAAAGAGGGTCCGTTGGTTCCTGCAGCCTCACAGCATACATGCATGATGTCCTTGGGTATATTAGAGTAGAGAAGCGCTCTAAGTCACTGCCTCTTTTTTATTCTCTACTGGGTACAGAAGAAAAGTTGAATAATGACAGAAATATCAATAAAAATGACCGTGTAGTATACCTGGGTATTTATGACCATTTGGAAAAGAAAATACAGGCATTGCTACTATTTTTACCATTATAATCAAGCTTAAAGTATTGTGCTCAACATAGATCTTTAGTGCCCATTATCAAACTGAGATAACAGATCAGTGACAAAGGTACCTCCTGCCAGCAAAGCTAAAAACCTTAGTGGAATTTCTGCAATTTACATGGTGAAAGTAGAGAAAGAGCTACTGCAATTTATCATCAATCCCTTCTTACACTTAATGTTTTAATATTAATTAAAAACATATTATAGATAAAATACAAGGCACATATATAAGTTAATAATAAAAAATAAAATTTATAAACTTTTGTAAATTTGCATAATTGATTATTTTAATTTTATGGTTATTAAAATATTCATATTTATTTGTTATATGCATATTTTAAAAATATTTGTTTAACAATATATGTTGCTAATGATGGTAATGAATAGTTTGTAGTATTGATTCTATGTTTTATTTCATTTCTTTTCTAACTTCTTTGAAAAAAATTTCACATTCATTATTTGAGAAAAAAAAATAATTCCAAAAAAAGTACAATGAATTTGTCATCACATTAACATTTAAACCACAGGGTTAACTAACTCAATAACTAAGTATCATTTCCCTATAACATTGCATGAGTAAATAAAAAGTAAGCAAACCACATTAAAGTACCATGTCATCAATATAAAATATTAGCGTTGTTCTTCACTTACATATATAAAACATTAAATATTTTCCAAAATACATAAAATCACAGAGGAAAAGGAACACTGAGTTAGTTGCCTTTGAAAAGGAAAGCAGGAAAGATCACATCTATTGACTTTTAAGAGACCGAACAGTAGTAACCAAAAGAACAATGGTCCTGATATAAAACAGAACTGCTGTGCTACAGAATAGAAAGGAAATGCCAGGAATAAACCCATTCTCCGGGTGCTAATGGTTTTCACACTGGTAAGCAGAGTCTTTTCAATGAATAATACCACAACAACTAGGGGTCCCCTTGAATGAGAATACAAGTTGATCTCTCCCTCACTCCTCAATTTTTATCGCAGAATAGACTGAAAACCTCAGTGTATGACCCTTGACTGTGAAAATAGACTAAGATATGCTTTCATGACATTATGCTGGGTGTAAATTTTGAGACTGCACTAAAAGCACAGGCAACAAAAACAGAAAGAGACAAAAATGAAAACACCAGAAGAAAACACTATTGTACAAGGAAAGTTAAACATGATGAGCAAGAAAAATATTTAGTTAGTGGATATAGCTTGATTTAAGTAGAAATATATCAATAAATATATTTAGTAAATGTTTATCATATAGGAACAAGTATTGTTCAACATTTTTTTCAAAATTGTTTATTGTGTTAATAATTATCTTTTTCTTAGTTTCTATATTTCATTATTAATGTGTATTCCATCTACTAGGTGGTTCAGAAGTATGTATATATTTGAATGTTAATGAAAATGAGTATCTATATAATACCACAGATTATTTCCCAGACAAAACAATTTGGTAAAAAGAAGCCAGGACATATGACCTCTGAGGAACTAAAGCTTATTCAATTACTATTATCGACATTTTTATAAGCTTGGAGTTTATTGTACAAATAATATAAAAAATGATTGCATGGACATTAAAATATATTTATTCAAACATTCACAATATTCTAATGTTAGGATGAATGCCAAATGAATGAGTTTCATTATGCCATGAGGATATAAACTAGCTGTTACGTGTTGGGAGGAGTGGATGTGGGTGGGCTAAGGGAGAGCTGAGGGAAGAGGTATCAGGGAAAGAACTGTAGATGGAATGTAAATGAATTTTTAAAAAATAAATTAAAATTAAAAAGAAGAAGCAACCAAGTCAGATCAACTTTATGTCTACTTTAATGTTTATAGTCATTCTGAATTTGAATTCTTGAGATAAAGAAATACAGTAGGAGTTAGTCATGATTTCCAAGCTATTTGCAAAGTTAAGACAAGAGGATACAATTCCACATGGGACAAGGTACAATGAGTGTTTCATGAACTGTTTATTTTTAAACAAGGAGGTGCCTGCTGCCATGTGTAGGCTATTGGTGAAGAGCGTTAAGTTATATATGAATGAAGAGTAAATGGGAATATATATATAAATATATATGAACATATATATATATATAATGTTGTTGTCATGCATGTGTGTATAAGTTGCACAATTTTGAAAATTACCAAATAGCAAAATAATTTTTAAAGACACCATGTATAATATCGAATTCTAAATCATGTCCAGTAACCTTGCTTTTACATGTTTGGATTCAGTGGGCAGCAGCTATTTTTACTGGCATTCATCTTTTGTTTAGTGATCATTTTTAGCATAGAAACAATATTCCTAAACCATAGTAAAAGAATTCTGTTTGTGTCCATTCAATATTCTGAGGTTGATTTAATTGCTTCTTTATTCCTGTTTTCTGTCAGAAATGATTATCTGTGCCTAATGTAATTGATTAAAATCACCAATCACAACAATTCTAAGATATGTCAGGAGATAGCTTGTTGATCTAGTTAGAAAAGAATTCTTGAAAAAATTCACCATGCAGTACAATGCATTCATGTCAGATTTCTCCTAATCAAATGAAAGAAATTGAAGGTACAATTTATTTATTTTTTTTGAAGATGTGATTTAGATCAATTTATTCAACATGCTCGATCTTAATGACAAAATATAAATGCATGAGCATTTAAAATCATTTCTTTTGAAATAATGAATGTAAATACAACAGAGAAGAAAAACTTGTAAGTGCAAGAAATCTTTAAGAAAAAATAATACTTTTGGTTGCTGGTGATTCTTTCTGGATTCTGTTTCTTTATCGAATAATAATTACAAGACAAGAAGGTTGCAGATCACAGTATGCAGCTGAGATGACTGAGAATAAGAAGCACATACTCAACCTTTATACTGGAAATGTTCTCCTGCCAGGGAGGGGAGTCCAGAGCAGGGGCACCATTCACCTCCCTGGGTCAAAGGTGTTTGGAATTTAATTTAATTTTTTTTCTGGTATCATGTGGAACAAAACTAAGTCCTCTCTTTTTTTACTTGGATCATGGATGATACACTTCATGAGTTTCTTCACTTTGAATGACAACAATAACTGTATTGGATAACAAAAGGATGAAGACCTTTGATATTCCCACATAGGAATGATAGACAAATAGGCCAAATACAAACTACTCTTAGAATAACTCAGAAGTGGCATTCTCAAGAACTCAATCAGGTTCAAACAGATGCAGTTCAAGGCCTCCTTTCCTAGCTATCTAATTATTTAAGAATTAACTTTATTTTGTTCCTATCTCAATATTCATTAATTGTACATTACTTTTTGATAGTAAAAGGGAAGATTGCTTGTAATTAAGAAAGGATGTGTTTCAATTAGATAGGTATAATCTGATATTATTTAATGCATCCTCTCAAAAAGTTAACTTCAGAAGCAATTTCTTGGAGAAAAGATGTGTGACAGATCACATTTATTGTATTTTGTAGACTTTTAAATATCTGTGATAGCTTGGTGGTCAATGTAAATGCCTTCCTGGAGAGTTCTGCTCAACCAATTCTGGCTGTTCAATTTTTAAGGCATATTTTTTTCTTCTACTGTTAGCAAAAACCTACAAAACATACAATATACATGAAAAAACAAAGGGCTATATGATATATGGATAGATCTTTTTACCATTCTTTGCACTTAGATGAGTTTAGAACTGTTATCATCTCTTAAATTTTTGTTTTAACTTGAAGTATCCAGCTGTTACCTTAATTAAGTTTGACACAGGCAAGGATCTGGTTTTCAACACCTGTGGAGAAGGTTGTGTTGGTATTTTAATAACTAATCCAGCTTGAAAAAAAATGGATTCAGGAGTGAATGCTAGCAATTAGATCAAACTAATGCCAGAGCTGTCAATTACTAAGGAGAAGAAATGTTGGTTTTTCACTATGAACTTTCACAAATTGGGCATTCTGCAGACAAAAAGTAACCATGACTCTACAGATACCATACCACGCTTCACTACCAATATTTGTGTATTTTAATATAGTTCTTTTAAGGACTTCCTGACAGCTTTATTAAGTACACAATTTGAGTTATCTTGTATTCCCAATATATGCATTATAAAAATAACATCATGACATTTACAAAGAATTGGGTAGATTTAGACTGTATTGACTGAGACTCAGAGAAAAACAGATGATACATATTCTGTCCTATCTGAACTTTCTAACTCCAAAACGGATGTAAGGATTGCTACCATCCATCGTCAAAGAAGTGTCTCAGTACAGGAAATAAAAAACATAAGAGAATACTGCACTGAAAATATAGAGATCATAGTATCAGTAGTCCCATTCAAAATAGGTACATCAACAACATAGCTCCTTATCTGTAAATCAGGAAACATAGTTAGAGATGGGGTACAAAAATTATAAGAGCCAGAGTAAGCGAAAGTAAGCTCTGAAGCAATCTCTGCTAAAAATACCTGCATGAACTAGGCAGAGACAATGGGAATATTGATAGAAATGAAAAAAAAAAACACTGAGGATGAAAATTCACATATTCTCACTCCTATACAAAGTACTGCAAGTAGAGTAACAATTGCTGTGAAAGTAGGAATTAACCTTTCCCAGTTGTGAGTCTGTATATTATTTATCCAAGACAAATTGTCCAGCCCTAAACTCATATCTACACAAATAAGAAAAATGGACTCATAACGTTGTGATATAATAATATATTATTAATAACCAAATAATAATTATGGTTGATTTGAGAATAGATAGTAGGGGTCATGAGATATTAGAAGGGAAGTTATCTGGGAATGGCTGGTGTAAAGAAAGAGAAGGAAAAGCTTTCATAATGATGTAATCCTATTTTAATTTTATTGTATAAAAAATAAAGAACATAAGAAAATTATGACAGATTTAGAGACAGATTCACTAAAAAATAACAGTTTTACCCTTATAGCATTTTTTCTTAGTTTTGTGAGCACTGCTTTTTTTTTGTAGAAACCTAAATTGTTTGTGATGTATTTATTCTATTGCACTTTCAATTATTTGCATATTTATGTGTGTATTTTTGTGTTTGGCCATGTGAATACAGGGTCCCAGTTTCCAGAAAAGTATAACAGGTCTCTAAAAGCTTCAGTTATTGGAAGTCATGAGCATACTGATGTGCTCTGAGAACTGAAACATGGTCATACACAAGAGTTCACATACTCTCAAACACTGAACTATTTCTCCAGAGACATAAATTTAATTAATTAATTAATTTATTTATGTGTGGTTTTTCAAGACAGGTTTTCTCCATATGATATCCCTGGCTGTCCTGAAACTAGCTCTTGTAGACCAGGCTGGCCTTGAACTCACAGAGATCTGCATCCCTCTGCCTTCCAAGTGCTGGAAGTAAAGGCATGCAGTACCACCGCTTGGCCAGACTTTGGTTTTGTACCAATGTTGGTCATGAAAAAGTCAGGTAAATAATGTGTTTCAATACCATGTAATTTGCTCTAGGGAAATACACTCTCAAGCTCCTATTTTGTACAACACTGTATTTTCTTAATGGTAGTATGAAATGTCTATTCTGTTGCCCTTAGAAATATATAAACTTTTGTAGGGTTGTTAATGGTCATATGTTTTTTTCTAAAAACTCATCCCTTAACCATCTCCATCTTTTTTGTGATGGTAGACATGAGGAGATAATGTTAGCAGAGTTTAATCTAGGAAAATTATACCTTTCATTTCTAAAACACATTTGGTGAATTCATCACTTATCCACATTAAGGATTCTCTCCAAATTCTGGTATAGAGGCTACCTTCTGCTATTCATTTTCACTCTCAATTACTTCAAATCCAGATGCACAAGAGGGAATCTATTAAGTGGAAAATACCTCACAGACTTCAGTAACGTAACTAATGACATTAAAATCAAATTAAAGTATTGTTAAATTAGTTTATTGTCTTAGGAATTTAATGAGATATATTTGTGCAATATGTTGTCATTATGCATATTAAGTGCATTTTAATGAAGAGTTTGAAAATCTCTGCAATGCAACTAATAGGTATATAGAGATTACCAATCAAAAAATTTAAAGCCCTTATTCCAGGATTTGGTAACTATTTTTATGGTATTTGTCTTGTATAAATAGATATGATTTATTTATGATGAAAACAGTAATCTTCAAAAGTGAATTACCCTGAAGGATTAACTAATTTTACATCTAAGCCAGCACTTTAATAACTTTTAAATCCTAAGTAAGTTCCTAACAAATTGTTTACTTTCAAAGTATTTTAGAACATATAAATGGTTAAATAAACTTTACAAAAATAAACTCTCACTTTATAAAAATGATTAAACTTTATTTAAGACAAATTGATTTACTTTGTTGCAGAACAAGCAAAAATTTGCCTGAATCAGGTTGATTGTAAATTCCCTTGTAACATGAGAACAAACTAGGCAGCACATCTCTCCAACAATCTTATTATCACTACTTCAAGCCAAATGCAATAGCCGTGCATCATCAAGAACTCATATGCATGTTCAGTTTTATTCAATTTCTAAACTGAATTTTTGATTGAATAATTATCTTTTTCATTACACTTATGCACAAGTTGCAGGCTGACATTTATTTTATTAGTCTTTTATTATAAATAGTGCCCGTATAATTGCTACTTTTATGGCTCAGAGAAAATTTTTTTTTCGAGAAAAGATAAAGGCTTGTAGCTTTGGGGATATGTTAAATTGATCCTTCAAGCATTGTATATTGACTTCCACCACAAAAATAAGTTTTTATCTGTTTTTCCCTACAGTCTTAGATTTTATAACTACATTCATATTATAAAGCTCTAGAAACATCGTTCTACTGTAATGTCAATATCAAATATTGATATTATAGAGTTAATTTTAAAAGTATTTCTTAAGAAGTATTGAAATGTCATCCTTAGCCATCAGAGAAATACAAATCAAACCAACACTGATATTCCATCTTGCACCTGTAGGAATGGCCAAGATCAAGAACTCTGATGACAACTTATGCTGGAGAGGTTGTGGGGTAAAGGGAACACTCTGCCTTGCTGGTGGGAGTGCAAACTGGTACAGGCACTTTGGATATCAGTATGGTGATTTCTCAGAAATTAGGAAACAACCTCTATCAAGACCCAGCAATACCTCTTTTGGTTATATATTTAAAACATGCTCAATCATACCACAAAGACATATGCTCAACTATGTCCATAGCAGCATTGTTTGCTATAAGCCAGAACCTGGAAACAACCTAAATGCCCCTGTACTGATGAATGGATAAGAAAAATGGTACATTTATAAAATGGAGGAAAAAATAATGACATCTTAAAACTTGCAGACAAATGGATGGATCTAGAAAACACATGGAGTGAGGCATTTCAGACCCAGAAAGACAAATATCATATGAACTCACTCATAAGTGGCTTTTAGACATAAAGCAAAGAAAAATCAGCCTACAATTCACAATCTCAGAGAACCTAAACAACAATGAACAGAATTGTTCAGTTGTATAATTCTCTCAGATAAGAGTCTTTTATTCTTTGATTGATTACAGATAAACTAGAACTCTGATCATTTAAAGGTATCTAGGATCATAAAGTGTGATTTGTAATGTTAAGAGGAGAATTAAGGAGAAAGTAACTGGATGATTATTTTTAGATTAAGGTGCAAATTTTCAGAAAAAAAGGGGAAATCAAACAAATCTGACACAATATCTAACCAACTAAGATAAGAGTATACAGCACATATAAAATATGACTGCTGATTGCATTGAATAAAATAATAATGTGACCATCAGTCTTCCACTCCCCCCTCTCTCTATTTCTGAACGGTTTCAAATGTCAGAAAACACACAGAAGCATCCCCTGGATATGATAAACATCAAATAGAAATAACATAGGATCTGATAAATTCAACAGAACAATATTAAAATATAAAAATTAAACAGTATTTTATATTAATACGATATACACTTTTTATTTATCTTCTTTACACTTCTTTAATAGAAGAATTATGGGCATTATTTTGATAAATTAGTAATTATTGTCATTCTCAAAATTAAGCAGTGTATGATCTAAGAAATTCCATATATATGACGTTTCTTTGTCCATCTTTAAACTCTATTCCTGTTTTTGAGATTGTTGTATATTCTAAAATTTAATCCTTTCTTGTAACAGTTTCAGAGTCTCTTGCCTTTTGTTAAGGTCTTTGATCTGTTTGGGACTACTTTTTTTTTACTGGGGGAGAGCTAAGACATAGTCTCATTCTTCTTTTTTTTTTTTAATTTATTTATTTATTAAGGATTTCAGCCTCCTCCCCGCCACCGCCTCCCATTTCCCTCCCCCTCCCCCGATCAAGTCCCTCTCCCTCATCAGCTGGAAGAGCAATCAGGGTTCCCTGACCTGTGGGAAGTCCAAGGACCGCCCACCTCTATCCAGGTCTAGTAAGGTGAGCATCCAAACTGCCTAGGCTCCCCCAAAGCCAGTACGTGCAGTAGGATCAAAAACCCACTGCGATTGTTCTTGAGTTCTCAGTAGTCCTCATTGTCCGCTATGTTCAGCAAGTCCTGTTTTATCCCCTACTTTTTCAGACCCAGGCCAAAACAACAACAACAAAAGAACCGAGCAACAAGAAAACAAGGAACAGCTTAGCGTTTAAAAGCAGTGGTTACCTTTACAGAAGATCTGGGTTTGCTTCCCAACACCCACACAGTGACTCATAACTAGCATTAACTCAAGTTCCAGGGAATCTGGTGCCCACCTCTGGCTCCTGCAGGTATCCGGAAAGCACATGGGATCTGCACAAATCTCAGACAAAACACCCATATGCATAAAATAAAATAAATTTTTCAAAAAGAAAAAAAAAACCCTCTATTCCTGTTAAAGATTCTGTGACTTCTGAAAGGGTGTATGACAGTGAATTGTAACTAACCCAGGCTCTCCTCCCCAGCCATAATAAACAACTCGAGCATTTCTTAAACAAAGTTGTATTAATCCCTACCAACTAATCTTACCCTACTGGATGTAATCTAGTATTATTGCATGCAGAGAAAATTATTATCTACTCTTTTTAACAAAAACCTTTATGTCTGTTGTCAATGTTATGAGAAATATCTTTACATATGTAGCTGGTACGACACCTTGAGGAACAGGTCAGTGACGATAGGTGGCCAAGAACTGGGCCCTGTTACACCAAAAGGAGCCTGGAGAAGTGTTATACAGCTACCTCCATATGCCTTTGGAGTATAAATCAGGGTATTTCTTGCCACATATCTAAATTAAACTCCAAAATAACTTATACGTAAATTTATTTCCATGGACAAAACTAAACACAATGAAGGAAAATTTAAATTAATTAAAATAACCATACCACAGAGGGATAATGTTATTATCATTACAAGCAGGTTCTCACAGTTTTCTCCTTTGCTTTCTCCTCGGCATGTTTCTGGGCAAATGTGCCCTCTCTTGTTTATACAAATTTAAAAGCCATATTAATAGCTTATTATATACATAGAAAAATCTAAAGCCATGACAGAAAAAACATGTTCCAGCAATGTATCTTTTATTCCAAAATAGGGAAGTGTTTTTGAAGCCTCTTAAAAACCAACAGATTACTTCTACTATTAACAATGCCTGTCAAAAATCCAAAGAGATGTGAAATGCCTGCGGCTTATCAATAAAGTGAGAGCACAAAAGGTGTGTGTTTAATATGCTTTTAAATTAGGATAATAGTAATTTTTCAGCCATTGAGATATTTTTAAATATGAAAAGATTGAATGTACTCAAAACAATACTTTAGGTCTTTTGTTACATTGACAAGAGCAAAGAAATTCATTCTTCGCAGTTGACATTTCCAGCTCCTGTTGTGAATTCTTATTTCATAATGGGCTTTAAAAGGATGACAGTTTTTAGTTATCCTTTGTGGGTTTAATTCAAATTGCACGCACTTCTCTTTTCATATTTGTTTTTGTCCTCCTTTTGACACCTACGTGGCTGTGGATAATACATTTTGTGAAGCTAAAACAGGAAAAAAAGTTACAAAATTGTTTCATCCCTTGTTCTTAAAAGCACTCCAGGCTTAAAATTTGACTTTTCTTATTAAATCTTTTTTAAGTAAACTTATAAAATGTTGCTATTGTTTACTGATGAATTATGCAACATATGCTCCTGCAAAGATTTAAGTATCATGTCCATCTATTTTTACAGTGTGAGAAAATGTGCAGGGAAGTTGTATCTAACTATTCTCACCTTTTTATCTTAATAGTTACCTGATTTATTTTAGTATAATCACTTTAATACTCAGAAGTAAAAAAAAAAAAAAGAATCATGTCGTGTTTAAAGAAGCCTCACGTATTTACCTGGTCACCAAGTAAGTATATCACAGTCAGCTTGAATACAGATGGAATGAATACCTTGAAGCAATAGACATTGCTTAAAGTTTTTCTCTATTGAGTACACACACATATTTCATAACTAGGAATTAAAAGAAGTGTAAGGCACAATACATTATAGTGACAAACATACACTTGAAGGTAGTATGCATTAGTTTAAATACTGAATATTTATATTCAAATATCTGATAACCTCCCAGAATGTTTATGTGGCTATATGATGAAAGATGATTGAGTAGTAACACAGGTCCTGTTTCTATTATAAAAGTTCTTCCAACTTCAGAACCAAACAGTTCCTACTCATTATGTCTCATTCATTTAGTAATAGTGTAGGATATTCATGCTCTTATATACAACTTTATTCATTAGAATCTGTTTGTGATGTGTTTGCTCAACCTTCCGTGTAAATCCCAGCCAAGGAAAAATATCAAAGCCTCTTTTCTTTTCAAAAAGTTACCTGGTTGATGCAAACAATGATAGAATTTTGCTAAAATTTCATCTGCTTTTACTGTCATTGAGCTACTGAATCTACACATGGAAAATACTCTGTCTAACCCCACCACTACTGGATCTTAAGACAACTGCTGTAAAACATTTGGCAGTCAATTTCCATTCTGTAATAATACCCTTGACTTTTTTTTCAAAGTTTAGAAATCCTTCATGCCACATTTTATCTGTTGCCTGCCTTAGATGAAAATAAGGATAAGTGTGCAGCTGTAGGTTGTGGGAAAGTTCTGGGATATTGAAGGCCTTTCCATCTTGTGGGATTTAATTCTCCTTCTACAACAGACAAATATCTATAAATATTTGTTGAAATTGTTTCCACCCTGTTCACTGAGCCACATCAACATCCTCTTATCAAATATCAGATAATTTCAAATACAAGATTGTTTCATAAAAAAGCATTGAGGTCAGGGTCCATGCAGACTGAATTATACTTAGGATTATAAAATTGATATACCACTCAGGACTGAAAACAGACTGTTGTCGTTGACAACTACAGAAAAGAGATTGTGATTATTTTAAGGAAGTGGCAATAGAAAAGCAAAACAAGAAAGAACACTAATAACAACACAATCATGAACCATATGAATAGATGCATGCCAGTACCTGAGGATGTGTTAATTCGTTTAAACAAGTGAGTCACATATGAAACAGAAGTCTTATCCACAGTCATGTAAGTAAACAATTCATTGACATTCTTTTTTCTGCCCTACACCAGTATAGTAAGTTAATTATAGATATTGAGAGAAAATTATCATTATATTTTTCAGGTTCTTAAGGCACTGAATGTTGTATTCTGCCCTGGAGTCAGACACTGTTTATTTTCCTTGTTTTATGAAGATTGGTTATAAGGACTTTCACATAGCATTCCTATTATAAGATATCTCTGTAGGTATTTGGGAAGTACTGGCGATCTTATGAGTTGCTAGCCGGGTTGAGTGAGTGTAACTCTGCCAGTTTTAGATTCTGGTATAATGAAAATAATATAAATATAATAAAGGCTCTATGTGTTTTCCCAGCTCTAGAGATTGCACCAGATCTTGTGGGAAAAAAAGAGTGTTAAAATATTGTGGCAGAAAAAATTCAAGACTTGACCGCACTTTATAGCAGTAATACCTTTAAATTTTGAATAATACCTTGAGTTTGATGAAGAAACAGTTGAAATTACAGTATGGGTAAATGTAAGCATTCTTTGCTCACTTTTTAACATAAAGATTATATTTACAACGCCAGCACTTGAAAGTTTAAAACATAGTCAAATCGCAGTAATTAATAATACCATCTTAATGAAAACCATGATCTTCCCTAAGGGCTTTTGTAATGCAGAACAGTTCAATATGTAAAAAGAAAAAACAGAGACAATGGAAAGAGTCAATATGGGAGTTATAGATATATGTGTAATGGTGGGGTGGATAAAAAAGCTTATAGGAAGAGAAAACTGTTCCTGATGTAAAATGAACAAATAGAGTACGAGAAGCAGGCCTTGGGTTTAAATACTTATTTGACAGAATACACAAAGTCGAATAAATTGCAATTTAATATTAACTAGAATTTCTAAAGGATGATAATAATATAGTGGAGAACAATGTCACAGAATGTAAGCAAGGACATTCTGAAGAAAAAAAATAATGGGTCACAAATTAAATAATGTAGGAAGGTCAAGGAACAGTTGAGCTGGAAAGTATTTATTGCATTTTGGAAATAGAAGACACTTTATGAACTGTGGAAAACATTTTTGCTAGAAATGCAGAGAGTATATTCATTATGAAAACAGACTGAGGGGCTAATGGGAGGTCAAAAAAATGACAATATTTCCGGACTATAGAACATTTGACTTCAAATAAACCATATTATACTATTAGACACAGAGACAAGGGGCACTTATATTTAGCTACAGATGATCACTGAGCATTTTAAGAAAGAAGGAAATAATGGAAGAAACCTGTCAGCTTCCACATGTTTGTTTTATTCTTGAATTAAATTCATGCCATTTGATTGATGATATATGCAGAACAAAGGAATTAACTAAACAGAACTACAAATGGAAGAAGTAAGGTTTTATTTCTAAGCCCACAGAATTCATAGTGGGAGACTGTTCCCATAGTCATTGTAAAAGAGAATACCTGCCATCTAGGTTTAAAAAAGTGATCTAATAAACATTATTGGAACTGGAATTACTGTGGCTCTTGGCACCAGATTTGTCCTTCAGTGGATCCTCATTAAAGGATTTAAAGTGACCTTATTCTTATTACAGGACCTCGAAAGTGTCCTGTAGTGTTATATTTCATCTCTACTTTCCTGTGTCTAAAGTGAGTAATTTGTGTTCCTATTGTCTTCCTTGAATATGGTAGACCAATGGGCCAACAGTCACAAATCCACATTGGAACCAAAGTAATTAAGTCTACAATGTAGTCAACTAGTTCTGAAGGATACAGTAATGTACAGCTTCTTGTTGATACATTGCCGTCTTGCTCTACAACCCATTGGAGCTCCCAGCCCTGTGGTTCCTGAATGAAAATGACCTGCATTTAGTCACCTTAATAAAGATCCCATGGCTGTTCCACAAGCTAGAAGGATGCATGAATTTCCCAAGTCAAGCCTGGAAGAAATTAAAGCAACCTTTCCACATTTCTTGACTCTCCCTAAGAATACTTGTCCTCTGTTATAATTCAAGTAAGAATTGAAATATAATGGCAACACTTACAAGTCAAATAAATGAAAGTTTAAATTTTTTTGTTTCCTCATATGTTTTTATTAGGTATGTTTTCTGCATGAATTCAGTAAGCTTTTATAACTGTCTAATTTTATTCTCCCTTAATTAGTGAACAAAACTAGTGCTCAGATTAATTGATTAATTAATTGATAAATATACTTTATTTTAAGATCATTGTGATAGATAAAGCATATATATGTGTATATATTTATCACTATGCACATAACTCAAGTTCAAATGGATTAAAGACCTCAATATAAATCTAATCACACTGAACCTGATAGAAGAGAAAGTAGAAAGTAGCTAGCCTTCAATGCATGGGCACAGGAGACCACTTCCTACGTATAACCCCAGACAATAAGAGCACAGACAATAAGAGCAACAATGAATAAATGGGGCCTCCTGAAACTGAGAAGCTTCTGTAAAGCAAAGGTCACAATGAATAAGACAAAAAGGCAACCTGCTGAATGGGAGAAGATCTTTACCAACCCCACATCAGACAAAAGACTGATCCCAAAAATATATTAAAAAATCAAGAAATTAGACATTAAAATTATAAATAACCCAATGAAAATGGGGCACTGTACTAAACAGAGAATTCTCAACAGAAGAATTTCAAATGGTCAAAAGATACTTAATGACATGTTTAATTTCCTTAGTTATCAGGAAAATGCAAATCAAAACAACTTTGAGATACCATCTTACATGGGTCAGAATGGCTAAAATCAAAAACACTAATAATAGTTTATGCTGGAGAGGATGTGGAGTAAGGGAAACACTCATCCATTGCTGGTGAGAATGCAAACTTGTGCAACCACTTTGGAAATCAGTGTGGCGGTTTCTCAGAAAATTGGGAGTCAACCTAGCTCACGATCCAGCAATACTACTCTTGGTGATATACCCAAAAGGTTCTCAATCATACTACAAAAGCATTTGTTCAACTCTGTTCATAGCAGCATTATTTGTAATATCCACAACCTGGAAACAACCTAGATGCCCCTCAACAGAAGAATGGATAATGAAAGCATGGCACATCTACACATGAGAGTACTACTCAGTGGGAAAAAAATGACATTTTGAATTTTGCATGCAAACGAATGGAATTAGAAAACACTATCCAGAGTGAGATAACCCAGACTCAAAAATATGACTATGGTATGTACTCACTCATTAGTGGATGCTAGTCATGAACAAAGGACACTGAGATTGTAGTTTTTGATCCTAGAGAAGCTAAGTAATAAGGTGAACCCAAAGAAAGATATATATATAGATCCACCTAAAAATTAGAAGCAGACAAGATTTCCTGACAAAATTTGGGAGCATGGGGAGAAAGGGAAGAGGAGAGGAGTAGGGGAGAGTTGGGGAGAGCTTGAGGGAATGGGATAGTTGAGATGGACGAAGCACAGATATGAGAGCAAGAAAATAGATATCTTGATTGAGGGACCCATTTTGGGGTTAGCAAAAACCCTGGCTCTAGAAAAATTCCCAGAAATCGGCAAGGATGACCCCAGCTAAGACCTTAAGCAATAGAGAAGAGGGTACCTGAACTGGCTGTTCCCTGTAGTCAGACTGGTGATTATCTTAAATATCAGCATAGAAACTTTGTCCAATAACAGAAGGAAGCAGAGACAGAGACCCACATTAGTTTCTGAACTCAGCACTGGACTGAGCTCCCAAGGTCCAGTTGAAGAGTGGAAGGGAAGATAGTATGAGCAAGGAAGTAAAGACCATGAGGGGTTCACCCACTGAAATAAGTTGCCTGAACTAATGGGAGCTCACCAACTCCAACTGGACTGGGAATGAACGAGCATGGGATCAAACTAGTCCCTCTGAATGTGGTTGCTAGTTGGGACACACTGAGGGGCCAATGACAATGGCACTGGAATTTGTCTCTACTGCATGTACTGGCTTTCTGGGATCCTATTTTCTGTGGATGTATACCTTGCTCAACCTGGTGTAGTGGGGAGGGCCTTGGACTTTGCACAGGGCATGGTACCTTGCCCTCTCTTAAGATTGGTGGTAGGCAGGGGAGAGGGTGTGTGGAGGGAGTGGAAGGGGAGTGGGAAGTAGAGAAGGTGTGGGAATTTGGATTGGTATTTTTAAGGTAATAAAATAATAATAAAAAAATTGATTTCTAAAGGCAGACTATTTTTCAGAGAAGATACTGAATAGTGTACCACATATAAGGGGGAAGGTGGGAAACAATAACACTTTCTTGGACACTATAGTAACTCCTGAGACTTTTTTTCCTACTGTAGGAATGCCTTCTATGAGACCAAAGAGAACATGCATGGAAATTATCTCTATAGGACAAAAGTAAGAAAAATCTACATATTTCCTATTGTTTCATCACACGGACTACTATACTTATTTAAAATTTGCAAAATCAGAGTCCACGTACTCAAGTTAATTTTCACCAAATTCCAATCCAGATAGTAGGTAGAAACATCTGGAATTCCACAGTGATCTGCCCTGCCTATTTAGGAGGAGAAAAGTGAAAGTAGAAAGAAGACAAACAGTACACAGAAAAACACAGGAACATGCACAGATACACAGACACAAACACACATAGAAACACACAAACAAACACAGACACAGAGGCATAAACACATAGAAAAAGACAAACACAGGCACACACACTGAGAAGACAAATACAGACACACTCATACACACACAAACACAAGCAAACTCAGACAAACAGACTTATACACAGACAACACATGCACATACACAGACACATATATGCACATACAAACAGAGACACAAAAAACAAAGAGATGCACACAGATAAACAGACACATTCATGTACCGACACGTATGAGAGAGGGAGAGAGAGAGAGTAAGAGAGAGATAGGAAAAGAGAGAGAGAATGAGAGAGAATACATGTGGTACATTAAACCCAAGGAAAAGAATGCACACGCAAGACAACTGTCTCACAAGTACCACCAACAGCTCAATTTAATTCATCTCTGAGTACAATAAATACTAGAAAAAAATTAATGGATTGATTAATTTATATTTTCTTTGCTACCAAGGAAAGCATGCTATTAGAGTCCAGCAAATAAAAGCAAAATTTTATGTGTACTAAAATAAAATATTATATATAAGTTTTCTGATAAATTGTTTATATCTCATTATTAAATGAAAGAAAAATGTCAGGCAGATACAGGTGGTTTTCAGTTAGTTCAAGATCATTCTGGTCTACAGATTGAGTTCCATGACAACCAGAGCAACACAAAGAAACCTTATCACAAAAACAAATAAACAAGCAAAACAACATGGCAAAAACAAAGAAAAAAATTAATTAGATAAAAAAAATCGTATCTCTGTAGTGCCTTAGCAATTTTCCTATTGTTATGATAAGATTACCTAACCCAAAACAAGGCAATTTAGAGAATAAAAAGTTGATTTTAAAATCATAATTTCATGAGATTAGTTCATAAATAATAGCTGGAAAACTTGCAGCAGGCAGGAAGGTAGGCAGGTACAGGAGCTGTAGCTTAGAACTCAAGTTTGACCCACAGGAATGAAGCAGAGACAGCTAAGTGGAAATGGTGTGAGCTTTTGAATCCTCAAAGCCTTCAACAGCACCACACATGTCCTCTTTCCCAAACAGTTTCCCCCACCTGGTAAACAAGCATTCAAATATTTGGGCCTATGGGGGAGAGGCATTCTCTTTCAAACCACTACAAGGAGGAATATCAAGAATGCATTTAGTTTATGATCTAAAACAAATTTTCCTTATAAAACTCCATATGTTCAATTTATATATGTACTACAAATAACTATAAGAAGAAACATGTCTTGCTACATGATGTTCTCATTATAATATATTCATTGGTTTCTGGAGAGAAAAGCTTCCCAAGGAAAGCTGGTAGCCAAGCTATAAATACTAAACAAATATTAAACATGCATTTATGATAAACTGTGTAACTTGAGAGTGAGTCTCTGGAGGCGTAAGAATAATTTTTCTATTAGTCAGATAAAATAACAAGAAATTAATATATAGATATTATGTATATGTTTTAAATCTCTCTATAGTAACAATACTATGAAAAGTTACTATATTTCTTCTATTTAAATGGCTTCTATTGTAAGAAACAATTAAAATTATGGCTTTTTTGTTTAATAAAAAGCAGAATTCTATATGTATTGAGTTACTTGAACAAGTTGGCTGGCGTCCCTCTCCTTCTCCTAAGTGGTATACTCTTCAATTTCTGATATGAGGAAAGACTTGTGGGGAGCAGAATTATGACAGCTGTCAAGTTCTTTGTCCAAATTTAATCAGGAATCAACCATAGAGAAATGTCCTAATCCATCAACACCTGCTTGGGATAAGCAGTCAACTCACTAGAGACAGGGCCAAATATAGTGATTTAATTAATTGAAAGGTTTAGCCGATCATCCCTATGGCTCACAGCCAGTTATGAATATAAGCAGCACAGAGCAGAATCTTCATAATAGTATAGTCACACTCTATTTTAGTAGACATTTACTTTATTAATTCTGGACAATTTAAAAATATTTGCAAGAAATAAAATATACAGCAGCACATCGTTTTAAAAAAGTGATATTTGCTACTTTTTACAAATTTTACATACTGAAAATTAGTAAATATCCAGTTATATTGTCATGCCATGCTGTTATTACAATAACATACTAATTCATTAAATTTGTCTTTATATTTACGATATTTGTTGTAATAATATTGAGCTTCATGTTCTACAATTTTGAGAAGGAAAATAACAAATTGAATCTACATATTTAAAATGAGTATCAATATATTGATAACTATCGGTATAATACTAAGCAAACTGAAACCAACACCCTTAAACCAGAGGACAGGAGCTATTTTCAGAAACATACTTAAGGTATCAACAGACACCAAAACATTTTACTTGAGTGAAAGGCAATGACTGTCTTTCCAAATATCACATACAGCAAGAGTTACACATTTTTTATTGCTCTCTCCCTCTGAGAACACCTGCTATGTTCCATTCTGAAGCAGATGGGATGAAGAGTATTGTGTGGCTTACCTAGAAAATGATACCTTTCACTCCATGCTTACTCTCTCAAATTTAAGCTTCAAGTCTTTCTTAATGGAAAGAAAATTTAATTCTACAAAATCTTCCAGGGAGATAGGATGAATTTTTTATAAGATTTATACAGAAAACTTGGTATAGATATATAGAGACATTTGACTTTTTGAGAAAAGAAAGCAATATTATTTTCTGTAGTTGGATGTTTCTCTCTCAATTTAAGCCATCAGTCCCAAATTAGCAACATAGAGACTTAGTATTACTTATAAGTGGTTGGCCAATAGCTCATTCTTATTACTAGATAACTCTTAAACTTTAATTAACCCATCTTTCTTATTTATGTTCTGCCATGTGGCTCATGATTTGTTACCTCATTTTGTATGCATCCTGCTTCCGAATGGCATCTCCCCTGCCTCTGCCCTTCTTCATCCTTGTTTCCTCCATGTCTGCCTGTCCCACCTATAAATTCTGCCTGGTATTGTTCTGTCAGTCTTTTGTTAACCAATGACAGTAATACAGAATCACAATTTACAGCAGGATTATTACATAGCATTTTGCTACTGGTTTATTTGAAAATATTAAATATTCAAAGTTTTCTGCTATTCCACATTCATAAAATAGCATTGATTTTAATGAATTTAAACTTTAGAGGCACAAAGACTAAATATTAGCATCTTATGCAGAGATATAACATATTTCTACTATAAATAAATATGGATAACAAATGTAGTTACTTTATTAAACTTATAGTTGAATCAAGATAAATAATGATTTACTCTCTGCTAAGGAAAGATATAGTCAACAATTGAAAGGGTGAGCACTTGGATCTTGAACATACTTTTTTGTTTTCTTAATGGAAATGGGTTGTTCTCTCCTACAATACATCCCAATCACAGTTGCCCTATCTTCCAAACTTCCTCTCTCTTCCCTACATCCTCCCACTCACAGATCCACTTCTCTTTGAAAACAGAAGATCTCCAAGAGATCATAACCAAACAAGACAGAACAAGATAAAATAAGACAAGCAAAACCCCTCATATCAAGACTCAACAAGGCAACCCAATAGAAAGAAAAGTATCCCAAGATCAGGCAAGAGGGTCAGAGATACATTCACTCCCACTCTTAGAACTCTTACAAAAACACTAAGCTAATAGCCTTAACATGGCTACAGAGGACCTGGTCCAGAATTATTCATGCCTATTCCTTGTTGTTTCAGTCTCCCTTGTCTCCTGTGGGCGCTGCTTAGTTGATTCAGTGGGCCATGTTCTCCCAATGTCCCCTATTACCTCTGACTACTATAATTTTTCTCACCTTCTACTGCAGGGTTCCCCACATAAGGGGAAGGATCCTGATGGATCTCCAATTTGGACTTTTTGCATAATGTCTGGCTGTGGGTCCCTCCAAAATCTGCTGTCAGAGCAAGCCTCTCTGATGACAACTACACAAGTCGCCAATTTATGAGTATAGCAGAATACCATTAGGAATCATTTTACTGACTTTTCGACATGAATCCAGTTTACCAAACTATAGAACAACTTCTTTTCTAAGAACAAAGTGACCCCATCAGTTTTTCTTTTACAAAATATGGCAACTGCATATTGCCCAATTTGTAAGATTCATTGTATAATCTGATTGAAGATTTAAAAAAAAAGACAAAAAAAAAACAATATTTTTCTGTGATTAGATGGTTAGAAATCAGCAGCTGTTGGGCTCGCAGTTCACAAGCTTCGGGCAAGGGGGCTGGAGGTTAAAATACACAGACACACACAGACAGAGAGACAGAGACATGGGTCATACTTGAATTCCCCAAGAATGTCCTCTTTATTGTGTTCAGGGGCAGATTATAAAGAGATAGCCACGCCCCAGCCAAACCCACCAGAAACCACTCTCCTGCCATCAGAAACTTCTGAAGGTCTTGTGCTCAGAGCAGCTGTAGGCACTCAGATCAGAGGATTACAAGAAATTCAGGATCTGGGGTCTCACTGGTCCCAACAGTTAGGTATTTCTTAACTATTTTGCCTCATTATTTTCTAAAGGTAGATTAAAAGAAAGTGTCGAGTTGGATGTGTGGGCAAGTCAAGAAACTCTTGAAAGTAATGGGGGAGGGGAACTATGATTAGAATATATCATGTAAAAATATTGTCAATAAAAAGTAAATAGTAATGCCTTATAATATGTTAAACTTTTAAGCATAATTATCCTCTATGAAGATGAAAATTCAAACTACTTATAGTCTCTTGTTTCCCTGATCTGGGCGGCTACTAAGAAATCAAATGATAGAAGATATTCGAGAGGTGGTTGGAATTGGGAAACACCTATTTATTATAATAGCAGTGTAATCAAAATGAAATCAAGTATGTAGGTTCTTTAAAAAATAAAAATGTGGTGCTTCCAATGTGACTCAGATATACTACTTCGGGACATAGACCAAAAGACTGTTTTATTATAGAGATTTCTTTGCCAACCACGTTCATTGCAACTCTATCCTCAATAACCAGGAAATTTGAGTCTAGCTGTACATCAACAGATGAATTTATAATGAAAATACACACATATGGATTATAAAAAATTTTATACCTGTAAAGAAAACTAAACCATGAATTTTGAATGTTAATTGTGGAACTGGAAATAATACTGACATCACTTGCCTTACCTTGAAGTGAACCATATGAACTACAAGGCCGACATGCCAGGTAAGATCTTCTCACTATTATAATTGCAGATCATCTTCTGTGGGTTAGCATTCAGCTCTTGTATTGGTTCTGTGACCATCTCAATGGGAGATAATATCTTCCTGGTTTTGTAATTCTTACACAAAAGCCTTGGCTGGGAAGATCATCCATCTTAGAAGAGAGCCTATTATGGTTATTTGGCTAAATTCACACAATGATCAACTGCTTTCAAAACATTTATATTTGTACCATAGAGTCAATAATAGATACTTATATTTCTTTGCATTGAAAGGTGAAGAGCTGAGGGAATCACAGCTATTTACTGTGCTCAGAACAAGTGAGTTTAGTGCTCAGGTATAAACCGGGCAATTATTATATTCCCTGTAAAGTTCAGGAAACGTGAGGAAGAGGTAGCAGAAGAAATGTAATATCTAGAAGACATAAAGAAAGGATTAAGAAATTATATTTTTATGGCATAGCACAGTCATTGCAAATATGGTCTCATTCATAACAGCTATGGTTACCTTCACTGTGCCTTGTGGAATCAATTGCCCAGGCACAGCAGCCAGTCATGAATCACATAGTGGTTCATGCTGTTCTACTTTTTTTCTGCTCTTATTAGCCATTGACAGATTCTGCAGGAGGGAAAAATTCTTTCTCCGTTTTTTTTTTTCCACTGTTGCTCACAAGCTGGAGTTGATGGTTTCAAACTCATTGGCACACAGATGGTCCTGGCTAAAACCAAAGAGAAAATACAGGAATGTAGGCAGACATCTGTAGGGGGAAACAAAGAATAACAGATGAAGTAGGGAAGTAAGAGTGGTTAGCAGGTGTGAGCAAAGAAAATGAAGTATGCATGTAGGAAACTGTCAGAGAAGGATGAATATATTGAAAGCAAGTAATCTGAATTACAAATTCAATTATGGAATCAAACTTATAGTGGGAATCATCTTAAAACTGTTTGCCATTTTCATTTTGTCTTCTATACAAAAATCTCATGCATGGTGATGTAAAACAACTTACCTTTAAATATACTTATAAACAATCATTTAATCTAATTACTCATTAAACAACTAAGTCTATTCTAGTATGTTTTAACCTTTTTTTTTTAAGGACAGTATTTTGGAAGTGTGTGCATGTAGTCACACACAGACTTATATCCCAACTGAATCACATTGCCTGAAAAAAAAAATGCCTACCCCTTTGGACTTGCCACTTACATATTTTATTAGAATCAGTTTCTTTCATGGACCAGTTCATTAAAAGTGAACCTGCCATAGAGTGTCCTTACAGTTGGATTTATGAACCATCATCAAGCTGAAAGGCAGGAGAGTGTAGCAGTCTTTAAAATGATAGATGATTTTGCCAGGAAGCTTGAACCTCTTCAAAGTTCATGAAACCAAAAAGTGTCTTAAAATAATTAATTTTTATAAGCTCATCTTCTCCATTATTATTTTAAATTGATTTTTATGGGAATTCGCCTGCCAGTCCTTCTTATATGCCCTTTCACACCTGGTCCTCTTCATATTGTTTTTCATATATTTAAGTTATGTCATGTTTTAATATCCTGAGAGGAAAGAAACAAATTCATAATAATAAAGAAACATTTCAGTGTATATTTTTAAATGAATGAGGTTTAGGCAAAAACCACAAACTTCTATTACAGAATAATAAAACCTTCCAACATCTGTTGAGTAGGTTTCTCTCCAATTATGAAAAACTTATCTCTGCCAAGAAGATTTTTATAAATAATCTGTGATGAAATTTTATTGAATACTAGCATGGGAGCCAGACACTGTACCAAAAAGCTGACTAATGCTATCATTGAAATAAAATATTGACAATTTCAAAAACGTTTTGTCTACAAGTTTTGTCACTGTCTATATAAACAAAGAGGACTAACTACAATTTCAACCCTTAAATCATTAATCATTTTGTTTAACTTTATCCATGGAGAGTAGAGAATATTGCAAAGGATGAAGATTAACATATAGGACAATTCAATGGAGAGTGGGAGATGTAGAGAGGGGCTAAGAGTTAATGGGAGGGCACTGCATCTTCTCTCCAAACACAGTGCTCTATACGTGCATCCATCTGTTAAAGAGGACCCCAAGTCTTCTTTAAGCCCAGTGTTTAAGAATTCTAAGTTTTTCACAAGCAAATATTCCACCTCCAAATTACTAGTCTTCTTTAGGGCATTTTATACTTAAATATCCTTTATGTTGCTTATATCCATCCCTGACTACACTCTCTTTTTCCCTCTACTATCTTGAATGTTCTTGTGCTGTTTCCCAAGAGTCTCTCTCTGTAGTCATGTATTGGCAGCACGTTATAATTCATAATCTACTTATAAAAACAAATTGTATTATATTTGTGGATTTGAGTTTAGATTATTTTCTTAATTAATATGATGAATTTCAATGTCATCCATCTTCTTTAAAAATATTTCATTTATCTTCATTAGTGAAAAAAATGTGTGATGTCTGTATGGTATTTTTTAATCGATCTGTCTCCTAATGAGTTTCTAGAGTCATGGGAAAAATTAACAGTCAGGAATAGCCATAAAGTATGTGTCCATGTATAGATGTCAACATGTGATAACTTAGATTCTTTTGGGAAAATTCTCAAAATAGGAATAATTAAATCATAGTGTATATGTAATTTCAATTTATGAAAATAGTAACTATTGTATAATGGGTGTTAATGTTTTTCATTTCCATAAGCAGTAAAAATTTGCACCCTCTTTCAACACCATACGTGTTGAAATTTATTTTTTGACAATAAACTTTGTGAAAAAATATTGACAAGAAACTATCTGCTGAGTAAATTATATTCTCAATGTAATCTTGATTTTAGTTTCCTTCATGACTATGTATCTTGAACTTGTTTTTTCTATAATTGCTGTTTGCTGAACATCCTATGAGAATTGTATGTGCAATTAATTATTTGACACATTATTTTTATTTTTATAGGGAGGTCACTATCTTATTTTTTATTTGTTTGCCTATTGACTTTAACCACCTATCATCTGAACAGAATTCTAAAATATTTTGTCATTTTTTAGATTTTATTCACTTCAAAATTAATATTTTTGTATAGAAGCTTTTCTATACAAAGTAGACTTATTTTTCTGTTACTGATATTAATTTCGGAACTAGTGGAGACATACATATAAATACTTCAATATTTATATAGTGAAACAGTTCTTTAAGGTTCCGTAATAGTTTCATGTTTTCAAGTCATGAATTTAGGTTCGTGATGTATTTTTTTGTAAATTCTAAGACATATATATATATATATATATATATATATATATATATATACATATATATAAATTCTTCTAGCAAGTGAATATACCATTCATTTTATGATTACCATTGTTTAAAAATGTCTCTACTCTAATTTATGTATGACTAATGTATAAAAAGGACATCAAGATTTCTGTACTTTTTTATAATGTTTTATTATTATTATTATTTTTTATTGAAGAAAAAAATTTCCACCTCCTCCCAGCCTCCCATTTCCCTCCCCCTCCTCCCACTCCTTTCTCCCTCCCCCCACTCCTCTCCCCCTCCCTCTCCAGTCTAAAGAGCAGTCAGGGTTCCCTGCCCTGTGGAAATTCCAAAGTCCTCTCCCCTCCATCCTGGTCTAGGAAGGTGAACATCCAAACTGGTTAGGCTCCCACAAAGTCAGAACATGAAGTAGGATCAAAACCCAGAGCCATTGTCCTTGGCTTCTCATCAGCCCTCATTGTCCGCCATATTCAGAGAGTCGGGTTTTATCCCATGCTTTTTCAATCACAGTCCAGCTGGGCTTGGTGAGCTCCCAATAGATCAGCCCCACTGTCTCCGTGGGTGGGTGCACCCCTTGTGGCCCTGACTTCTTTGTACTTTTTTAGCATATTACTTCTTTCTTTATTTCTTTTCATTAGACGAAGTGTGTGTTTTTGATAGCACCATTCACTAGTCAGGAGATCTTAAACAATATAAGAGCGAGAGACCATTAGCTGCGAGCAGGAAAGGGTAGATTTATTTATTTATCTATCTATCTATCTATCTATCTATCTATCTATCTATCTATCTATCTATCTATCTATCTATCTATCTATCTATCTATTTATTTTGCCTCTGTATATGAATGTCATGTAGCAAGCTGCTTGAATATCTTCCGCGACTTTCCCAAAATGATGGACTGTAACTTAAATTCTAAATCAAATGAAACTTCTTCTCCTCTGCTGCTCTTGATATTTTATCATAGAGAAAAATTTAAATTGGGAGAACAGCCAAGACATTTTGTGTTATATGAATTTTATTCTTTTTTCTTTGTCCAGAGTTGTATGTGATTGCATATATAATGCAGTTTTAAAGTACTTTGCACAAAATACATCATATATATATCTATTGATATGAATATACAACATATTTTACACTTTCAGTTTTTTATGATATACTGATATTTAGATCAAGCCATGTATAACACCAAAGTAGAATTTAATTATGTAATATCATTTTACTCTGAATATATTAGTATATTGCAAAGCTGTTAATACCTTTCATTTTAAAGAGTATACCTTTAGAATTCAATTATCTTTTGGTATGGAAAAATCAAACTATTATTTTTTTCTTCTTGAAACAGTTACAATTATTCTAATGAAGAGTATCTTAAAAATACATGCACAGTGTGGCACATTTATTAAATTAATTGCCTTTTGGATACTTAGTTACAGATTTCATAGTTCTTGGCTGAAGAAGAAAATTGAAATGGCAAACATGGTATAATAAAATTTATAGCATCATTAGTTGTTAGTAATATTATGTATTTTTTGTTATGCCATTGTTAAAATATTTACAATTTACATAATTGGAAAAACTAATTTAATAACATTAAGATAAAGAAGCTTAGTTTTCTCCTCTGTATAAAAAAAAGTCCTAGCCTGAAATAGCCATAATGGCCACCATTAAAAAAAGAGTTTTAGAGATCAGTCCTATGTGCGATGTGGGGTTGTGGAAGATCTTTCCCATTCAGTAGCTGATGTTTTGCATTGTTGACTGTGTCCTTTGCCTTACAGAAGCTGATCAATTTTAGGGGGTTTATTTATTAATTGCTGCTCTCAGTGTCTGTGTTACTGCTGTTATATGTATGTATATATATATATATATATATATATATATATATATATTTAGACTCTGGCTTGTATTATTTAATGTAATGATCAATTGCTCAATATTCTCCCACATATCCTAATTTTATTCTTCTTTTTTTAAATTTATTTTTTTATTGAGAAAATGAAGAAAAAAAAACAAGTTTCCACCTCCTCCCAGCCTCCCATTTCCCTCCCCCTCCTCCCACCCTTCTCCCCCTCCTCCCACCCTTCTCCCCCTCCTCCCACTCCCTCCTCCCACTCCTCTCCCCCTCCCTCTCCAGTCCAAAGAGCAGTCAGGGTTCCCTGCCCTGTGGTAAGTACTAGGTCCTCCCCCCTCTGTCCATATCTAAAGATGAATATGGGATGTACTCACTCATAATTGGTTTCTAGCCATAAATAAGGGTCACAGAGTCTACAATTGGTGATCCTAAAGAAGCTAAGTAAGAAGGTGAACCAAAGGAAAAACATATAGTTATCCTCTTTGCTATGGGAAGTAGACAAAATTGCCGGGGAGAAAATTGGGATCTTGGGGGTGGGGTGGGATGGGGGTAATGGGAGACAGGGAGAGAAAAGGGAGAAGGGGAGCATGGGGGGAACTAGGGGAAAAAGGAGGATTGGGATAAAGGAAGGTTGGATAGGGGAGCACGGAAGCACAATTCTTAGTTAAGGAAGCCACCTTAGGGTTGGCAAGAGACTTGAACCTAGAGTGGCTCCCAGGAGCCCAAGGAGATGCCCCCAGTTAGTTCCTTGGGCAGCTGAGGATAGGGAACCTGAAATGACCCTAGCCTATAGCAATACTGATGAATATCTTGCATATCAGAATATCTTGCATATCATCATAGAACCTTCATCTGGTGATGGATGGAGATAGAGACAGAGACCCACACTGGAGCACTAGACTGAGCTCCCAAGGTCCCAATGAGGAGTAGAAGAAGGGAGAACATGAGCAAAGAAGTCGGGACCACGAGGGGTGCACCCACCCACTGAGACAGTGGAGCTGATCTACTGGGAGCTCACCAAGGCGATCTGGACTGTGACTGAAAAAGCATGGGTTAAAACCGGACTCTCTGAACATGGCGAATAATGAGGGCTGATGAGAAGCCAAGGACAATGGCATGGGTTTTTTTTTTTTTTAATTGATAAAAGGAGAATAAAAAAAAAATTTCCACCTCCTCCCAGCCTCCCATTTCCCTCCCCCTCCTCCCACTCTTCTCCCCCTCCCCCACTCATCTCCCCCTCCCTCTCCAGTCCAAAGAGCAGTCAGGGTTCCCTGCCCAGTGGTAAGTCCTAGGTCCTCCCCCCTACGTCCATATCTAGGAAGGTGAACATCCAAACTGGCTAGGCTCCCACAAAGCCAGCACATTAAGTAGGATCAAAACCCGTGCCAATGTCCTTGGCGTCTCATCAGCCCTCATTGTCCGCCATGTTCAGAGAGTCCGGTTTTATCCCATGCTTTTTCGGTAACAGTCCAGCTGGCCTTGGAGAGCTCCCAGTAGATCAGCTCCACTGTCTCAGTCGGTGGGTGCACCCCTCGTGATCCCCACTTCTTTGCTCATGTTTTCCCTCCTTCTGCTCCTCATTGGGACCTTGGGAGCTCAGTCCAGTGCTCCAGTGTGGGTCTCTGTCTCTATCTCCATCCATCACCAGATGAAGGTTCTATGATGATATGCAAGATATTCATCAGTATTGCGCTAGGATAGGGTCATTTCAGGTTCCCTATCCTCAGCTGCCCAATGAACTAACTGTGGACCTCAGCTTGGGCACCTGGGAGCCCCTCAAAGGCAACCTACTGACTGGGAGAAGATCTTCACCAACCCCGCAACAGACAAAGGTCTGATCTCCAAAATATATAGAGAACTCAAGAAACTAGACTTTAAAATGCTAATTAACCCAATTAAAAAATGGGGCACTGAACTGAACAGAGAATTCTCAACAGAAGTTCAAATGGCACGGGGTTTTGATCCTACGCAATGTGCTGCTTTTGTGGGAGCCTAGCCAGTTTGGATGTTTACTGCTGTTATATTTAAGAAGTGGTCTCCTGTGCCCATTCATTCAAAGCTACTGGGAAACTTGTGAATTATGGTCAGTTGTTAGAAATCCAAATGACAAAATACTGCTTAAAATTAGTCTCCGAAATACTGGAAAATCTCATGAGGCTGAGGCCACAGAATAGAGGATCAGTGAGAGATAGGTAGGAAGGTCAGGATTGTCTCAAATATCATCACACAAAATTCGACTTAGAACGTGCTATGAGAAGAAAGACTTCGAGTGGTTTGGTGAAGAAAGAGTGGAAGTTACTTCCTTAATAAAGTTAGGGCATAATTTGTCCTTCCTCGCACAAACCAGGTATTTGTGAGATTGTAAGCATTTTTATGACATATGCCTGTGGCAGCGCTATCTGTGTATTTTAGGAAATACCTAAGTACTTAGAAACTAGTGGCATTATTTAATATTATATATTTTGAGAAAATTAGACAAGTATACATGGCTAAAGAGATAAAACAAAAATAAGAATATAATATGCTCGAAATATAGAATATATTTAATGATAGTTGTCTAAAAGTTGGAATATTTTAAATACTCATTTTACTCATTTTGTTATCTTGTGTGTATTGCACAATATACCCTAAATCTGAAGTAAAGCCAAGAACAGCAGAAAAATATCATGCTTTGTGTTAATCATCTACATGGAAATTTAAATAAGGAAGATTTACATAGTAGATGATAATTAAAGATTTTGTCATCTAGTTTATTAAAACATAGAAAGAATTTAGAAAAATTAAATAATTGAAGGTGAATAATATATTTTAGGAATGTTTGCAAAGCTAGATAGATTCCAAACCCGAATGTAAAGAGCTTTATAAAACATAGTTGCCAGCTGTTTACAAATTCTCTAAATTAAAGAAAATGAGTTTTAAAAGCTAAATTCCAGATGGAGAAACATCATAATTCCTGAAATGTTAATGAAATTTGGATAGAGAAGTTAGACAAAGAGAAAAAATATTGGTATAAGACTGATAATCATTTTGTCAAACCAGCATCTGGAATAACAATTTACTTCTCTTCCCAAATTTGAGCTCACTATCTTTGTCACTAGGCTTATTACATTATGAAATACTAGAAGATGTTCACGTCTCATACAAATCAGATTTAACAAATGCCATTTTTATACATAACAATTCTAATATTTTATCATATGCATAGCTGAAATACATGGGTGATTTCTTGAATATGCTTCCCTGCATAAAAATTATTAATACAAATATTCACCCACTGACATATTTACAAATGATTCATAGAAAACTGTACACTGAGAATTTGTTTCATTTTGTGATACAAAATATTTAAAGTCATTTATCTTTGTATGCAAATATTTCAGAACTAAAAATTTGATTTACATAAAACCATAAATTAGATATTGATATCAGTATATAAATGCAAAGGCTTAAATTATTTTACAATCAGCATTAAAAATTCTTTTTTAGATATAGAAATATCTTAAGAATTAATAGAAAAATATGTATTCATGGGACTTTTTAAAGTCTCAAGAGTAGATGGAAATATGACAGTTTCTTGGATTCCATATATTTTACCAGTTCAATGTGTGAAAACATATTCCCAGAATGAAAATGTTGTAAATAAGGAATGATCTTATCAAGGAGTAGAATACTTTTCAGTTTTTGAAATGACAGCATGTGGTATTGAATTTGATACTCTTTCCTGTTCGAAATTGACTATGTATCTTCATTTAGGTAAACTTACTAAGTACAAACTTTATAATTATTTAGATCTACTGAAATGCTTAATTTAAAACCTAGTTGCCTAATTTGGAGGACATCCAGAAATTTAAGTGTTAATTAATAATATATTAAAAGTAAGTGTCACACATTTGTTGTTTATAGTCTTGCCAGGTTTGCGGTGAAAAAAAGGCAGATCCCACGTTTAAGTGAATTTCAACAAGCACTGAATACAGGAACACATGGGCCTGATAATATTATGAATAAAGATTGTTGTTTTGTGATATAGTTAAGTAATGCTTTATAGTAAATAGTCAAAGACAATTTCCCATGTTGTGAGATACCTATGTGTAACATTCGCTGATGGAACTATTTCGATTTGCATGAACAAGAAGTTTCTGAAGTTTGATTCGTTGAAAACAGTTCTTCCTAATGATCTTAAACTGATGATTAAATGTAAGAATGATTAAAAGTCTTTTAACTCTCAGATGAGGGGAGGGGCACATTTACATTACAGAATATGTTACTTAACCTAAATAAAATAAATTATTTACTTTATTCTGTCTAGATAAAACCAATGACATTTCTTAGTCTATCAAAGGCAAGTTTTGTATTTACTCTGGAACAAAACAGAAGATGATACGGAAAAACTGATTTGACTTTAGTTTCTCTAAAAATTATGCACATACCATAGTATTATTTTTTCTAGTCATAAGTTTATAAAATAATTTGTATTTAAATGTATTCTAAGACACACTTGCTTTCCTTAAGATACAGGCAGCACTTATTACTTGATATCTATAGTACAATTTTATGTTTATCCTAATAGCATCACTTTCTTGGCCATATTTCTACATCGGCCTCAATGACATAGTTGGCATTAACAAAATACAGTGAAGATGTATTTTATAATTACTGATCTGACTTTATACTTACTTATATTGAATACCATGTAAATAGTCTCTTTTTAAATGACTTTAGGGAAAAAGATTGTCTGTGTTAATGAACACAACAAAGAAAGGCGATGAGATAGATAGCCTCTGATTAACAGAAGGCAAACATCTCAGGTCCTTATTCCAACACCTCCCCTAAAGGAACACTTGCTATAAAGCACAACAGCTGCTCAATTTGATTTTGTATTACTGGTTAATATCTTGATTAAAAAGAGCAAGAAGAGGGCAAATAGTATAACCTTGTTTGTTCCATTTATTGATGTGGGATGCCACTCTGTATACTGTGAATACCATTGGTTAATAAAGAACTGCTTTGGACCTATAACAGGGCAGAACTTAGCTGGGTGGGAAAAACTCAAAGAAAGAATGCAGAGTCAGTGAGAAGCCATGTAGCCCAGCTAGGGACAGATGCTGGAACCTTGCCTGTAGGCCACAAGCCTCGTGGTAAAATATAAAATAATGGAGATGAGCTAATTCTAGATGTAAGAGCTAGCTAGTAATACATTTAATTAATTGGTCAAGCATTGATTTAATTAATAGAGTTTTGGTGTGATTATTTCAGGACTTATCAGACAGGAACACACCAAGTGGCCCTCTTTCAATAAATTGGCACCCAACATAGTCGACTAAATCCACATAAAACATTAGAGGGCTTGGAAAGGAATTCTAGACATTAAAAAAAAATAAAGTTTAGCCACATTCATTTTCCTGAATGGGCTTTGCTTGCTGGTGGCATGTTGCAACTCATTTAAGAGAGGATTTCCTGATTCAGCTGTAGCAGGAAAAAAGAGGCAGTTTTGAAATACCAGCTTTTTGGGCCACCCTTCCAGCACAAACTCTGACTCTTTTTGTATATCTGGCTATGGAACATTTAAATGGGGTTAGCATAGCTCTTAGAGGCAGCAAAGAGCTCTGCCATGCTGGACTGGGCAGGGCAAGTGAGCAGTTGTCGTATTTCCCCTAGCATTGACACTGCTTAATTTCATAAGAAGGGCTTAACCTTTTTAGAAGCACTTCTGGTCAGAAAAGGATTACAGATACACAATAAAGACTAATCCAGATTAAAAAAAGAATCTCTAAATAGGTCACAGTGTTGGATAAATGTATGTATGCTTGGGAGAGAGAAGAGAAAGAACATAGAGAGTTAAAAAAACAAGTAAATTGTTTTTTAAAAAAATAAATCAAAGTCTTTAAAAAGACAGAATACAGTCATAGATTCAAAGGATCTATAGCAGGGCAGAACTTAGTCAAGCGTGTAATACTAAAAGAAAGGAGGCAGAGTCAGGGAGAAGCCTTGTAGCCCTGCCAGAGATAGACAACAGAACTTTGCTGGTAGGCCACAAGCCTCACGGTAAAATATAAAATGGATTAATTCTAGATGTAAGAATTAGCTAGCAATACACTTAAGTAATTGGCCAAGCAGTGATTTAATTAATACAGTTTTGCATGATTATTTCAGGTCTGAGCAGTCAGGAATGAATCAAGTGGCCCACCTTCAACAATTCATTTTTTGTGTGTTTTGGTTTTTTTTTTTTTATTGATAAAAGGAGAATAAAGAAAAGAAAGAAAAAAAAACAAATTTCCACCTCCTCCCAGCCTCCCATTTCCCTCCCCCTCCTCCCATTCTTCTCCCCCTCCTCCCACCCCTCTCCCCTTCCCCCCACTTTTCTCCCCCTCCCTCTCCAGTCCAAAGAGCAGTCAGGGTTCCCTGCCCTGTGGTAAGTCCTAGGTCCTCCCCCCTCGGTGGGGTGGGATGGGGGTAAGGGGAGATGGGGAGAGAAAAGGTAGAAGGAAAGGAGGGGGGACTTGGGGAAACAGATGGTTTTGGTTTTGGTTTTGGTTTGGTTTGGTTTGGTTTGGTTTGGTTTGGTTTCGTTTGGTTTTCCAAACAAGGTATCCATGTTTACTCCTGGAACTCACTCTGTAGATCAAGCTGCCATTGAACTCACAGACATCCACCTGCCCTTGAGTCCCTAGTGCTAGGATGAGAGGTGTGCTATCCTACGCCTGCCTCTTTTCAAATTTTTAAATATGATGTATATTGAGTAAAGTGTTCTTACCAATTTTTTCAAACAAAATTAATAATCATAATAATCTAATACATTTGCCAAATTCAGTTGGTGAGTAATTTACAATGATATCTTAAAACAGAATTTTGAAATGTTTCTTCTGTGATTAAGAAAAATGTGAGCTCAATATTAAATAAAGTTTCTGCTAGTCTCATATCTCAAAGTTTTTGTAGCAAATTACATGAGTTTTAAGACCTTAGAGTAAACACTTTCAATAAAAGTTCATAAGTGTTAAAACATGTAACCAGAAGTAATGGAGAGAGACCACTCTGAACAGAAAACCTTGCCTTCAATGTTGTGGGTTTAACTCTCAGATACTAAATTTAATTTGTAGCTGTTTCCTTTGGGTTGGGCAGAATTTAGCAGCCGTGATTAATGACATGGAACACTTTAGAGAATCAGAACTATTACTATTAACATTCTCACACAGAGGGAAGGACAAGTTTATAAATTGAACCAGGTTTATACCTTAACTCTTAAAACCCTTTCAGTCTCTGAAGTTCTTTTTTTTTCTTTCTTTCTTCTTCTTTTTTCTTTTTTGTTTTTCATGACAGAGTTTCTTTGTAGCTTTGGTGCTTGTCCTGGAACTAGCTCTTGTGCACCAGGCTGGCCTCGAACTCACAGAGATCCGCCTGGCTCTGCCTCCTAAGTGCTGGGATTAAAGGCGTGCACAACCACCACCCAGCTCTCTGAAGTTTTATAATAATCAGTAAACTAAGAATGATTTCAAAGTAGTATTATTGTGGTTATTATTGTTTTAATAACTTCAGGATTTAACCTTAAGAGATTCACTTGTTCACCAAGCTGGACTTGCATAAAATTGTTCTGCTAAAGTCCTTTTTCATAATCTTAACCAAAGCTATGCAAGCTATCTTTGCATTTCAAATAAGTATAATCTCACAGAATCAGCAATAATATTAAACCTGTGAGGCTTTTGGTGTTTAAGCTGGTACCTAGGTCTGCATTTACAAAAACATAAGTAATTAAAGGAGTTACTATGAGAGGGGATTCATGTATATACAGCACTGGTTTATATTTCTATTACATATAAGTATTTATGTCTAGCCGGGTGGTGGTGGCGCACGCCTTTAATCCCAGCACTTGGGAGGCAGAGCCAGACAGATCTCTGTGAGTTCGAGACCAGCCTGGTCTACAAGAGCTAGTTCTAGGACAGGCTCCAAAACCACAGAGAAACCCTGTCTCGAAAAAACAACAACAACAAAAAAAGTATTTATGTCAATCACAGAAAAAAATGAACTCAGATTATACAGTAAGGATACAAGCTCTTCTTCTCTCAAGTTGGAAAAACAATCATGTTTCAACATGTACAATCATCACTCAGACCACTGGCAGCTCTAATTAATTCTCGTTTTTCACGCCCTCCAGATTTGCAAAATAAATTATTAAGCCAAGAGGCATTTCAGATCATGTGAATATAAAAGTTACATATCAAAATGATCCAATAAAACTTTTCATATCACCACCTAGAAAACCAAAAGACAAAAGAGACTTAAGAACAATTTTGACTGTTATAGTTTAGGATAAATATCTATTTTTTTTTTTACATTTCTTAACTAACAACAGGAGAACTATCTTTCCATAAATAAATTTTCTTGTTCTAGCACCACTGGAATATGACGTTTTCCTCTTTCTTCCTTTTAGTGAGTTCCTGATGATTGAATACCTGTGGGAATTTACTAATGCATTTACATAATAGATAAAAGAACTTTAAGTGTCATGTCAATTAATTTCATGAAATTTTTAGTTTTCAACTTTTAGCTATGTTGCCTCTTTAGATCATTAGCAAACAGCAAAAAGTTAAAGATAGTTTAAAGAATTGTAGCCTTCCGTGGAAAAGTGATGCTTTTCCTCCCTGTGGTAACAGGATTTCACTGAACTCTCTTTTTACTTACAGCTTATTCTTATCACACAGTTCCCATCTGCATTAGCAGATTGTTTTCTTCCCGTTAGGTTTACAGATAGTTTTAATAATAGGCTCCAAAATCCCCACAGCAGCACACAGGAAAAAATAAAGACAGAAGGGGGACGTAATCTTCCCTGGGAAACAAAGCCATGTTCCCTGTTTACCTTCTCAAGTCACAATACACTGACAGACAGGATGAAGTAGAGTGCCGGAGAGGAGGGACTGCTTTCAGCAAGCATTTTTGATATTCACATTCATCATTTAATTTTATTATTTTCTCTAGATATGCACAGGTGGTATGCATACAAATAAATTGGAATTAATTCCATCTGTCTTTATTAGGGACTTAATTTTTAAGTGTACTCAATAAGCATCCAAATGATCCCTGGAATTCTCAAGTTTTCTTAAATATATTCTTGTAAGAAGTATTCTTCTGAATTTTCCCCATAGTTAGGGAAATAAATAAACTAGATAGTATAAAATAAATAAATTGATATTAAACCACCTAATCTTCTGTGACTTAGCACAATAAAATAAAAATGACCTTCTCCCACATATAGCAGCTGGACATGATTACATGTGGTCATGTGGTAGTTTGGATATTCGTCTTAGGTTTTATTATTGCTGTGAAAAGAAACAATGACTAAGACAACTCTTTTTTTATGTATTTTTTTTATTGATAAAAGGAGAATAAAGAAAAGAAAGAAAAAAAAAACAAATTTCCACCTCCTCCCAGCCTCCCATTTCCCTCCCCCTCCTCCCATTCTTCTCCCCCTCCTCCCACCCCTCTCCCCTTCCCCCCCCCTTTTCTCCCCCTCCCTCTCCAGTCCAAAGAGCAGTCAGGGTTCCCTGCCCTGTGGTAAGTCCTAGGTCCTCCCCCCTCCGTCCATCTAGGAAGGTGAACATCCAAAATGGCTAGGCTCCCACCAAGCCAGCACATTGCGTTGGATCAAAACCGCGTGCCATTGTCCTTGGCGTCTCATCAGCCCTCATTGTTCGCCATGTTCAGAGAGTCCAGTTTTATCCCATGCTTTTTTTGGTAACAGTCCAGCTGGCCTTGGTGAGCTCCCAGTAGATCAGCTCCACTGTCTCAGTGGGTGGGTGCACCCCTCGTGGTCCCGACTTCTTTGCTCATGTTCTCCCTCCTTCTGCTCCTCCTTGGGACCTTGGGAGCTCTATCCAGTGTTCCAGTGTGGGTCTCTGTCTCTATCTCCATCCATCGCCAGATGAAAGTTCTAGGATGATATGCATGATATTCGTCAGTATTGCTCTAGGATAGGGTCATTTCAGGTTCCCTATCCTCAGCTGCCCAAGGAACTAACTGGGGGCCTCAGCTTGGGCACCTGGGATCCCCTCTAGGGTCAAGTCTCCTGCCCATCCTAAAGTGGAATCGTATAGAAGACCCGGATTTAATCCCACAAACCTATGAACACCTCATTTTCGATAAAGGAGCTAAAAGTATACAATGGAAGAAAGAAAGCATCTTCAACAAATGGTGCTGGCACAACTGGATGTCAACCTGTAGAAGAATGAAAATAGACCCATATCTATCACCGTGCACAAAACTCAAGTCCAAATGGATTAAAGACCTCAATATCAGCCCGATAACACTGAACCTGATAGAAGAGAAAGTGGGAAATACCCTACAACAGATGGGCACAGGTGATCGCTTCTTAGGTATAACCCCAGAAGCACAGACATTAAGGGCAACATTGAATAAATGGGACCTACTAAAACTGAGAAGCTTCTGTAAAGCAAAGGACACTGTCACTAAGACACAAAGGCAACCTACTGACTGGGAGAAGATCTTCACCAACCCCACAACAGACAAAGGTCTGATCTCCAAAATATATAGAGAACTCAAGAAACTAGACTTTAAAAGGCTAATTAACCCAATTAAAAAATGGGGCACTGATCTGAACAGAGAATTCTCAACAGAAGAAGTTCAAATGGCCAAAAGACACCTAAGGTCATGCTCTACCTCCTTAGCGATCAGGGAAATGCAAATCAAAACAACTTTGAGATATCATCTTACACCTGTCAGAATGGCTAAAGTCAAAAACACCAAGGATAGCCTTTGCTGGAGAGGCTGTGGAGGAAGGGGTACACTCATCCATTGCTGGTGGGAATGCAATCTTGTGCAACCACTGTGGAAGTCAGTGTTTCGGTTTCTCCGGAAATTCGGGATCAACCTACCCCTGGACCCAGCAATACCACTCTTGGGAATTTACCCAAGAGATGCTCTATCATATGTCAAAAGCATTTGTTCAACTATGTTCATAGCAGTATTATTTGTAATAGCCAGAACCTGGAAACAACCTAGATGCCCTTCAATGGAAGAATGGATGAAGAAAGTATGGAATATATACACATTAGAGTACTACGCTGCGGTAAAAAACAATGACTTCTCGAATTTTGCATGCAAATGGATGGAAATAGAAAACACTATCCTGAGTGAGGTATCCCAGACCCAAAAAGATGAACATGGGATGTACTCACTCATAATTGGTTTCTAGCCATAAATAGGGGCCACGGAGTCTACAATAGGTGAATCTAAAGAAGCTAAGTAAGAAGGTGAACCCAAGGAAAAACATATAGTTATCCTCTTGGATAAGGGAAGTAGACAAAATTGTCGGGGAGAAAAGTGGGATCTTGGGGGTGGGGTGGGATGGGGGTAAGGGGAGATGGGGAGAGAAAAGGTAGAAGGAAAGGAGGGGGGACTTGGGGAAACAGGAGGATCGGGATAAAGGAAGGTTGGATAGGGGAGCATGGAACCCCATTTCTTAGTTAAAGGACCCACTTTAAGACAACTCTTATAGGAAAAGTGTTTAATTGGAATGGCCTGCCTACAGTTTCAGAGGTTCGGTTCATTATCATCATAACAAGGAGCATGGCAGCATGCAGGCAGATGTGGTGCTGGAGTTGAGAGTGCTACCTCTTGCAGGTAATAGGAAATCAACTGATATTCACTCTGAGGGAAGCATGAGAAAAAGGAACCTCAAAACCCACTCCCACAGTGACACACTTCTTTCAAGAAAGCCACACCTTCTAATAATGTCATTCCTTGTGAGCACCGTTTTCTTACAAACCACCACAAACATTACATCGTTCCACAATTGTAGCTTTACAACACCCTAGCAATTTAAAGTAACACCATCTTCAGAGGGAAAAATTAAGAAGAAAGTTTCATAGTATACTGCCAATGGTGTACTTTTCATATGTGCTCATGATTTGTATAAATAAATTGTCCAATCACCTACTGCAAATTATCAAAGAAACACCATCTGTAGCTGAGAAGTCATACAAGAATGACAATTATTTAATAAGAAATAGATAAACATATTCTTGTTGGAAAGGTAAATACATCTCTCATTAAAGTGGTCAAGAAGGTTATATAATAAGAAAGAACTTTTATAGAAAATTTGCCTGCAAAATGTCATGCAAAAACATAGTACACATAGTCTATGTGACAATACTTTGGAAGCAATCCAGTGAAGCCTTTTAGGCTAAGCAGTGATTACATAATTGAGGACAATGACTTCTCCTAGAATTTGTTCATGGCCTATTTATTCAGGAGTAAGAGTAAGGACCCATGAGCCTCTCAATCATCTGTGACATATCATTCAAAGGGACAGTATATTGTGGCCCCAGATCATGTAACCCAGCTGAGTTAATCATTGCAATGACTGTGTGCTATTCCCCAAAGTTCATGTTTTGCAACCCTCACCCTTATTATCCAGCTGTCATATTCTTCCTGGCACCCCTCTGAGATATTTTCTGAACCTCCTTTAGATTGCTTTGGTTATTCAATATTCTTTGTATTTAATTGTGCTGTCTTATTTCCTTTCTGTCATTCCTCTAGCTGACCCTTTAGTTTCATTGAATACTCTTAAACTTAAACATGTTAGACTACCGGGGTAGAATTTCTCTGTTTCTCATCTGTAAGGTATTTTAATTCTTCTTATGCATCAGGAGTCAACTTTCTTGGTTCTATTGTTTATAGAGCTGTAGTGCTTTAGATAACAATATGACAAACTTACTGTTTCTATTGATAATATTTTTTATGGATGATTTATTCTTTGTGTAGCTATTGATGATGCAGGTATAATTCATTGATACACAGATATGCATAGTTTATTAAACTATCCCTATTTGTAAATACTATTTATTTACAAAAGGATCAAGAATACTCATAATACAATTTGTTAGCATTAGTGGATCATACACATGCCAAATTTTGTTCTATATGTATGGGGTTTTGTATCTGTATACCACAGTGCTTACAAAGTGCTGTAGTTTAAGGATGAGGATCATAGAAAAGAATGGAAAGATGATAAATTAGTCCTTCACCCACTTCCTTCACAATGACAATGTGCAAGACTATGTGGGCAAATTATATTTAATTCTTTAATTTATAGTAGAATTCTTATTCACTGCTACTTCCCAGTGTCTCTGGGATAATTTTAAAAAGTTCTGCTTAACGATTACAATGAAATTGGATTTTAAATTTCTTAGTTGTCTATTAAGTGGAAGCTGTAATGCAGAAAGTCTCACAAACAGGTTATCAAATAACAAATTTTTGGTGGAAAATATTGAAAGAAAAGGAATTAAACCAAGAAGTAGGCTTTACAGTAAAGCATGAAATTTTACTTTATTTGTAAGGCCGTGATCAAGTAGTGGGAAAGCACTTGTTTTCTGACACTTTGGTAAATTGCTTTTCTTGATAGTTTAAAAGTAAGCCAAATCCCTTTATTGCTCAGTAGAAAAACTATGGTAATAGTTGAAGTAGGACATTTTAGTAATTTTAAATGACTTTTAGGTGCTATCAAAAATAACAATTCTAAAACACTTACTTTATTTACATATTAAGTAGTACCTTTTGACTTTCTATAACAAACAAACAAATAAACCAAAAACAACCACTGATACAAATAATTGGTTTATCTTAAACAAAAATTTAAATTTCTGGCAGCTGCTACTAAAATAATGCCCTAACTTAAGATCTCTCCTTTGCTTCTGCATTTTTAGTTTAGTGCTACAGAGATCTGTGTCAGAATAATCCAGACTGCCATAAGTAGTTAAAAAAAATACATTTCTTATCAAGAGAAAACCAAAGTGTCTACTAAGAGTTAAGTCCCCTTTTATATTTTAAAACATTGTGTCTTTATTAAGTTAAAGCACAGTGAGAATGCATAATATCTACAAACACAACAGTGGAGAAGGAAAAGAGGACATCATTACAGTACTTTGGCTAAAATGGGTATTTAAAAAACATATATAATAAATAGGTCTGCAGCTTAAGTACGCACATTAAAAATAGAATAGTGGGAACTATACATAACGCTTTTTTTGGCAAAGGTGAAAACTCATGGATTGGTTGAATTAGCACTGGAAAAATGACCCCTTTACAAAAAGTAATTCAACACAATCTAAATCAAGATTACTATATTATCATTTACAGAAATACAAAATAGCATCTGCAAATTCATATTTGAATTTGACCTTAAAAGACCTCAGATAGCAAAAGCAGCCTTAAGCAAAAGTAAATAAGCAAACATCAAATTCAATGTTGGAGCAATGATGACTATATTCAAACAATGTTACAGTGTTGTATAAATAAAAAAGTGTGATGGTGGTATAAAAATAGACATATAGATCATTGAAGCAAAATAGAAAACACTAAAATGATAGTACATATGTAAGAGTTATCTGCTATTAGACAAAGCTCATTGTCATAAGATGCTTCATATTCTACCAACACGAAGCTTAGTCTATTTAAACATAGTCATAAAATTTATACTAAAGCGGAATTGGAGGAAATTATTAAGTGCTCATCTAAATGTATATATGGATAGATATATACAAATATACAAATTAACATATGCTTTGATATTTAATAAACACTAAATTGAATCCAGATAATATGTAAAAGAAAGTCACAACATATTTTAATTGATATTCAAGCTGTAGTTAATATGTTAAGATAATTGTGAAAAGACATTTGAGACCTAAAATAGATGAGATATATAAGTCATTTACTAATGCATTTATGTTCTTTGGGAAGGATTCTTTTCTAATATTCCTATTAAATGACATTTTACCATAACATACGAATATTTATTTTGGAATTCTTTGAAGTGTAAAGGTTTATTTCTGGTTAACCCAAATGGTTTTCTCATGGTAAAAAAGACTAAAACTGAGCATTTCAGAGTCTACAGGAAGTGAATAAGAAGTTTGGAATATATATACATTAGAGTGCTACTCAGCGGTAAAAATCAATGACTTCTCGAATTTTGCATGTAAATGGATGGAAACAGAAAACACTATCCTGAGTGAGGTAACCCAGACCCAAAAAGATGAACATGGGATGTACTCACTCCTAATTGGTTTCTAGCCATAAATAAAAGTCAGTGAGTCTATAATTTGATATCCTAAAGAAGCTAAATAAGAAGGTGAACCCAAAGAAAAACATAGCTATCCTCCTGGTTATGGGAAGTAGACAAGATTGCCGGGCAAAAAATTGGGATCTTGGGGGTGGGCTGGGATGGGGGTAAGGGGAGATGGGGAGAGAAAAGTGAGAAGGGGAGGATGGGGGGAACTTGGGGAAAGGGGATGATTGGGATAAAGGAAGGTTGGATAGGGGAGCAGGGAAGCACATATCTTACTTAAGGGAGCCATCTTAAGGTTGGCAAGAGACTTGGACCTAGAGGGGCTCCCAGGTGCCCAGGGCGATGTCCCCAGTTAGTTCCTGGGGCAGCTGAGGATGGGGAACCTGAAATGACCCTATCCTATAACCATACTGATGAATATCTTGCATATCACCATAGAACCTTCATCTGGTGATGGATGGAGATAGAGACAGAGACCCACACTGGAGCACCGGACTGAGCTACCAAGGTCACAATGAGGAGCAGAAGGAGGGAGAACATAAGCAAAGAAGTCAGAACCACAAGGGGTGCACCCACCCACGGAGATAGTGGGGCTGATCTATTGGGAGCTCACCAAGGCCAGCTGGACGGTGACTGAAAAAGCATGGGATAAAACCGGACTCTGAATATGGCAGACAATGAGGGATGCTAAGAAGCCAAGGACAATGGCACTGGGTTTTGATCCTATGCAATGTGCTGGCTTTGTGGGAGCCTAGCCAGTTTGGATGTTCAACTTCCTAGACATGGACGGAGGGGGGAGGACTTTGGACTTTCCACAGGGCAGGGAACCCTGACTGCTCTTCAGACTGGAGAGGGAGGGGGAGAGAAGTGGGGGAAGGGGGAGAGGAGTGGGAGGAGGGGGAGGGAAATGGGAGGCTGGGAAGAGGCGGAAATATTATTTTTCAATAAAAAAAAAAAAGAAAAAGCCTGGAGATGGTGGCACACGCCTTTAATACCAGCACTTGGGAGGCAGAGGCAGTCGGCTCTCTGTGAGCTAGTTCCAGGACAGGCTCCAAAGCCACAGAGAAACCCTGTCTCGAAAAACCAAAAAAAAAAAAAAAAAAAAAAAAGGCAAAAAAAGAAGATAATATAAGATCAGTTTATCAATGTGTGAAACTCATGTTAAAGCTAGAGTGCTTGAGCATAAAATCCTTACATACTCCAATACAATATGTACTTTATTTCTTAAAATGCTTTCTAATCTGTAAACAGTAAGATTTTTTAAAAGAATCTATTTTGGGTTAAGCAACAATACTTACCTATCTTAGTATATATTAGGCCTTTAAACTTTAAAATTGTTTGAAATTACATATAGATGTATAGTTAGCAGCTTTAAATTTGTAAGCAAAAGTAAGGAAAAGATGTTATCATTAATAATGTCTCAAGTTTATTTGTTGTATCTCTATCTGATAGCTCTGTTTTGAATAAATATGTGCATATATTTATATATAAATGAGAAGTGATGTCTTTTTGAATGAGCAATTGAAGGACAGGAAATTTGTTGTACAAAGGGCAATCTCCTTGTGTGTGTTTATTTCCTGTTTTCTACAATCAGCAAGCAGATAGAAATGTGCTTGCGAATGTTCTAATTGTACAACCTGATAGATGCCATGCACATAGGTCAATCTCTGAAATCCAAGTGTATTGCCGAATTCATGTGTGTCTTAGGCGATATTTATTGCTCTTTCAATCCAAACATGAAATGCAGTAGTTCAAACTGTGATGCTTGATCTCAGAAGTCATTTAATCCCACATCCGATATGGTTCCTCTGATGAACTCAACAGATTCAAGCTAAAGGATGTCTCAGATGCTTCATAGAAAAGGTTGCTCTGTATCAGAAGTCACTGCATTGTTAAAATATAGCATGATAGTGAATGAAAAGCAGAAAAGAACAATTGTTTTATTCATTCAGTGTTCTCTGTCTCTCTCTGTCTCTCTCTTTCGTGTGTGTGTGTGTGTGTGTGTGTGTGTGTGTGTGTGTGTGTGTGAACAATTCGGGTCAATGGAGGCCATTAATTTGAAAAATGAGCAAGAAGTGTAAGATGGAAGATTTTTTAGATGTAGGAAAGGGAAGGGAATACGATAGGCTTGTACTATAATCTCAAAATTAAAAGGAATATTTTTATTCAAGCTTACTGCACATGCATTATTATAATACAGTAGTTATTATTGAATTCACAATATTCTTTGTGGGTGATTAGAATATCCCCAAGCAGCTGCAAATGTTCTTTTTAAGATGCAGTTTAAAGTCAATTACTTTATTAAAAGTCAAGTTGTGCAATGTAATTCCCTCCTTACAGAAAGACATTTAAGGAGGCTAGATGGAGTCTCTGTGTGACCATTCCTTAACTTCTGATCCATAATTTTTAATGCTTTTCATAAGATTTTCAGTCAAGTAACTAATCCATCAGTGTGTAGCATACTGTGAAAATGAGAAACCGAAAGGACCTTTCAGATATGAGGGCACTGCATACAAATGTGTTTTGGAGTTTAACAAGGGTAGCCAGGGGAATCTGTGACCGTGTCATGAAAGGGAAGATTTATCACTACAGGGAAGACATAAAATACTGTAAATTGGATATCATGGCATGTTTAATTGCCCAATGATGGTTCAGAGAGGACAATCTTAATTTTTCTGACCCAAGATGTTTAGCTCCTATTTATTTATTTATCAAGTGATTTATTAATATTTCATCTATTACATCTTGACAGCAGTTTAACCTCTTGCTGTTCCTCCCATTCCTCCTCCCTACACCTTCATCTCCCCTAGATCTTCATTTCCCTTCAGAAAAAGCAGGCCTCCAAAGATATTAATCACACATAGCACAACAAGTTACAATTAGACTAATCATATACCCTCATTTCAAGGATGAACAATGAGTCCAATAGGAGGAAAAGGGTTCCACAAGCAGGCAATTGAGTCAAAGACATTACCAACCCCTGCTGCTAGGAGTCCTAAAGAACAACAAGCTATACAACCATAGCATATATGCAGAGGAGGTAGCTCAGACCCATACATATTCTATGATTTTTGTTTCAGTCTCTGTAGAGTCCCAATGTTCTTTGATTCTGTGGGCCTTGCTCTCCTGGTATCCTCGGCTACTCTGACTCCTACGTTACTTCATCCCCATCTGATATAGGGTTCCCTAAGCTCTGCCTAATGTTTGGTTGTGTGTCTCTGCATCTGTTCCCATCATTTGCTGGATGAAGCCTCTCTGGTGACAACTATGCTAGGCTCTGTTCTACAAATATACCAGGGAATCATTAGAAATCATTTATATCATTTAATTGACTTTTTTTTTCCAGTAGAGTTTGGATCTATAATAGGTCTCTGGGCTATCCAGACTCTCGTTCCTGGCTATACAGGCAGTCATACATGGGTTCTCTCTAGTGGATGGGCCTTTGTAGGGCCAGTCATTGTTCTGAATCACTGTTACCCAGAACATTTTATAATTAGGGGAAATTGTAGGTTGAAGGTTTTGTCGCAAGGGTGATGTCCCTTTCCCAATACAGGAAACCATGTCTACTTATAGAAAATGGCTACATCAAACTCTTTATTTACCATTTTACTGGGCGACTTAGCTAGACTCACCATAAGATTCCACGGAGTTTCTACTGTGCTAGGTTTCTACATTGCCCTGAATGGACCCACACCATTTCCAGTCATTTCTTCCAGTGCTTAATCGCTTAATCCCCCTTCATCCCTCATGTTTCCATCCCCATTTGCCCCCATCCACCCACAAAATCTATTCTATTTCCCCTTCTCAGAGAGATCTATGCATCTCTCATTGATACCTCCTTGTTCCTAACCTCTCTTGGTTTATGTATGTATTGTAGTATGATTATCATTTACTGAACAGCTAATGTCCAATTATATATGAATACATACCATGTTTGTTTATCTGGGTCTGGGTGACCTCACTTTGACATTTTCTAGTTCTATCCATTTGCCTGCAAATTTCATAATGTCATTTCACTTAACAACTGAATAACTCTTTATTGTATATCATATTTTCTTTATCGGTTCTTCAGTTGATGGTCATCTAAGTTATTTCCAGTTTCTCTGTGTTATGAAATGAAGAAAGAAATAATTCTGGAAGATTATAGCATTCTTAGCTTTCCTTTTCATTGCTGCTTGTGAATAAATTAGTGAAGTCATCACAACCTTAGACTCAGTTTCCTGGAGAGTTATGACATTAATTTATTAAATTTGCCATATTCTTATTACATATTCATAATACCATTTTTATAAGAAAACCTAACTCAATTTAATTATACTTTTGAGAATGTCTGTATTTTTCCCGTGAGAAAAATAATAAAAATTTTGTAGCTATTGATATTGTTTACCCAAAAAATGTTAGAATGTTTCAGCCTCTTCTTTCTTTTCATACCACATATTATCAGTAGTTTTGATATTTTTTTTCTAGTTCAGTAACCCCATGTTTATATTCATCAATTGTCGAGTAAACCATTTATTTTATTAGTTATTTCTTATTATCTTCATTTAAAAAAATATCTATTGTCTTATTTTCCTTGAACTCTAGATAGTCAATAGAAATGCTCATCTGATTATTTATATACTGTATCATAAAGCAGATACAGAAATTTATTCCTGGAATATTTTGAGCATGCACCAGTCAAAGCATGATTTTTTTTTTCTTTTCTTTCTTTGTTTTCCCTATGTCTGTAGTCTTTGGCTTTTGGTCTGCCTTTATAGACTCTCTGCTGTTTGTGCCCATAGCCTGTGTGTGTTGTGTCTGTGCATGTTCCATGTCTCTGCCTCTCCGTAACAAAGAGTTTTCCTGTGAGTTTATTGAATGGCACTAAAATATATGATAAAGGAATTATGTGTTTTTATTACAGATATATTTGATAGATTTCACAAAGGAAGAAGTCACTTACTTACCTCATCTGATCCAGAATAACCCTCAAGACGTCTCAATGTCTGTTATCAACCTAAGCCAACATTTTCCTTCAAATTATTTATGGAATATTTGCTTTGTTTATGTTTGCTTCAACCTGTTTGCAGCTTTCAGCAAATGATTACCCTAAACATACACACACATATGCATTATTTTAGGTCAGGAGCATTGAAGAGCACATAGTTATGTTTAAATCTATGCATTTAGTTTAGGAGGTAAATCTTGATTATGTGAGAAATCATTGTTGAGGTTGATTACATTGCTCTCTTACTGGCAGGTTAAGCTTAAACATGCTGAGTACACAGCAGGATAGTTGGTTAAACACATTGTCTTAAATGATCTCAAGACATATAATTAAATTGGCTGTAAGTTCTGGAAAAGTTTAGTCTTTCTGAAATAGAGATATATTTCTAGATAAATGGTTTAACCAGAACATTTGTACTATTGTTACAGTGTTCAAAAGTGTTTAATTTACAAGTCAGAACAGTCAGCTTCACTCCCTATATTGATGGTTGTCAGATATTAATTTTTATTAACTATGCTTGAGGTGTATTTATCTATTTATTTTATTTGCAGTGACAGCAGGACATATTTGCTAATGCATAATGTCAAATACATGATAACATTACTTTTTTGCATTTCTTTTCAAGTGAGGCTTATGGATATTTTCTTTAGGAGATTTTATAAATTTTAATATGTGAGTGCAAACATACATTTGTATGAACATGCCTGTTGGAACATACTGTTGACATTTTCTTTGTCTAAAACTTTTTCTCTTATATGTTAAGGCAGAATCTCTAACTGAACTCAAGACTAGGCATTTCATCTTGACTGACTAGTTGGCTGGCTCTGGGATATCTGGATTATGCCTCTTGTGTTCTGTAATTACAAAACATTCCTATAATCACAGGGATGCCTTATGTGATATTCATCTGGCTCTGGGCATTTTAATGCTGGCCTTCCTGCTTGTAGGTAAAATGTTTTCCACATAGTCATTTCCTCAATCAAGATTTCAAATCTCATTAAAATAGAAGCCAAGAATATTTGAGCAAAAGTTACAGTTTTATAAGCAATAATAGAATCATTTTGGCTAATTTCCAGATCATAACTGCAACTTATTGGTTTCAATATTTTCATCATCGTTGAATCTCATTGTGTGACAAGCTCTGTGAGACTAAAAGCAATGCTTCGCTTCTTCAATGTTTAGCCTCACTTGTCCAACACCACTGATCTAATTTTCTCTTTAGGATGGCCTATTGACACCGAAGAAACAGTAAATTAGTCTATTAAAAGCATGGTCAGAATATGAAAAATAACAATTTGAAGATATTCTTAAAAAATCAAGCTAGTCACATTTAAGAAGCCAAACTCTTAGTAAACAGGTAATTCATTGCAATATTAAACTTAAGTAACAGTATTTAATGCCTTACAGTATAAAAGAGAAAGACTTAGGTTTAATATTTTCTTTTTTATTTCCTTTTCTTTATTAAAAATTTAAACCTAGGTTAGAATATGGGAAAATAGAAATTCTCAGGTTCCTCAACAAGATATAAATAAAAAGTAGGTAGGTAGTAAAGCAGATTTGAACATTCATATCTTGAGAAAAATGGTTAATTTGGAAGGTCTACTTCAGTATTGTTTAATCATACTTAAGGTGGCCTGTAGATATTACTTTCATGCTTTAATATGTGAAATGAAAATGCAAATAAATTTGTCAGGTTTATTTACTTTGTTGTTCTTTTCTGCATAGAAAGAATGACTATAGATAATGGAAACATACACTTGAAAAAGCAGAGAAAATAAATATCAAGGTATTACCATAAAAATCTGACATATGAGAAGGTGACAATGTTTAATCGCACTTAAACATTAAGCAAATACAATACAGTTATCAATATGCTTACATAAGATTTGTGTACTTAAATATCAGTTTACAGTTTTATGAATTGAAAGGTAAGTGAGAACTTATATTGTAACTTCATGCTAAATGCTTACAATCTATGTGAGTTACATTTATAGCATACCATGACTCTTTTACTGAAAATTTAATATCTAGTTTTAGAACCCAGCATATTTGAAAGATTTCTCATTCTATTTTAATATTGTAAGCATTAGAAATTATCAACTTTCAGCACTCCCATAATGTGAAAACATAGTTAATATATATGTCCTAGATAATACAGTAAAACACTTTAAAAGAGAAAAATCATACAATACAGAAGTATTTTTTATATGGATACTTATATGTTTTCAACTTATTCATTTTTTATGTGTAATGTTAAAATTAGAATACCTTTATTAAGCATTTATTGTGGATGTATATGTATTCCATTTTCTTGATCTGTGAAATGTGCTTGAATTCAAGGAATAGATAATTGTGTTAACTTTTATAGGAATTGTTCCCATAAAGAGTTAAATATGTAGACATACAGATTTACAGATATTGTTGGAGACATCATTGCTGATATTGATACCTATTATTTAAAACAAAATTTTGTATGAAGTTTTATATATTTTTATGAAAATTAAACATTTATAAATTTATGTAAAATGATTCAATATCCTTTCCAGGAAAGTCATATTTATTTATTTTTGACTGGATGTTGTTGGACAATTTCTGATCCTGTGCTGCATTTGGGGAAATGCTTCCACACATGGATGGATAGTAATGAATATTTTATTACAGAATGGCTTCCAGAATGATCAGAGAATATAATAAAATTTGAATTTTATTTCATAATATCATTTGTTTTGGTACATTTGAGCCATCTAATCTAAGTTTTATTTTATGCCAGTTAAGTAACAGCTTCCACTAAACTGCATAATCTATTTTGTAAAAGGCATGCAGGTCTGCTGAACTTGTAAATGTTATGATAGATGGGGTTTGAGATGAGAAGAAGATACAGACTTTGTGAATAACAAATATGTGTGTTCTTGATTTATAATTTCATGAATGACAGCCAAGGGACACTGTACCAAAGTTTTATATATAAAACACAAGATATTCACTTGTAAAGTAGAAACATGTTACAAATAATGCCAATGAGAAGAACCACTAGAGCTAAAACTGCTCTCGGTGGTGGGATTCACTTGAATGAAATTATAGAAAATAAGATTTATGAACAATATTCCAAATGGGAAAATGTCCAAACATGATACACCATTCAAATATATTAGAAAGAGCAATCAGGAAATACATGTAGTAGGCTACTGATTGTTTAGAATTAATTTTGTATCCAGCTACATGACTGAAGGTGTTCATCAGCTATAGGATTTCATTGGCAGAATGTTTGAGTCAGTATGTATATTACCATATTGTTTGCAAATAGGGAAAGTTTGATTTTTTTCCTTACCATTTGGTATCCCCTTGATCTGGTTTGTTTCCTTATTCCTCTACCTAGAACCTCAAGTGCTGCAACTCGATACGCCATGCTTTTGACTCCCACAGAAGGCCTCACCCCTTCTGAATAGAGACAGAAGAGGAGTAGATGTTGGGATAGAAGAGAAGCGAGGGGTAGGGAAAGGGAGGAGAGGAGAGACAGGGAAGTGTGGTTATTATGTAAAATTAATGAATGTGTAAAATAAAATAAAAAGGAAAGAAAATGTGGTACATTTACAGAATGTATTATTACTCAACAGTTTAAAAAATGGCAAAATTGTATGCAAATGGACAGGGCTTTCAAAAATTTATACTGAGTGAAGTATCCTAGACCCAGAAAATAAATAGTGTGTGTATTTTCTTTTATGTGAATATTAGTTCACAATCAAGTTACAATCCATATAACCATAGAGAGTAAGTATGGAGTAAGGGACTAGAAGAAACAGAAAGGTCTTTTTAGCAAAGGGATATAGAAAGATAATTATTAATGATGAGGGGGCTAGATTTGGGAATCAACTGGGAGGGAGAAGCAGAGGCAGATGAGAGGTAAATTGAGGAGAGACAGCTAAAATAATGTGCATTTGTGTGGGAGTATGGAAGGCTAATACAGTAGAAACTCCACTAACTATAAATATATATGAAAGTGATTTAAATGGAATCACCAAATAATAAAGGAAATAGAGTCCTTATTGGCTGTCTTTTGTCACCAAGTGATGCTTCCAGTACCAGGAGTGTGTTACATTTAATTGAATTATTAGCAAAAACAAAACAAAACACACATTGTTGCCAAGACAATGGATTGTTTTCCATATTTTGTTAAAGCATTTTCTTAATTAGAATAGTATAATTGACTATTTTAACAAATTAAACCTAAATCCTTTTTGCCTGTTTCAATATGGAAATTATTGGTTTCAGAATTGATTGTGATGTAAAGACTTTTTATTATTATTGTTTTTAGTTTTATAATAGTTCATTCTTAACATATAAAAATTATTTGGATGCACAAAGTGCTTTTCTGTTTTATATATGTGTTGAATAATTATGAGATTGACAGCTTGCATGTTCTCCTGTGTCTTTTCATTTCTTTGTGGCAGGTAATTTCAGACCCTTCTCTTTAAGCTGTCTGATGCATGTAGTACTTATTGACGATTTTTTAACAGAACAATGTCAATGAATATACCAATTAACACCTTTTCCCTTCTGATTACTCTTTCATGTATGGTAGCCATCAGTGAACTTGTGATTTCACAGTTAATTTGTCTTTTCAGACCCCATGTGTGAGTTCCTACTGTGTATTGCTGCGTACACATTCAGTCACATGCTTCACAAACTATATAGCTTCTGATTCCAATGCTGGTCTTAATAGAAGAATTGCCACATTTGTTTTCACACAAGCAGTTTTTCAAGGAATAAAATGACAGGGAATATTGAAGTTGATTTTTTTTTCTTTTTTGGTTATTGCCTGTTTGTTTTGTTTTTAATGGGGCTGCTATGTCCTTTTGTGGTGCCAGACCTCAAATCTCAGGCCTGGTTCATATTAAATTTGCCTGGCCTTTGAACTAAATATCCCTGCAATGAAACCTATGCAATTGTCATATTAATATTCCATTTTACATGAATGTTCAGGTACTCTGCTTGTTTTCGACCATTTGCATAATGTTATCCCTGAATGTTACTCTAATCTCATAAATGGAAGGAAGGAACAATACTGTGGACTGACTTATAAACAAAGTAAGTTTCTATTTTATGTATTCCTGAAAATACTTTCAATTGCTGAGTTGTATCTCATTGATTTTTATATTTTATACCAGTGCAATTTATGTAGAAGCACATTTTCTTTGTGGTTTGCTTTATGAATGCTTGAATATCATGGTCTATCATAACTGTTCTGATCTTCCTCTTTATCATTTATAATAATTGGTTGAATCTTTTGTCACAGGGTTCTGTTACATAGGACTTAGGTATGTCACTTCCACTATATGTTCATATTGTTGGTGATTATTCAAAGAATGAACATGATGCTTTAAGCCAGACTAATGAGCATCCTCTTTCAGATATTTTTATTTTATATAATACTATGTAAACAACAGGAAGAAAGCTCATTTTCATGAAAAGTTGAATAAAAATAGACACGGTTTTTCTACCTATGTAATGATCTGAGGTAATAAAATCTAAAGAGTAAGGAAATAAAAAGGATAGCTGAATAGAAGATGGGTATTTTTTTTTAAAATTCTTTATCTCCTAATAATCAACAACCAAATAAGCGGTAGATCTTTACAGATCTTCTCACAAGCAAGTTACCTCAGAGGGGCTCCAACAGTCTGATAAAATCTCATGACCAAAAGTAACTTGTAGAGAAAATGGTTCATTTCAATTTGTAGTTCACCATCATGAAGGAAACTGAAGGCAAGCATTCTAAACTGGAACTGGAGTCAGGAATAGAAGCAGAGGCTGTGGAGAAAAGTGACTTATTCGTTGCTCACCCTGACTTGCTCAATTTGCTTGCTTACAAAAATCACATCATCGACCCTTTTATACCAATCATTAGCCAAGAAAACGTCCTTTGGGCTTACTTGTAGTCTGTCTCATGGCATTTTCTTATTTGAGATCCCTCTCATCAGATGTATTCAGCTGGTGTCAGACTAAACAGCAGGACAGTGAATCCCATTTTTTAAAATTCCTAAGCCATGCTGAATACATTTAAAATGTAAATGATAAATGACAAAAATTATACTTAACTAGAAACGTGTAGATGAATTTCTGGGTGGCATATTTGGATGAATTTGAGGTTTCTTGGCTAAGCACCTCTCCTTATTCAAGTTCTGAACAAAGAATTAAAACATAGTAGAGTCCATAAGGCTGATGTGGATAATAAAGGAAAACTGTGTTTTTCTGCTTCCTAACTGGGTTTGCAAATCACAACCCAGCAATAGAAAGTCTTATATAGGCCATAGCTATACTGAATACTTTCCTGGGAATGTCTCCCTTTGTCAATGTTATTCAGTCTGTTAACATTGCTGCACAATACAATGAAAAGCAGAAAAACAAAGTTGCAAGCCTCATTCCAAATAAACACACAAGAAATCCCCCAGACATTTTAAAATATACCTCTAAAACAATTCAGTTCTACCTCTGGGAAGATGAAAGAGTACAAGAGAAAGATGCATCCAGAAACATTGCAATGGTGGATGCCGGTTCAATATATAGGTTATATAAAGATTGGTAATGAGGGTTTCCACCTGAATCACCTTAAAAATAAAAATAATGAACATTTTCATTAAAACTTATAATTATTGAAGAAAGTCTAATTATTTAAACAGAGAAGAAACAAAAAATTATATAATATAACTATTACATTTGCTTTGCAGTAAAATTCTACATTTTCAGTGTAATTTAACTTGTTTCGTAAGCATGACTTTGAATCCTAATTGTGTAATAATTTCAGACATGAACTTTAGAATGAGAAGGAAAATTCCAATAGAAAAGTCAATGTTACCTTCTGTTCTCTGTCCGGTTTATGGTAAGCAAGTACTATTTCAGGAATATTGGAATAGTATTCTTATCTTCAATTTTAAGCAATCATTAACCATCTGATTTCTTTTCCCACTAAAAGAAATTGGTCCCTATTCTAGTATTCTTATTTTCCATTGTGTTCAGAAATATTCAAAGATACATAAACAGTAAATTTACAGTATCTTTTTGAAATGGATAAGAACAAGTTTTTTCTGCAGATCAAATTTTATTTTATAATAAAGTCCTAACATATGACAGCTAACTCCAAGATGCGTAGTATGATCCTAATTTCAGTCAGACCTGGATAAAACTTTAACTTTCTGTATGTCACCTACTTTTTATAAAGAGCCACAATGATTTTATATGTGCTTCAATATAATTATTTATGAAGGACCTTCTAAATGCAAAATTAAGTCACCAAGATCTAGTAAATCCCATATATTTCTCCTTCACGTTGCAACTTTTAGAAAACATCAATCAAACCTATGATCTCACATGTACTTTTGAAATGTTTCCTTATTTTGTGACAATTCATACATATATGATGGAGTTGGTCACTCTCCCTCATTCCTCTCTCACTCCCATTCTTTTAGGTCTACTGTCATTCTTCATAAGTACCCTAACCCCATAATTTTTTTCCTATTGCTTTCTGAGTTTAATTATGATCACTCGCATGAGCAGGAGTGAAGGTTTATTGACTTAAGTTTGAGCATTTACTAATCACTGCACCCTTGAATAAAATGTCATCTGCTACTGCAGTGATCATTAATTGTTTACAGACACTGGAAACTATGTAACGTCATGAGCCTCTTCTATCCATGATGGTATACTGACTCTTCTAATCAGTTAATACCCAATATGATGGTGAGTTATGATGTGAATAGCCATGACATTTTGAATATTCCCCAATCCCAGCTCTTCCATGTTGTTGAACCATCTTCAACAATGTTCGCCTGATCTTTAGAAGAGGAGATGAAGTGTCTCATTTAGAACTTAGCACTCAACAACCATTTATTGTTCACTCAAATCTCCATTTTTCTGCTTAACACAATAATCTCCATTGAACCCCCACTTACCTGAAAGTAAAGAAATATATCTATTTTATGCTTATTTTATCGAACCTCAATCCTGGATACCTAGGCTGAGTTTACAGGTTGGCTTTTGAAAATAACACCATAGTTTTGAAGATTTGTCTCTACTGCATGACAGCTTTTATTTACTTGCAAATTGACATTGGAGTTGGAGTATTAAATAATATACAATTTGTAGTTTTATTGTTTCAAAACTCCATACTGATTTCCATATATGGATGGACTAATGTCTTGATTTTGTTGTTTTCGCTAATGGTTTTTATTAATATTTTTCTCACTATATGCTACCATATGAAAAGGAGGGTGTGCCTTAAATTCGTTAAGTATTACCAGTTTTACTGAATAAGAATAAAAGTGAAGAATGAACCACTAACTTCATCAAACATAAAACAGTAGAAATACCATTTGGTTTAATAGCCCCATAGATTATTTTTAACTTTCTCTTTGAAATAACAGTGTACTTACTCTTCAGTATAAAGGTAGTGTCAAGAGGTACTTTGGGATATACAGTACTGCATAACTAGCCAGGGTCAAGACAAGTCTGTAATACATCAAGTACTTATTTGTCCTTGTTTGTTTGTGTATTTCAGAGCCTGGCATCAGCCTACCTTCCATTCCTCCTTGCAGTCCCTCCCCCATCTCCCTTCTGCCCTCCTCCCACACTTTACTCCATTATAATCAGAAAGTGCAGGTGTCCCATGAGTTTCTAATCACCTCCTCATATATTAAGGCTGGACAAGGAAACCTAGTAGAGGAATACGGTCCCAAAACTCAGTAAAGTAATCAGAGAGAGCCCTTTCTCCCATGTTAGTAGTTCAATAGTAGACAAAGCTACTCAACTGCCACCTGTATATAGAAGGCCTAGGTCAGGTCCACGCAGACTCCCTGGTTGGAAGTTCAGTTTGTATGAGCTCCTATGAGCCCAGGTTAGTTATTATGTGGATTTTTCTTGTGATGTTCTTGAACACCCTGCTTCTTACAATCCCTCCTCCCTCTCTTCAGCAGCATTCCCTGAGCTCGGTGTAATATTTGGTTGTGGGACTTTCTTTACATCTGGTTCCACTAGTTGCTGGATTAAGTCTCTCTTATGACTTTTGGGGTAGGGCTCAATCTTGCTTTACACTTGAGTATGCATGCAGTCAATTTTGAAGAAGGTTCTATGACCTGCTGAGAAGGTATATTCTTTTGTGTTTGGGTGAAATGTCCTGTAACTATGTGGTAGATCCATTTGAGTCACAATGTTTGTTGATTACAATATTTCTCTGTTTAGTTTCCATGCTAGATAACTTGTTCTTTGATGATAGTGGGGTGTTGAGGTCTCCCACTATTAATGTGTGGAGTTCTGTATGTGATTCAAGATTCAGAAATTTCTTTTTACAAATTTGAATGCCTCTGTGTTTGTACTAACGAGTCCTGGCCTTCAGCTGCTTTTCCCTCCTTAGCACCTTCTAATATAAGTTACTAGAAGCTGTGCCTAGTTAGAGGATCAGAGGAGGGGATTATCACCTGTGGACCATTGACTGCAGTGTATTTAAATCTACATGGTGTTAATAAGGGGGGGGGGGCCTTTTGGTATCAGTGTTTAAAGGTCTGCGTGTACGTCTGTCTCTGCTTCTGTGTTCTCAACTTCCAGCTCCTTGCCCGAAGCTTGCGAAATGGGGTCGAGCGCATATGGCGCAGACTGGGGCCACGGTGCGCGGCACCTTTGCATTTGAGGCATGGATATTCAGAATTGAGATTTCATCTTGGAAATTTTTGTTTTTGATGAGTATGGAAAGTTCCTCTCCATCTCTTTTGTCGAATTTTTGTTTGAATTCTATTTTACTATATGTAGAATAGCTATACCTGTTTGCTTATTAGGCCCATTTATTAGAAAATGGTTTTACTACTTTACTTTACTTTACTACTCTTAGATAATATCTATCTTTGATTTTGGGATATGCTTCTTGTATGCAGCAGAAGAATGGATTCTAGTTTGGTATCCATTATGCCAGTCTATATCTTTTGTTGGTGAATTAAATCCAATGAGATATTAATGATAAATGATTTTAATTTCTGTTATTGTGTTGCTGTTAGTGGTAAAGGTAGTGTGTGTGTGTGTGTGTGTGTGTCTGCTTGTGTGCATGTGTACACGTATGTGTATATCTTTTCTTTTGATTTTGTTGGTGTGAGATTATCTATTGTCTGTGTTTGCACACATATAGCTAAATTCCTTAGGTTGAAGTTTTCCATACAGAACCTTTTGATGGGTTATATTTGTGGATAGATATGGCTTAAATTTGACATTATATAAAGTATCTCGTTTTCTCCATAAATGGTGATTGAAAGTTTTGCAAGGTGTATTAATTTTAGATGGTATCAGTGGTATCTTAGAGTCTACAAAACATCTGCCCCAGTCCTTCTAACTTTTATAATCGCATTTGAGAAGTCACGTATCATTTTTATGTGTCAGACTTAATATGTTACTTGGTCCTTTTCTCTTGTAGCTTTTAATATTCCTTCTTTTTTCTGTATATTTAGTATTTTGATTATCATAAAAGGAATGGCTTTTCTTTCAGATCCAGACTGTTTGGTTTCTGTAAACTTTTTGTATCTGTATAAGCAGGCATTTATGTTAGGCATTTTTTATGTATATTATTTTGTTAAATACATTTTTTCTGGGGGTTTGAGCTGGGATTTTTTTCTTCTTTTATTCCTATTATTTTTTGGTTTGGTCTTTTCATGGTGTTAAAGATTTACTGTATGTATTAACTTAGGGGCTTTGGATAGTTAACATTTTCTTTGACCAACGAATGTCTTTCTTTTACATCTACAATTTCAGAGATTCTTTCTTCCATCTCTTGTATTCTATTGGTGATGCTTGCATCTGTAGTTAATGTTTGCTTACCTAGATTTTCCGTTTGTAGCATTCAACCAATTTTTGTTTTCATATTCTTTATTGAGTCTATTTCTATTTTTAGGTCTTGAACAAATTTCTTTACCTTTTTTTACTTTTGATATTTTTAGCATTCTGTGAGAGATTTGTTGACTTTCTTCAATTTTTTACTTGTCTTTCCCTCAGCCAATAATGTAATATTTCATGTCTTCTTTTATTATCTCTATTATGATCCTAACATTGGTTTTAAGATAATGTTTTTGTTTTTCTGCTGTGTTGGAATATTCAATAGCCTGCTGTTGTAGGATGGCTGGGCCTAGACACATTGTCCTGGCTGATCTGTTCTTACATTTATGCTTAGACAGCTGAATTTGGAGTAATTTTAGATCTAGGAGCTAATTTCTGGATTTGTCTTTGTTGGCTGTGTGTTTTGCTATTTATTTTTTGTTTCTTCTCTGGTCTTCTTGAACCCATGAACTGTTGTTGAGTGGAAGGTCTCTACCCATATTGGTGCCTGGACTTCTGATTACTAGGATGGCATCTGGTTCTGCAGGGGCTACTGCCCAAGCTTAGAGCTAAATGGTCTTTGCTCTTTATGTGCATGTCTTCCGATCTGGCAGGGGGATAACTGGGGTACAGATATGGACCTGACTTCTGTTGGGACTGGAGAATTATTTTCAGGATGCCTTTGATGGCATGGAAGGTTTTAACCATATGTGTCAACCTAGATATAGTTTGGGGACAGTAGGGACAGTTGAAGCTAAGTTGTGCAAACACAGACTGGATGGAGACAGTATTACCTAGAAATCAGGATGCTGACATGGCCTCCGGTGGGAGAGGAGGCTCTTGCTAGAGGTGCAGGCCAGGACAAGGAGAATAGAGGTGGTTAGGGTTATTTTGGGTAATCACAGGTGGAGTTGGGGTTTGTATCACCTGGAGTTAAGAATGCTGGTCTTCAAGTAGTTCTTAATAGAAAGAGTAAATTCTTCAGTTTCTTTTATGGAAGAACTTCATTTCAAAGAAAAATCTCTGAAATAAAAAAGCAAGTGAGTACTTAGCTATTTCTTGTTGTTACACATCAGAGTCTGTCACCCATTGTTTCATCTAAAAGTTGCCCCATTATTAAATGCCTCACACCTTCTGTTGTTCTTAATTATCACCTTTCACTTTACCAACTATCACTGGAAGTAGCAAAGCAATTCCCTACATAAGAATGGGAGGAGGGGGAGGGAAATGGGAGGCTGGGAGGAGGTGGAAATTTGTTTTTTTTTTCTTTTCTTTATTCTCCTTTTATCAATAAAAAAAGAAAAAAGAAAAAAAGAAAAGAAAAGAAAAAGAATAACAATTGAAATAGTAATATCCTAAACACATCACATACTGCTCAAATAAGTATTTAAATATGTGTAGAGCCATAACACCAATTTGTCCCTCTGTCTGTAGTTCATCCTCTCTCTCTCTCTCTCTCTCTCTCTCTCTCTCTCTCTCTCTCTCTCTCCCTCTCTCTCCTCTCTCTCTCTCTCTCTCTCTCCCTCTCTCTCCTCTCTCTCTCTCTCTCTCTCTCTCTCTCTCTCTCTCTCTCTCTCTCTCTCTCTCTCCCTTTCTCCCTGCCTCTCTCTCTTGAAAAATATAGTAAATCAAGTTTTAAGTATATGATATTCTAGGTTAGGCAAGTGATATATTTCTGATGCACCTCCCAAAATGAAACGCTTTCTTTGAGAAGCAAGCATCCTAGAAAGTAGCCATTTTTCTTTTACTAAAGTCAACTTTCACATCCTTTTGATTTGCTAAAATAAGTTGAAATAATGATATTTTCCATCAAGCGTTAAAACATTAGTTTCCATTTTTTTTCTTAGAATAAGATGTTTTATTCATTGGCACAATCCCCAGTTCAATAAAATCAAGGGAATGAATTATGTACATTTGGAAAGCACTTTGGTAGGTTCTTAATTAAGAAATGGTAACCAACATCTAAGGGGACACATTTTATTTAGAGAAACTAAAAGAACAAATCCATTAATCCTCATAACTTCTGTGATTTATCTTTAGGGATAAATTTTAAATTACTATAATGTTTTTATTTGCATTGTGTAAAAAAGTACCTGAGGATATTAATATAAGAATTCTCTTGGCTACTTCAATATACCAAACATTTTGAGGAACTATTTAAATATAAAACGGTGAACTATAACCATGATATTTATTGAGCATGCTTTTTTATTAAAGAAATAACTACCTGTTACCATTTTAAAATAGAAGATTTGTCCAAGAGACCTCTTAAACTGCAAAAATTTGTGGTTTTATGATGACTTTTATAATTATCTGATGTGTGTGTGTGTATGTGTGTGTGTGTGTGTAGGTCACAGCATGGGAGGATTGTTAAAAAACCTATCACAAAATACAGATGTTACTGTGCTGTTCGTGGAGATGGAACTCAAGAAAGTATGTTTGGCATTAAATGCTTTTATCTACTGAGCATTTCACCAGATAATACATTACTTTTAAAGTATCATGGGAATCATAAATCAACTGCTTGTATATACAAGTTTTGATTCTAAGCAAATGTCCTGGATTTAGGAGACAATGTTGATGCCTTCCATAAATGAATTAAATATGTTTCTTAACAGAGAGCAGAAAAGGTAGTTGTGCAATTAACTGTACATCATCATGTAAACCATTCATTCAACTTAGATACAACACTTAATTGACTATTTTGCTTCTACTTAAAGTAAAATGTCAATGAAATCAATATCATAATTAGATAAAGATTTATAGGTTTTTTTTTTAATTTTTTTATTGATAAAAGGAGGATAAAGAAAAGAAAAAAAAACAAATTTCCACCTCCTCCCACCAGCCTCCCATTTCCCTCCCCCTCCTCCCACTCTTCTCCCCCTCCTCCCACTCTTCTCCCCCTCCTCCCACCCCTCTCCCCTTCCCCCCACTCCTCTCACCCTCCCTCTCCAGTCCAAAGATCAGTCAGGGTTCCCTGCCCTGTGGTACGTCCTAGGTCCTCCCCCCTCCATCCATATCTAGGAAGGTGAACATCCAGACTGGCTAGGCTCCCACCAAGCCAGCACATTGCGTAGGATCAAAACCGCGTGCCATTGTCCTTGGCGTCTCATCAGCCCTCATTGTTCGCCATGTTCCGAGAGTCCAGTTTTATCCCATGCTTTTTCTGGTAACAGTCCAGCTGGCCTTGGTGAGCTCCCAGTAGATCATCTCCACTGTCTCAGTGGGTGGGTGCACCCCTCGTGGTCCCGACATCTTTGCTCATGTTCTCACTCCTTCTGCTCCTCATTGGGACCTTGGGAGCTCAGTCCAGTGCTCCAGTGTGGGTCTCTGTCTCTATCTCCATCCATCGCCAGATGCAAGTTCTAGGATGATATGCAATATATTCGTCAGTATTGCTCTAGGGTAGGGTCATTTCAGGTTTCCTATCCTCAGCTGCCCAGGGAACTAACTGGGGACCTCAGCTTGGGCACCTGGGAGCCCCTCTAGGGTCAAGTCTCCTGCCCACCCTAAAGTGGGTCCCTTAACTAAGAATTGTGGTTCCGTGCTCCCCTATCCAACCTTCCTTTATCCTGATCCTCCTGTTTCCCCAAGTCCACCCTCCTTCCCTTCTACCTTTTCTCTCCCCATCTCCCGTTACCCCCATCCCACCCCACCCCCAAGATCCCACTTTTCCCCCCGGCAATTTTGTCTACTTCCCTTATCCAAGAGGATAACTATATGTTTTTCCTTGGGTTCACCTTCTTACTTAGCTTCTTTAGATTCGCCTATTGTAGACTCCGTGAACCCTATTTATGGCTAGAAACCAATTATGAGTGAGTACATCCCATGTTCGTCTTTTTGGGCCTGGGATACTTCACTCAGGATAGTGTTTTCTATTTCCATCCATTTGCATGCAAAATTCGAGAAGTCATTGTTTTTTACCGCAGCGTAGTACTCTAGTGTGTATATATTCCATACTTTCTTCATCCATTCTTCCATTGAAGGGCATCTAGGTTGTTTCCAGGTTCTGGCTATTACAAATAATACTGCTATGAACATAGTTGAACAAATGCTTTTGACATGTGATAGAGCATCTCTTGGGTAAATTCCCAAGAGTGGTATTGCTGGGTCCAGGGGTAGGTTGATCCCGAATTTCCGGAGAAACCGAAACACTGACTTCCACAGTGGTTGCACAAGATTGCATTCCCACCAGCAATGGATGAGGGTACCCCTTCCTCCACAGCCTCTCCAGCAAAGGCTATCCTTGGTGTTTTTGACTTTAGCCAATCTTACAGGTGTAAGATGATATCTCAAAGTTGTTTTGATTTGCATTTCCCTGATCGCTAAGGAGGTTGAGCATGACCTTAAGTGTCTTTTGGCCATTTGAACTTCTTCTGTTGAGAATTCTCTGTTCAGTTCAGCGCCCCATTTTTTAATTGGGTTAATTAGCATTTTAAAGTCTAGTTTCTTGAGTTCTCTATATATTTTGGAGATCAGACCTTTGTCTGTTGCGGGGTTGGTGAAGATCTTCTCCCAGTCAGTAGGTTGCCTTTGTGTCTTAGTGACAGTGTCCTTTGCTTTACAGAAGCTTCTCAGTTTTAGTAGGTCCCATTTATTCAATGTTGCCCTTAATGTCTGTGCTTCTGGGGTTATACCTAAGAAGCGATCGCCTGTGCCCATCTGTTGTAGGGTATTGCCCACTTTCTCTTCTATCAGATTCAGTGTTTTCAGGCTGATATTGAGGTCTTTAATCCATTTGGACTTGAGTTTTGTGCACGGTGATAGATATGGGTCTATTTTCATTCTTCTACAGGTTGACATCCAGTTGTGCCAGCACCATTTGTTGAAGATGCTTTCTTTCTTCCAATGTAAACTTTTAGCTCCTTTATCGAAAATGAGGTGTTCATAGGTTTGTGGGATAAAGTCCGGGTCTTCTATACGATTCCATTGGTCGACTTCTCTGTTTTTATGCCAGTACCACCCTGTTTTCATTACTGTAGCTCGGTAATAGAGTTTGAAGTCAGGGATGGTAATGCCTCCAGAAGATCCTTTATTGTATAGGATTGTTTTGGCTATCCTGGGTTTTTTGTTTTTCCATATAAAGTTGATTATTGTCCTCTCCAGATCTGTGAAGAATTTTGATGGGATCTTGATGGGGATTGCATTGAATCTATAAATTGCCTTTGGTAGAATTGCCATTTTTACTATGTTGATCCTCCCAATCCAAGAGCAAGGGATGTCCATCCATTTTTTGGTATCCTCTTCAATTTCTTTCTTCAATGCCTTAAAGTTCTTGTCAAATAGATCTTTCACTTCCTTGGTTAGATTTACCCCAAGATATTTTATGCTGTTTGTGGCTATCATGAATGGAGAAGCTTCTCTGATTTCCCTCTCTGCTTCCATATCCTTTGAGTATAGGAGGGCGACTGATTTTTTGGAGTTGATCTTGTATCCTGCCACATTACTAAAGCTGTTTATCAGCTGTAAAAGTTCTTTGGTGGAATTTTGGGGGTCGCTTATGTACACTATCATATCATCTGCGAATAACGAAAGTTTAACTTCTTCATTTCCAATTCGAATCCCCTTGATCCCATTATGCTGTCTTATTGCTATTGCTAGAACTTCCAGCACTATATTGAAGAGGTATGGCGAAAGTGGGCAGCCTTGTCGTGTTCCTGAGTTAAGCGGGATGGCTTTGAGTTTCTCTCCATTTAATTTGATGTTAGCTGTCGGCTTGCTGTATATAGCTTTTATTATATTTAGGTATGACCCTTGTATCCCTAACCTCTCCAAGACTTTTAACATAAATGGATGTTGAATTTTGTCAAATGCTTTTTCAGCATCTAATGAAATGATCATATGGTTTTTTTCTTTCAGTTTATTTATATGATGGATTACATTGATAGATTTTCGTATGTTGAACCAGCCCTGCATCTCAGGAATGAAGCCTACTTGATCATAATTGATAATTTTTCGGATGTGTTCTTGGATTCGGTTTGCCAGTATTTTGTTGAGGATTTTTGCGTCGATATTCATGAGTGAGATCGGCCTGTAATTCTCTTTCCTGGTTGAGTCTTTGTGTGGTTTTGGTATCAGAGTAACTGTAGCTTCATAAAAGGAATTTGGTAATGACCCTTCTGTTTCTATATTGTGGAATACATTGAGGAGTATAGGTATTAGGTCTTCTTGGAAGTTCTGGTAGAATTCCGCATTGAAACCATCTGGCCCTGGGCTTTTTTTGGTAGGGAGGTTTTTGATAACAGCTTCTAGTTCTTCGCGACTGACAGGTCTGTTTAGCTTGTTCACCTGGTCCTGATTTAATTTTGGTAAATCGTATTTATCTAAGAAAGTGTCCATTTCTTTTACATTTTCCAGTTTAGTGGCATACAAGCTTTTGTAGTAAGATCTAATGACTCTCTGAATTTCCTCTGTGTTTGTGGTTATGTCCCCCTTTTCATTTCTGATCTTATTAATTTGCAAATTTTCTCTCTGCCGTTTGATTAGTTTGGATAGGGGTTTGTCAATCTTGTTGATTTTTTCCAGGAACCAGCTTCTTGATTCATTGATTCTTTGGATTGTTTTTTGTGTTTCTATTTTGTTGATTTCAGCCCTCAGTTTGATTATTTCCAGTCTTCTACTCCTCCTAGGTGAGTCTGCTTCTTTTTTTTCTAGAGCTTTCAGGTGGGCTGTTAAGTCTCCAATATGTGCTTTCTCTGTTTTCTTTAAGTGGGCACTTAGTGCTATGAACTTTCCTCTCAGGACTGCTTTCATAGTGTCCCATAAGTTCGAGTATGTTGTTTCTTTATTTTCATTGAATTCAAGGAAGACTTTAATTTCTTTCTTTATTTCCTCCTTAATCCAGGTATGGTTCAGTAGTTGACTGTTCAGTTTCCATGAGTTTGTAGGCTTTCTGGGGGTAGCATTGTTGTTGCATTCTAACTTTAATCCATGGTGGTCTGATAAGACACAGGTGGTTAGTAATATTTTTTTGTAGCTGTGTAAGTTAGCTTTGTTACCAAGTATGTGGTCAATTTTTGAGAAGGTTCCATGAGCTGCAGAGAAAAAGGTATATTCTTTCCTATTTGGGTGGAATATTCTATAGATGTCTGTTAAGTCCATTTGCTTCATTACCTCCATTAATTCTCTAATTTCTCTGTTAGGTTTCTGTCTGATTGACCTGTCCATTGGTGAAAGAGGAGTGTTGAAGTCTCCTACTATTAGTGTGTGCGGTTTGATGGCTGCCTTGAATTTTAGCAATGTTTCTTTTACATACGTGGGTGCTTTTATATTAGGGGCATAGATATTCAGGATTGAGATTTCTTCCTGATGAATTTTTCCTGTTATGAGTATAAAATGTCCCTCTCCATCTCTTTTGATTGATTTAAGTTTGAAGTCAACTTTGTTAGAAATTAGTATGGCCACACCTGCTTGTTTCTTAGGTCCATTTGCTTGATAAGCCTTTTCCCAGCCCTTTACTCTGAGTAGGTGCCTGTCTTTGTGGTTGAGGTGTGTTTCTTGTAGACAGCAGAATGTTGGATCCTGTTTTCGTATCCAGTCTCTTAGCCTGTGCCTTTTTATAGGTGAGTTGAGTCCATTGACATTAAGTGATATTAATGACCAGTGGTTGTTAACTCCGGTCACTTTTTAAGTAGTAGGGTTTGTGTGTTTCCCTTCTTTGAGTTGCGCTGGTGAAGGGTCTCTAGATGTCTGAGTTATTGAGGTCTTTGTTGGACTCCTTGGTTAGTGATTTTCCTTCTATTATTTTCTGTAAGGCTGGATTTGTGGCTACATATTGCTTAAATTTGTTTTTATCCTGGAAAATTTTGTTTTCTCCATTTATGGTGAACGAAAGCTTGGCTGGATATAGTAGTCTGGGCTTGCATCCATGGTCTCTTAGTTTTTGCAGTACATCTATCCAGGACCTTCTGGCTTTCATGGTTTCCATAGAGAAGTCAGGTGTAAGTCTGATAGGTTTACCTTTATAAGTAAGTTGGCCTTTTTCCTTTGCGGCTCTTAATATTCTTTCTTTATTCTGTATATTTTGTGTTTTGATTATTATATGGCGAGGGGATGTTTTTTTTTGATCCAGCCTATTTGGGGTTCTGTATGCCTCTTGAACCTTCATAGGTACATCCTTCTTCAGGTTGGGAAAGTTTTCTTCTATAATTTTGTTAAGTATATTTTCTGGACCGTTGAGCTGCACTTCTTCTCCTTCTTCTACTCCAATTATTCTTAGGTTTGGTCTTTTTATTGTGTCCCATATTTCCTGAATGTTTTGTGATGAGAGTTTGTTGGACTTGCTGTTTTCTTTGATCAGTGCGTTTATTTTCTCTATGTTATCCTCAGACTCTGAGATTCTTTCTTCTATCTCTTGTATTCTGCTGGTTATGCTTGTTTCTGTAGTCTCTATTCGTTTACCTAGATTTTCCATGTCCAGCCGGCCCTCTGTTTGTGTTTTCTTCTTTGCCTCCATTTCATTTTTCAAATCATGAACTGTTTCCATTATCTGCTTGATTGTTTTTCCTTGCTTTCCTAGGGTATCATTCACTGATTTACTCAATTCCTCGAACTTTCTGTTATACTTCTCATCCATTTCTATAATGGCGTTTTTTATATGCTGTTTAAGGGTGTCAATCACTGTCATGAAGTCAGTTTTTTCTCCTTCTTCATGATTAAGGTGTTCATGTCCTCCTGTTGTGAGGTCGCTGGCTTCTGGTGGTTTCGTGTTGTTTTTCAGATTGTTGGGTGAATTCTTGCATTGGCGTCTCCCCATCTCTTCCTTCCAATATTCTCCTATGGATCTTCTTTTACAGGATCAGGTCTTCTTGCCAACTGATGTACCTTCCAAGTGATGTCACTCCCCCGTGATGTTTCTCCTGGAGTCCAGTTCCGATCTCCTTGCTGCTTGGTTAGCTTGCAAACAAAGGCCCACCCTGCTTGCTGCAGGCAGGTTATGGAGACAAAGGAGCTACCACCTTCCCCTTTGCACTCACCTTCGGGTTCAGTCCCAGCGCCCAGGCAGGCTGAACAGGGAGACAGTCTGCCCCAAGAAGGGAGGGATGGAGGGAGACAGGGGGTAGGGGGATCTGGATGTAAGCTGGATGGGATAGGAAGAGAGAGGAGGTACAGGGCAGTGTAGCCCTGTAGGTTGATCAGGAAGTGTAGGCGGGCTGTTCCCAGGTGCCACAGCACTCACTCACCACAATGATGTCTCACTAGGTGCCCTGATCGAAACTCCGTGCTGCTTGGTTCGCTCGCAGACAAAGGGCCCACCCTGCTTGCTGCAGGCGGGCTATGGGGACAAAGAAGCCCCCGAGCTCCCCTTTACCCTACGCTTGGGGTTAGGACCCAGCGCCCAAGCAGGCGGAGCAGGGAGGCTCTCTGCCACCATGGAAGGGAGGGGGGAGAGAAACCGAGGGTGGGGGGATCTGGATGTAAGCTGGATGGGATAGGAAGAGAGAGGAGGTACAGGGCAGTGTAGCCCTGTAGGTTGATCAGGAAGTGTAGGCGGGCTGTTCCCAGGTGCCACAGCACTCACTCACCACAATGATGTCTCACTAGGTGCCCTGATCGAAACTCCGTGCTGCTTGGTTCGCTCGCAGACAAAGGGCCCACCCTGCTTGCTGCAGGCGGGCTATGGGGACAAAGAAGCCCCCGAGCTCCCCTTTACCCTACGCTTGGGGTTAGGACCCAGCGCCCAAGCAGGCGGAGCAGGGAGGCTCTCTGCCACCATGGAAGGGAGGGGGGAGAGAAACCGAGGGTGGGGGGATCTGGATGTAAGCTGGATGGGATAGGAAGAGAGAGGAGGTACCGGGCAGTGTAGCCCTGTAGGTTGATCAGGAAGTGTAGGCGGGCTGTTCCCAGGTGCCACAGCACTCACTCACCACAATGATGTCTCACTAGGTGCCCTGATCGAAACTCCGTGCTGCTTGGTTCGCTCGCAGACAAAGGGCCCACCCTGCTTGCTGCAGGCGGGCTATGGGGACAAAGAAGCCCCCGAGCTCCCCTTTACCCTACGCTAGGGGTTAGGACCCAGCGCCCAAGCAGGCAGAGCAGGGAGGCTCTCTCCCACCAGGGAAGGGAGGGGGGAGAGAAACAGAGGGTGGGGGGATCTGGATGTAAGCTGGATGGGATAGGAAGAGAGAGGAGGTACAGGGCAGTGTAGCCCTGTAGGTTGATCAGGAAGTGTAGGCGGGCTGTTCCCAGGTGCCACAGCACTCACTCACCACAATGATGTCTCACTAGGTGCCCTGATCGAAACTCCGTGCTGCTTGGTTCGCTCGCAGACAAAGGGCCCACCCTGCTTGCTGCAGGCGGGCTATGGGGACAAAGAAGCCCCCGAGCTCCCCTTTACCCTACGCTTGGGGTTAGGACCCAGCGCCCAAGCAGGCGGAGCAGGGAGGCTCTCTGCCACCATGGAAGGGAGGGGGGAGAGAAACCGAGGGTGGGGGGATCTGGATGTAAGCTGGATGGGATAGGAAGAGAGAGGAGGTACCGGGCAGTGTAGCCCTGTAGGTTGATCAGGAAGTGTAGGCGGGCTGTTCCCAGGTGCCACAGCACTCACTCACCACAATGATGTCTCACTAGGTGCCCTGATCGAAACTCCGTGCTGCTTGGTTCGCTCGCAGACAAAGGGCCCACCCTGCTTGCTGCAGGCGGGCTATGGGGACAAAGAAGCCCCCGAGCTCCCCTTTACCCTACGCTAGGGGTTAGGACCCAGCGCCCAAGCAGGCAGAGCAGGGAGGCTCTCTGCCACCAGGGACGGGAGGGGGGAGAGAAACCGAGGGTGGGGGGATCTGGATGTAAGCTGGATGGGATAGGAAGAGTAGATTTATAGTTTTTTATGCTCTAATTTTTTCTCACTATTATCAACGTATAACTCTTAAATTCTTAAAACATCACGAATACCATTATAACAAATAAGCACACATATTGCAAAGCTACTAATAAATTCTGCCAGGCAGTGGTGGGGTACACCTTTAATCCCAGCACTTCAGAGGCAGAGGCAGGCAGATCTCTTTGAGTTCAAAGATATCCTGGTCCTCAGAGTTAATTTCAGGATAGCTAGGGCTGTTACACAGAGAAATCCTCTCTCTAAAAACAGCATATATATATATATATATATATATATATATATATATATATATATATATATATATATACACGTGTGTGTGTGTGTGTGTGTGTGTGTGTGTGTGTGTGTGTGTGTGAGAGAGAGAGAGAGAGAGAGAGAGAGAGAGAGAGAGAGAGAAAGAGATGAATACGAATGCAAGAATGACCCTGCTGACACTTGTTGCTGACAGTATACACAAAAGATAATGTGACTTTGGCTTCAGGTACTGTTCTAGTTGTGATGATCTAGAAATACTAACAAACCCATATTGATTTTTCTTGACATAAAGGTCTATTTTAAAGCTACAGTAATGAAAATAGATAGATATTTGTTGCAGGGAGCCTGCTTGTTCTTTGCCACGCGACTAACTTAGCCCTGAAATAACTACACAGAAACTGTATTAATTAAAACACTGTTTGGCCCATTAGCTCTAGCTTATTATTGGCTAACTCATATTAATTTAACCCATTTGTATTAATCTGCGTATCACCACATGGCAGTAGCTTACTGAGTACATTTTGTAGCGTCTGTCTCTGGCAGATCCATGGCGTCTCTCTCACTCCACCCTTCTTTCTTCCATCATTTAGTTCCATCTCCCTGCCTACCTAAGTTTTGTCCTATCAACAGGCCAAAGCAGGTTTTTTTATTCATCAACCAAGAAAAACAACACACAAACAGATAGACCCCCCCCCCGCGCCATTTCCCTTTTCTGTTTAAACAAAAAAGGAAGGCTTTAACATAGTAAAATTACATATAACTGGTATCTAGCAAGAATTACAGTTACAATATTTATATCTACTTTATCTTTTATCATAACTAAGGAAAACTATAACTATAAATTTTTCAACTCCATCAAAGAATCCAGAAGGATATGATATTACCTAAGTAAACAGGAAGTGCATCCAGGTATTGGGATAAAAACAGACAGATTGACCAATGGAATATAATTGAAATCACAGATATTAATCCAAATATCTATGAAGCCCTGATTTTTGACAGTTGAGCTAAAATCATACAATGGAAAATAGAAAGTGTCTTCAACAAATGGTGCTGGCATAACTTGATGAAGCACGTGGAAGAATGAAAGTAGATCTACATCTATTTTAGTACACAAAATTCAAGTTCAAATGGATTAAAGACCTCAATATAAATATAACCACATTTAAGCTCATAGAATAGAAAGTGAGAAGTGGCCTTCAATGCATGGGCACAGGAGACTATTTCCTATATATGACACCAGTAGCATGGACACAGTGAACAAAGATAAACAAATGGGACATCTTGAAACTGAGAGACTTCTGTAAGGCAAAAGATGTAGTCAATAAGAATATGAGCAAAGATGTCAAGAGCATGATGGGGACACTCACTGAAACAGTTTACCTGAGCTAATTAGAGCTCACCAACTCTCATCAGACAGGGAATGAACCAGGAGAGGATCGAAAAAACCCTCTGAATGTTGGTAACAGTTGTATGATTGGGGCAGTTTGCTGGGCCACTGGCAGGACACCAGGAATTATCTCTACTGCTTGTACTGGCTTTTTGGGAATCCATTCTCTTTAGATGGATATCTTGTTCAACCTAGATATAGTAGAAAGGGTATTGGACTTTCCCCAAAACAATGTGCCTTACTCTAACTGAGGAGTGGATGGAGGTAGATTGGGGGGATGTATGGGAATGGGAGATAGAAGACTATCTTTCATATTACATACATACCCAGTTCCCATTACCTCTTCTCCTCCTATTTGATTCCCATACATCCCCCCAACCTACCTCCATCCACTTATTTTTAATAAAAATAAAATAAAATTAACTATAAAAAAGCAAAAATTCTAAAATAAAAGCAACACATAACACACAAAAAGACATTTTACATTAATTAATAACCTTCGAAACTCTAGTGGAATTATGAAAATAAACTAAATAAAATTTTCATAGTGGTGCTGCCTTATGTTTGTGGCCCAGGGACAACATAATCTACAAAATTTAGTATTATTCCATGATTTTTCAGTGCAGAAGAAAAAATGATGTATTTTTCCTATAAGGTATCATAAGGAAGCATTAAGTATGAGGTCATTCATGGATATTTTGATTAGTGCAACTTGTTTCTTAAAATATTTTTGACTGAATATATCAATTAACAATGGGGACACATCTCTCAATATAGAAGGAATTGATCTCACTAATATAGTCCTCCCACAGGTATAACACAAAATTGACAAAGATTAGATACAAGTATAAGAAAGTGATTCATCAAATAATCAAAAGTCAATTTTCTGTTTACATATATTCATTTTCATTCTAAACTTTAACTTTACACAATATGTTTAATTTTAAGTTTTGATAATCACACATCTTGCATACTTCTTGCAGTTTTCTTAAAATAGAATCTTTAACCACAAAAAATGCAAAAAAATTGAATTGTTACCTGAAACAATAGTATAAAAATCATAGAGGTTATTAAGACAATTTTTATTTCCATGCCTTTCTGACTTTTTCTTAACAAACACATAAAAAGTTCATCTTAAAATTCTTCCAATATTTTAGACAACTCTAATTATGTAGAAGAGATACTCCATTAAGTACATAGTAACCTGAAATTTGTATTTGGACATGATTGTGTATGGGAGGTCCATGTCATTACCAACATATATTTCTTCTATTATAAATTGTAATGTACAAATCATCACATTAACTTTCCCAGTTAGTATAAAGATAAATGTAGTATGCATATTCTTATTTTGTTTCGTCATAATGGAAAATAATTTTATATCTTGGTCAAAACTGTATTGAAATTCTCATTTGACTTTATTGAATTTATAACACTCAAATTTTATTATAAATTTTACCTCCTCAATCTTATCAGATAGCAAGAGAAATATATTTTTAATATAAATCCTGCTTGGAGCTCTACAAATCTTTGACAGCTTGATTGAGTATGCTTTTTTAATCACTACATACCTCGATAAATAGCTTTTATCATCTTCTTCAATTTTGTGATAAGAAGATAGTTTTGCAAAAACATACAGTGAAGAAATAATGGCTTGGGTCTTCTCTCCTTATATACTCTGTCTTATCTGATGTCTGTTCTTTTGCCTTTGCTGATTTCTAGACTCATCACTAAAAAGCAATCCCAGGCATTTTTTAATCATTTCTTTAAAAATAAAAAATTGCAAAAATGTTGAAATCTGAATATATGTATATATATATATGTATATATTAATATATAATATCTATTAAATAATATATTAAGCTAATACACGTGTATGTGAATATATATATATATATATATATATATATAGAGAGAGAGAGAGAGAGAGAGAGAGAGACAGAGAGACAGAGAGACAGAGAGACAGAAAGAGGCAGAGAGAGGAGAGACAGAAATAATAAGAGAATTTAGTTGCTTTTTAATTTAATCAAAATTATGATTATAATTATGGCTAATTTTCTGGGGGTTTTGATTAAGCAACACATCTTTCTTTTCCAACTTTCACAAAATTATAAAACTGATATTGAACATGTCCCCACATATCTCACATTTGACCCCTATCCTCTCCTCTAGTGACATTTTCTCTAAAACAATAGTTTCTACATTTATGTATTATAATTGCAAGGTAGAAGAGAGGTAATGCCCTGTGGCAGAGCATAGATTGAAAAATATTGGTTAGTTTAAGTTATAAGAGATATTTGAGGCACGCCTTTGCAAAAGGTCAGGATTCCTGAATTCATAAGTCTGTGTCATTATTAAAAACTGGCAAGCAGGGCAGAGAAAGACTCATTGCATAGGCATTCAAATTAGAGGGTCAAATATCCAAACATAGGACCTGAGAAAGTTAAGAAAATTTCCGGGGACAAAGAGTTAGATGTGACTTCCTCTACCTATAATCCTGCATGCAGACTAGTGTTCTGCAGTATACAGAGAACTGCCTATGGGCTTGAATCTGCTGCCAGTGTCATATACCAGTTCCCTGCATTAAGCTGAGCCTGGCATCACCTGACATAATAATTTAAGATTTGTCTAACATAGTCAAAGAAGTCTGAAGTTGCTTAGTAAAGCCAGGTCCAAATATTGAAAGCTTTTAAAAAGTTACTGAATTTTTTTAAAACTTGCTTAGACACCAAAGAAGGCAAAGAAAATTGGTATCGAGTCATAGAGATTAGTTCAAAATAATTCAGTCTTTAAAGAAAATAATTAATATAAAAAGAATAAGCCACATAAATAAGGGAAATATAAAGAAAGTCTGGATCCTGTATGGTGCTGCATGGTGCTTTTGTGCTGGCTTGAATCTTTTAAATGCTTACATACAAGAAACTGTAGTGCCAAGTGACATGGAATTATGTAAACTGGTAAATTTAAGAAATATATAATATATATAAATAATATATATTTTTCAATAATTTTTTTAACTTCACAGTGAATTTCATAAAATATGTTGCATTGGGGAGAGGTTAAGCCTTTGTTTTCATGGGAAACTAAAGGCTTAAGATTCTGTTCAAAATTAATAAATCTGTGATTTGTTCAGGAAAGACTTCTGCAGACATGAGGGGACAATTCAAGAAAGGATACAAGACAGATGATGTATAAGCTGACCCTTTTCATGGAAATAGCTCTGAGACTGATTAAGACATGATAAATTTTGTTGACTAAAGAGTCCTCATGACTTATTGCAGGTCATTTTTTTCATTAGAAATAGGTAAAGTTTTTGGTTATCCCATCCTAATAGGCTAATAAAGTTGAGAGATACTCAAACTTAGAACAAAAATCATCTCTAACTGACTTGGGAACACTGTACATTCAATAGTTGTCTTAATGCAGACAGATATGGCACCTTGAGAAGTTTGTGTGTATTCAAAAAGGACCACACAACAATGAAAACAAAGCCCAAGTGGTTCAGGATCTCTAAATTCCTCTGTAACAGTTTTCTCAAAATTTTGCAATAATTACAACTTCAAAATTGATAGCTGAGATGATTTAGACTACCAGAGTATCCAGCTGGAACTTAACATTATCTGTGTACATTCCCATTATATGGAATTTGGACAAGAAATGATGCAACTAGCTCTCTCAGAATGTGATCATGATCCTGATTTTTCAGGGACCTTCAATGATGCCAATGCACAAGATAACAGGAAGTAGTTTAGAGAACAAGATGCTCACATTCCCAAGATGTGGAATAAGTGTTTTTTTTTTATCGTTTGGTGGGGATGTGGATGTTTATCATGGCTTAAGGGGTTAGGTTGCAAGTTGTTATTGGTCATGGTCAGAAAGTAAAATGTATAAAGAAGATTCAGTTTGAGGATTTCTTTCTGAAGGGGAAAGGTGGATATAGTATAGAAATAATGGTATAAAAGTGTGAATTCTTGAGTCTACTTTTAAACAATCACTACTCTCAAATATTTAACATTCATAGTGATTATTATACATTCATACACATTTATTTTTGTTATACATTACTGTATATGTCTGTACTCTTACTTAAAGTATTGTACCTATTAAGCTCGTTTATAAATGTAATTTATAATTAAGAAATATAGGTTAGTAGTTAGTAATCTGTAATTATCAAACTAGTAGCAAAGTATTTTTTTTAGGTTAAACAGGTATATTTTGATAGATGGTCTTCAAACACTTCAGAGACCTATAGAATATGACCTTTAAGAAGTTTCAGTAACATGGCTTTTTGTGACAGTGAGACACATCTGCCCCTAGCAGCAGCAATTCAGTTCAAAAAAGGATGGCAAGCATTGAAAAACCTGCATATGAGTTTTTCTTTCTTTGTAGCATAGTTAGATACTGGACAAAAAAAATGTCCTTACATCTACTGACAGCAAAATAACTGTCCAAATTGGAAAGGCGGGACCCAAAAGAAAGTGATTGATTAAATTTTACCAAAACAGTGTAAGTCAATCCTTCAAAATTCCTGCTACACAGAAAAGTCTATCAAATATTCTAGGCTTCTAGGTTGTAGATCAATACTACAAACTTACAGAAGAAATTTGGGTAACTGTCTAGAAAAGGCAGTTTTGTCTGTAGCTTTTATATTTTTGGAAGTGATTTCCTCTTCATTTCCTGCTTACTCAAGAATTTTATTTTTATTTTCGTGACAGGGTTTCTCCATAGCTTTTTTGGTTCCTGTCCTGGAACTAGCTCTTGTAGACCAGGCTGGCCTTGAACTCACAGAGATCTGCCTGCCTCTGCCTCCCTGCTGGGATTAAAGGTGTGTGCCACCACTGCCCAGCACTCAAGAATTTTTATATACTTCTCAGGTCTTTGATGGGGTTGAAGACTAGATATTTATAGTTATTGTTTTTCTTGTTATCAAATTCAGAAATGAAAATTGCATAAGAGATATAAAGTGTATAAGATAGAAAAGCATGAAACCTTAAATTGTTTATTTAAGTAAACATTTTGAGGTTAAAAAATAGTTTTGGGTTGGTAATACAATTTAGAATAAAAAGTGAGTTAGGTATAAAACTTTGGACTCACCAAGACAGGATACACAATATAGTAGTTTTTTCAAATTTGCAAAGTATAAATGGATTGCGCTTCATGAATACAATTTCCTGTTTACTCAAGAAATATTGTATCCCTTCTCAGGTCTTCAATGGGATTAAAGACTAGATTGTCATAATTACTTTTCTCTCATGAGTTAGCCAAGCCATTTCTAATATAAGATTTAGACTCTTTAGGATAAGGTAATTATTAAAGCATTTATTATATTTTTTGCTTAATATTGAATTTTTAATACTTGGTATCTATTCTTATTGTATATGGTTTTGTATTGGGTTTGAAACTCTCTTATTTAAACAAAAGGGAGAGGTGCTGTAGGAACTCCTACAGCTAATGGCATTTGAGATGGTCAACCACTTTGATCATGGTTTGGGTACTATAAAACCAGATGTAGAAATGGGTGCTCTCTCTTGGCTGCACAAGCGAGAACAAGAACCGAATACAGTAGCCAGGAGAGAGAGCCTGTGGTGGAAGCATGGCAGTATTTGCCAAACCATCACAAAATTCACGTGGGATAGCAGAAAAGGAAGAACAACTTTGTAGGTACTTTGAGGGTCTGAAATCCACCTGCCTCTGCCTCCCAAGTGATAAAGTTAAGACATGTACTGCCACTATCTGACAATACCTGGTTTTTATATTCTCTAAAGTAAGCAGATAAATAAACTTAAAAAGTTGCTCACACATATTTTAAAAAATGCATAATTCCTAAAACACAATAAATTATAAAATGGCAAATTGTACTTCATTAATTTTTAAATCTCTTGCATAGCAGTGCAAATAATCATAGAGAAAATAAGTAATCTCAAAGTAGGTAAGTATTTGTCTATTATTTTTATGACATTGGATTCATATGGATGTGCTCTTCCCTGAGTAAGACCATTTCTCACTCCCTCAACTTTCGTTACTTGGTTGTAGTTCTTTATGCAGGGTTGAGACATTATGATACTTCCCCCAAATACTGTGACATATCTATTATGTAACTCGTGTAGGCGGTCTTCATGACCATGTAATTAATTGACTAAGTCATATTAATGGAATGAGATGGGGAGACTGTAAAAAGATAGAGATAGAAGGAGTATATGTCTGTAGTGGAGCAGAATTTGCTAGATGTGAGAACTCATTCCACACATGCAATCACAACAATTAATGCTGAATGCATAAGACTTGCCTAAGAACAAGCCAGCACAAATTCTAGTATTCATGGGGTCGGGGATCATGTAGACCATCTCCTATCTGGCAAGGAGATGGATAGATGACTACCAGGAGAAGGAGAGTCAGTTTTCTTGACTGATACAGACCCTGGCAAGCTACTCATAGCTCCAGTACATAGCTTTTAACCCATGTACATACAGTGTGTATTAGTAAAAAAAGAGCTGTAGAGTACTGCAGTTGGGAGGGTAAGGTAACAGAAGAAAGCAGTTGATTAATAATTTTGTAATTTAAGTGGGATTTTAAAAGCTGCATTTTTCATGTGTATGAGTGGTTTTCTTGTAAGTATGTATGTGCACTGCTTGTTTGTTTAGTTTCCATGGAGATCAGAAGAAAGGAACAGGTACCATAGAACTATAATATAGATGATTGAGTATCACCATGCCAGTACTAGGGATAGAATCCAGGACCACTGCAGGAGCAATAAGTATTTTTCTAACCACTCAACCATCCCCACATCCATAATTTGTTGTTTAAATTAAATCCGTATTTTAATAGCCATACATGCATTTAGAGTGTTTGGACCCACTTTGCTACTTCTCAGGCTTCATCCCACAATTCTCTGACCTCACTCAAGCAGCAGCCAGAGGACACATGTACTTTACGTTTTAAGTCTTTGATAATTGGCAATAAAAGAAAGTCATTGCAATAGAATTTTGGAAAAAGTAGATAGCAAAACACAATAAGGCAGGCAAGGTGGATTGTATCTAAATTCCTGGCACTTAGACAAGCATGAAATAATACGTAGTCCCTTTCTTAAAATAATCTAATTTAAAACAAAGCAAAAGTAGCAAATGTTTCAATGGAAGTTACTTACTGTATTGCATTTGTTTAAAATGTTTATTAAGCATCCTTATAAGATGTATAAAATTTAATATTTCTTGACTATAATCATATTGCTATTATATAAATTTAATTTAGGAGCCTGAAATCTAATATACTCTGTTTACTGTTATCACAACACTAATGACAGATGACATATTTAACAGTGCTCCCATGAAAACATAAACGAGCTGGAAATGTCCTAGGATTTAATGTCCTTATAACAATCTTAATCTTATACTATAATGTATTAATTACATGCTCAAATTGACATTGTTTTACATAAACTAAATTTATACCCTGGCTTGTATGTGTATTTGTATGAATGTTTGAGTTTGTTAGTGTGTGTACACATATAACAAATCTAATATAATTGATATTTACATATGGCCATTGCATTTTTTTTGTTGTTTTTCGAGACAGGTTTTCTCTGTGGCTTTTGAGCCTGTCCTGGAACTAGCTCTTGTAGACCAGGCTGGTCTCGAACTCACAGAGATCCGCCTGCCTCTGCCTCCTGAGTGCTGGGATTAAAGGCTTGCGCCACCATCGCCCGGCTGGTCATTGCATTTTTATGTTCAACTTTTAGATACTGTTTTTGTTAGTCTCCTGATAAAAAGCATCTGTAATAGATGACATCATGCTATACTTGCAACAATCTCACATATTTGTTACAGTTCCTGTGTCTTAATGGTTTCAAACAGTCTGCCTAAATGCTTAACTTCTATGTACTGTAAACTATGTGGTGCTTAGATTAGTCAATTGTGCAACAAATTATTAGACTCCTTCTCAGAAATCATCCCCATTGTAAACATCTCCATGGTTACATATGTGTTTCTTCTTGATTACTCTGTTTTTTCCCACAACACTTATGTGAAAACCTTAAATCCAATCAAATGTACTCAAACCTGTAATGAAAAACAACATCCTATGCCAATTCAAAAGCTTCCTAAGGGGAAAAAACAATCCCGGAGAAATTATGTGGACAAAGATGTATGAAGACTTTATTCTTCCAGTTATTTTTTCTGTCACAACAATAGTAGCTGGGATCAAAAAGAAAAAAAAAAGTCGAGAAACTATATCCTTTTCTATGTGACCTAATTTATGTGACCTAATTAGTCAACAAAAGCAGTATATTATTTATTTTCCCTTGAGCAAAATACTCTATAAATATTTTATATATTTCATATGTCCCCAAATGTAAGCCTATGTCCTGAGGCAAAATCTTCATTGTAAACATTTCCACAAATCAATTTCAATAAATCATACCTTCTTTTCTTACCATACTGAAAAAAATAGTGACATGAATAGCTTTATTTTCTGCCCCTTGGATTTTGTGAGCAAAGTGTTGGGGTGGGGAGGACGACATGAAATATCCTGTACTATTTTTCTAGAATTAGAATCAGTGTTCAGCTTCTACTTCATAACTCCATGCAGCTCGTTTAGAGTCAAGCTCTTTTTTGAATAATAATTTACAATAAATGTTTTGTTGTTTAACATTCTATGTATGCTCTTCTATATAAAAAAAATCTTCATGGCATACAGGTTAGTCACCATATGTGCAAGAATTCAAGAGTTGAGTGAATCTCGTATGAGATAGGAAAGTAGAATTTGTAAATCCCAGGTATCCAACTTTTATTTGCCATAGTAGTTGTGATTATTGTGTTGCTGTTGTGATGCCTTAAGTATTGAAAACACAGAAAGACTGAAAGTAAAGGGCATGTATAAAATGTTTGCTGGAGCATGTTCACATTTGAGATATTTATTTCTCATAGGATATACTAAACAAAGTATGTTTTATTTTAACACAGCATGCTCTCATTATGGTTCTCATTGTTGCTTTAAATCCACAGAAACAGAAACAAACAATTTCCAGAAATTTCTTCTGTGAACTATACACACACACTACACCAAGGTATCCTGAACTTTTTTATAGACACCCCCTCATAAGTATATTAAATATTTTTAAAAATATTTTAGATATAATCTATATTTTAAAGGTGAATAGCAAGCAAGAATTATCTGATTTATGATAAAAAATCAAGTTAATTTTATGATCTGGGGGTATGGCTTGCAATTTATATCATTTTCTTTATTGAAATGTTTATGTATACAAATCTTAATTCTCAATTCAAAGGAATGACAGTTCATTCTGAAATCAAATTTGAATGACTCTGTCCAGAAAACATGTTTTTTAAGCTACTCCAAATTCTACGCTCTGTTTTGGAAGAAGTTTCAGGAATTTGTGTAGTAATTTAACCAAAAGTTACAAATCAAGTTACTTTACAAGTACAGAGGAGGAAGTACCACAAAAGTGGGCGACAGTAAAGCATCAAAATCTCAGATGTCGGCATCAGCTACAGTCTGATGACATTCTTTGCTTTGTGTTTGTCGGAGGCCATTGGTCTTGTGAGTGAATACATCCCCAAATGATTTTCTATCTGTTAGTCATGGGTTATTAGCTATTCTATATAGGTGGACAAATTGGATAGTTAGGGGTGATGAGTTGGAGTTGGGCTGTGCACCTGCAACGTTCCAATCTCTCAATCACTGAAATTCTTTTCAGCTAATCTGCCTTGTAGAAGGTTTCAGCTGCAAGGTGTAGCTGTCATTTATTTCTTTTAGTCACAGTTTTAATAGGCTCCCAGACATGATTTTAGGCATTAAGTATTAGGATTGGTACCGAAAGTTTATTATTGAATACCATTTTAAAATCTTTGGTTCTCAGTCTGTCAAGATGAATATAAGACAAGGTAGTTAGATGTTCGAAACAGCTGCAGACCCCATTGTTTTTTAAATAATGTCCATTGGTTTCTAAAGATGACAAAAATTTAAACATGTGTTAGCAGTGGGATTTGCACAACTTTCAGAAGACGACTCTATCAAACCCTGCACTAGGAGGTTAATTAAACACTAATACCACTTAGACAGCAAAGTCATATTGGGAAAAATTGTCCTACGTGCAGAGGCACCTTAACAGGACTCTACTTTCTTGAGGATTCACTTTTTTTTTTTCTTGAAAAAACTGGAGGTGTGCAGTGGAGCCTTTAAATCTGCTTAGAAAGTTTTTTGTTTTTTTTTTTTTTTAGAAAGATCATATGTATACACAGAGAAAGCAGGTCTCAAAAAAGTAAACAAAACAAAAAGAAACAAAACAAATAAACAACACCCCCAAACCAAAAAAAAAAAAAGAAGAAGAAGAAGAATAGAAAGGTCACATGCAAAGCTTTTATTCTTTGAGATACAAACCCGCCATCTTCAAACTTTTCTTAGATGATCTGGGAAGTGTCCTCATGAAATGCACACCTTCACAGAGAAACTCTGCCACCTCTACTCCCGAGGGAAAAGGAACACACCTTCAGTGGCTGCAAGTTCACTCTTGCTCTAGGACTGTATGGAGTAGAATGAGGGATATTCACTTTGCCATCAAATAAAGCACCATTTGCACAACATAGGAATCCATCCCGGGACTCTACTATCTAACTGTTCACTCCAGCCTTATAAGTCTTCTAACCTATAGTTTAGTGAGGTTGAGTTTTGTTACCTGTTTGTCTATCTGGTTTCTTCTCTATTGCAATGGATGTGTCTTTAAAAAAAAATTCCCAACTCCTTTAAATATGTATCATTTATTGTAAATAGATATAATTACAGGGCAAAAAAAGTATGCTTGGCTATATAACTTCCTAATAGGTATAAACTAATCACAGTTTGTTATGAAAAGTATCAACATGACAACATTTTAAAATCTAATTTTCCTACAATAAATACATACAGGATAGAATTTCCTTATTCATGATATCTACAACTTATATTAATTATATTGATTTCTTCAGGTTTAGATACAAAATTATAGGTTGACATTTCTTTGAAATCAACCCAAGATATCATCTTTGTTAAACACCTTACTCACTGATTCAGTTGGATAATATAGGGAACTTAACTGACCTTATTGCCTTATGATTCATAAGGATCTAAGAGTTGAACAATACCCAAACATGCTCTTTTTGAATAGTTACTAATAGTAGCTTCAATTCATCGTAGAAGAAAAACTTGTGATTGTAATTTCTCCTATTATTTGTTGTCTTAATAGAGGCAACACCTCCCTGCCCAAGAACAAAAGTATAGAAGTTTTTCTCTGTGGTTTTTGGAGCCTGTCCTGGAACTAGTTCTTGTAGACCAGGCTGGTCTCGAACTCACAGAGATCCGCCTGCCTCTGCCTCCCGAGTGCTGGGATTAAAGGTGTGCACCACCACAGCCCGGCTAAGTATAGAAGTTTTTATGATGCAAAGCATTGAACATGACACCAGTGCAGATACAGAGATCAGACACAATTAAATATGCATTATTATGTTGATTACAATATAACAGTTTTTTTAAAGGAACAAATATACACATATGAGCATATACTGAGAAAATACCATTTTCTAATATGATATCACTATATATAAAGTTTATTTTAAACTTTCTTAAGATTATTTTGCAATAATTGTTCATCATCAAATATATTCAGTTAAAAACAACACATTGAAAGAATGTTAAATTGGAAGGTGAAGCATTTGTGAAAAAAAATTACCAAAATTCAGAAAAAGAAAATTTTTCATTTAATTCATAATTCAATTCAGAAAAAAGATATAACCATTATTGATATGGATTTTTATAAATCCATAAAGTTATGGTTTTTTATAAAGGTCAGCTGTGGGGATTATTAAAGGCAATGTAATATGCTGTGTTGGGCTTAGTACAAACTAGATGTTAAATATTAATATAAATCATTAATAATTTTACATGTATTAGAAAAAATAAATCCTACTGTGATTCCATTTAAGTATTATACAATATTTATAGTCCTATACTTGAAAGTCTCAGTTATTATTTTTATACAGAGCTTAGATATGATTGTAAAAGTTATCTTCTCTCTTAGGGTTCATGAAAAACTGTTTATAGCATATTTAGCAAAAGACATTTTAGAATTGCTTATTAAGTATTTATCTAGTGTTAAGATTGTGTACAAGAAAGTTTACAATATATATTTACTCATGAAATATTTAAATTTTTATTAGATTTTCTATAGATTCATGCTTGGAAATTATGAAATTTCTCAAGTTGTTAATGGTATTGGAATATAATAATCTGTAAAATTTTACAAAGTAATTAAACGTTAAATAGAGATTCCATATGTTACTCTAGTGCAACGATTCAAATAAACTACAGATACGTTTAGATGTTTGCTCTTTTTAATATATTAAGATTTACAAGCATAATTAAGGAGTAGTTAAATGTAACAATTTTACTTTTAAGTATCATGTCATAAAAACAATAAATTATGTCAAAAATTGTGATATTTTATACCTTCTCATTTGGAACCGAATTAATTAGAATGCAAATCTTTTGTACTTTTATCATATTATATAAAACGACATTATCAGTGCACCAGCGATATGCTGCCATTGATTATATATACATATATGTGTATGTGTCGAAAACTATAATATATCTAAAATATATATAATACACGTCTTAGTTAGGGTTTCTATTGCTGAGAGGAGACACCATAATTACACCAACTCTTACAAAGGAAAACATTTAATTTTGGTAGCTCACTTACAGTTTAGAGGTTTGGGCCATTATTATCATGGTGGAACATGATGTCCTGAAGACAAACATGGTGCTTTAAAAAAAGCTAAGAGTCCTAAATCTTTCAGAAAACATACAGTTGTCAAACACACTAGGTGGTATTTTGAGTATGAGACACCTCAATGCTCACCTCCATAGTAACATACTTCCTCAACAAGGCCACATTGACTACAACAGTCACACCTTCTAATAATGTGACTCCCATTGGGACCCATTTTTTTTCAAACTATAACAATACTTAATAATTATATATGTACAATATATACATATCACAACTCTTATAATATTATGGTTTATAATATAATACATGGATTTTTATTAAAAATATTTTTTATTTATGTTCATGCTTCAGTGTCTATGTGGATGTAAGCCACACTTGTGCATGTGTCCATGGAGGTGGGAGAAGTGTGTAGAAATCACATGAATCTGTAGTTACAGTTGGTTGTGAGCCACCTGACATGGGTTTTGGAAATTCAATAGTGTCCACTTGAAGAGAAACATAAATACTTATCTGCTGAGCTTGTCTCAAGCTCACTCTGACTTTTTCCCTGAGTCTTTTCTATCTAAACTATAACCAATTAGAAAGAAAAGTTATATTTTCAATTGTCTTTGCTTCTAGGAATACCCTTATAGGAAGAGTAATTAATTTGTATAAATCAATAAAATTATCCCTCCAAGTTTTTTAAGTCTTTCTTTTCCCACTGTCATTTTCTTCTAGTACAAGTACCAGAAGAAATAAAATGCTTAGATATAGATGCAGGTAATGCTTGCATACAAGGTAGTATTTTCATTGTTTGGAAAAAGCAACCTGTGGTTGATATTTAAATATATGTCTGAGTTCTAAAAGATGAACAAATATCATAGGTACTAAACATAAAGGCTGCTGGGCTGTGGTGGAACATGTCTTTAATCCCAGCACTAGGGAGGCAGAAGCAGGCACACCTACATGAGCAAGAGGCCAGCCTGGTCTACAGAGTGAGTAGACTACGGGGCTAAAGTGCTGTTCTAAAACAGCAAGACCTAGGCAGATTAAAACCTGTCTCCAAAAGAATCAAATATATAGACAAACAAACAAATAAATAAAGACATAAATGTAGTTTAAATGTGTGTATATTTTAGCAATGCTTCAGTTTAAGATGCTTTCAATGACAAGAAAAGTCTTTTAAGAGATTGCATTCGACTCAACCTAATTTAAGTGATTGAGAGCAATTTAACCTCGCAATGATTGATTGTGACACAATTAGAAAGAAAGTTGATGAATGAAGAAGCTTTTCATACACAATTATCCTGTCCAAGGTTTTCAAAAGTAGCTGCAAAGAAGGTTGCTAGGTTAACCTCCAGAGAAAACATGTAAAACACTGTTGCACTTTTAACATTTATAAATAAGACTAAAGGACTTTTCTGTTTTCAGGGTCAGGCAAGTAAAAACAATGATTCAGTCTAATGCTGAGGAAATTGAATAAATGTGCACCTGTAGAAGTTACTCTCTCTCTCTCTCTCTCTCTCTCTCTCTCTCTCTCTCTCTCTCTCTCTCTCTCTTTCTCTACCAAAGCCAACAGCTATAAAGAATACAAACATCACTGTATGAGTCCAGACAGCCTCTCTCAGTGGCCCTACAGTGTTATTTTTAAGACAAAAGTGGCTTGAATCCATTTACCTTTCCTTTTATAGATGTAATAGTTACATTTAATAACTATAGTATTTAATACATATTTTTCTTTATTAAGAAATGATCTTTTTCTTTAAGTGAGTAAAATGGGAAAATGTTATGTGTATGTGTGTGTTTGTGTGTCTGTGTGTTTGTGCTAGAATATTTAGCTCTTTGCCCTCACTAAAGAAGAAATTCCATGTCATTTTTGTAAGGACATTAAATAGTTTTCATGATAAATTAGTATAAAGACAGCAGGAAGCAGTCACATTCACCAGAACTATTAGTCTTCACTCTGGAATTTAGATGAAAAACAAGCCTTAAACAACTCTCTAGAAAGTCTTGCAGATTATTCTATAGGTAAAGGGAAAACTATATCCTAGAGGAATAGCTCATCAAAGCTGTGAGTGTCTTTCTCTCCAGTGCTCAGAAATCTGATTGAGAACATAGTCCCATATATGCAGAACAATCAGGAAGGATCTCAGCCAACATTTCCATTACCTATTTACAGTAAGTGCCTGCTGTCTCTTGAGAATCATTTGTTATATCTCTTAAAGCTACAAATGTGTTACCTCTGAGCTGTAATTTCATTTCAGATGCTGTAAAACAACAGCATATGATGGCAATATCTCTTTAGAACAAAACACAATAGACAGAACTAGAAATAAAATGGAAACAAAAAAAACAAAACATCACTGTTCTTGAAGACAGCTGTATGCCTTACATAAAATAAAATATGAAGGGGAACACAACAAAACTAGTTAACTTTTGTTGTTTAATTTGATTAGAGCCTCCATTCCAAATGATTGACAAGGAAGTTCTGAATCCACAGGGGAACAACATGATTCTCCTTCTGTCCTCTTCCCTTTATACTCTGTTATGTCCATCACTCCTGTTTTGCAACAGCCTGTGCTAAGAAGGGGGGAAATACAATCAGCATGCATAAATAATCCTAATGGTACAATAATAGCATACAGACTTTGTAGGTATCCAACAGCTTCCTAAATTGACTTAGAGAAGCTCAACAAGAAGGAAAACATTTCTACTGAAAACCTAACTAAGAACCGAGGACTAGTGAAGTCATAAACTTTGGAGGAGAACTTGCAACCACCACTTTATTAAACCTACATAATCCCTAACTACATTATAAGTATTTGATGTGGGAGGATCTTCTGTTTTGTGTTTGATTTCATTGGTTAATAAAGAAACTGCCTTGGCCATTTGATAGGCCAGCCCTTAGGTGGGTAGAGAAGACAGAACAGAATTCTGAGAGAAAGAGGGAAGTGAGTCAGAGGCTATGGAGCCAGCCTCCAGGTCAGACATGCTGAATCTTTCCTGGTAAACCACCACTTCGTGATGCTACACAGATTATTAGAAATGGGTTAATCAAGATGTGAGAATTAGCCGATAAGAGGCTAGAACTAACAGGCCAGGCAGTGTTTAAAAGAATACAGTTGTGTGTTGTTATTTCGGGGCATAAGCTAGTCAGGTCGCCGAGAGCTGAGCAGCAGGAATGCAGCCCGCTGTTTTTTCTACAAGTATTTATTCTTATACTCATAGGTAAGTACAGTCCTAAGCCCTCATCAAGGTAACATCATTTTACAAGAGACAATGATTGTTACAGATAACCACAACTCATCAACATGTAGTGTGATGGATCCCAGTTCAAACCGAAGAATCTGTAATTCAATTCTTGTTCCTGAGATTTGGAAATCATTGTGCAAGAGAGTGACAGAAAGTTTGAAAGAGCCAGAGAAACAGGATATTTATTGTGATTTGTGTCTCCTAGACACATCAGAGACACTATATCCATGAAGTCTCACCAACAAGGCTGCCTAAACATAATCTAAACAAAGATAAAACCAATAAAATTCCTGAAGGCATCTAAGAAATACTGGTAGTGTGAGAAATAGTTTTCCCTAGAGATAAAAAAGTGTGTGTGTGTGTGTGTGTGTGTGTGTGTGTTTGTGTTTCATAGTGTCCCATAACTTCCTGATATGTTAACAAATTTATTTAAATAAATTCTGAAGAGGCTAATTTCAGAAAAAAATGTTAGATGATTTCTCTTGATAACGCTTTTCTTTCAGAGAATTTTTTTATATCCCAGTCTTTAACTTTTTGCCTGGTTATCTAGGACTTTGTACTTATGATAAGTAGAATTTATGGACTTACTGGATACCTGTCTTGAGAATACAAAATGTATTAGTGGTTAGGAAAAGCCCTTGCTAAAGATACAAGGAGTCAGAGACGCTTACCTCAACTGCCTTCCTGTCTCACTTGGACCTGCCTCGTTATACCAACCACCTTATATCTAATATTAAGAGTGATGGCTCAAAGGTCCCTTCTCTGCTGTACTTACTTGTATATTTTGATAACTTGTACTCTTAAAACTATTTTGCTACTAGTATATAGGTAAGAACCTTGATTAGTTCACAAAAATCTAATTTGAGTTTCAAATTTTCTGTGTTGTCAATAGACTTTCAGTTACTTGAAACTTTCAATAACTTACATGCTCCAGAAAGAGAATGTATGTTGAAAACTTCCATGTACATGTTCCCTGGAAGGATAATTCTGTTTAGAGAGTAAGGATAGATGATGAGACTGATATTGAAATTTATCTTTTCAGGTGTTGCTGCACAGGAACCAAGATATCTCATAAGGAACTCTGAGGCTAGGATGGAACCCTGAGGCTGGGATCAGATTTCAAGATTACACAAATCAAGGTAAGAAATCTGGAGAACTATACCTGTATTTTTTTTTCTAAAGTTTCATAATGAGAAAACTCTTTAGCCAGCACCGGGCTTAAGTATGGTAAGTTATCCCCTTCTTTCTGAACAATATGTAATGAAACATCACTCCAGCTCACAGTTGCTTCAGCTAAAGCTACTGCTGTGATAAATGCTGTAGCTCATGGAGGATTATATCAAATTATATTTCAAGAATTCTCCTTAGGAGTCAACTAAGCAAAGTCATAGTTGACAGAGTTTCTAAAAAACAGCTGTTCTTCTAAATACCTGCTAAGTTTCATGGCTCTGTTTATTTGGGAAACAAGAACAGCATAAGAAATTTAATAAACATCAAAGGAGTTTTAAAATTTAAATCTCTATAAAAATCTCCTTATTATTGATTTCACCTTCTCCTAGGAAAATTCCTAAAACCCAATTCACATACTTAACTCTTAGAATAATTATGGTAAACTAAGATTGTATATTCATATATTAGAAATTATAATATCAGCTGTTTTTACATTCTGAAAAGGAAACATTAAATCTTTAATATTCATGAACTTATGACATAAATTTCTATTTATGACAATGCTGCTTTTCAAGCAAGGAGGTATACAAAATCATTGACACCACAATTGTGATAAGTGACCCATCCTGAACCTGAGCTAAGTATTCTGTTTAACTAGCATGCCCTTTAACCTGCTAATGCATAAATTCTTGTTTTCAAATGTCAGTTTTGCAGGTCATACATGTTTAAGCAACATTTCAGATAATCTGTGAACTGTAAATATTACATGGACAACAGGGATTTGATGACATTAATTTCCATTCTGTGAAATAATCCATGTATATTTTAGTGCTTGACATTTAAAAGTAAATACTTACATCCAATTGTAAAACTATTCAGTTTTAGACAGAAACTTATTCTCTAACCTACTCAATTAATTAAAAACACTTGTTAGTCTCTCACAGATGAGTTCTTAGTTCATCCACAAATTTCTGTTCAGGTTTGGTCATAACAGTTTTTCATGAATAAATTACATTTTAATTCATAGTTACTCTCTTGGCCTCATAGAAATTTACCTTAGCTATAATAGATTATGTTTACTCTTCAACTTCAGTTTTAATTTATTTTTATCTCCCTTACTTGAAACTCATTAATTTCATTAATTTAAAGGGTTGCCTTTTAGTTTTGGCTTGGGTTTTTATTTCTTATATTTTCTGAAACAATAACAACTTCTTTAAGAATTCATTTCTTTAACACTTTACTTGCATCTCGCAGATGCCCTTCTCCAGGAAGTAACCTTTTTTGTCTTCAATAATTATAATAGTAGATCTTACTGAATCCAAAGAAGCATAATGATAAAGCATAAGTTGGGCAAGTGTTCAGGATGGAAAACCCCATTCATTGAGCAGACAACAGAAATGTAAAATATATTTAAATCTAACAGTTTTACTTATGTCAACCATGAAATAGCTCAAAATAAGTAAAACAGAAAATCTTTTAAGGAATTGTCCTTATGCATGGCTGAATCACTGCATTGATTAACGGAGCTTTTGTCAGAACTACGATAGATACAGAAGTCTCCATGACTTTCAACCAAAAGCATTTTGTTGGGACATCTATGTGTTCAGCAATTGTGTGTTCAAGTTTGGACTAAGACTATGGTTGTAATTATGAGAGCCAATACTTTTATGTCAAAATATTTGATGAAATTCTTATTTTTTTCCTGTATAACTTCAGCTTCTCTCATGTTAATTGACTATGCCTAAAATTTACTATGACATGCACTTTCCAATCTTCATATTCAACTCTTTCCATTATCTGCATCTCAATTTATTATTCCTGTGGAGATGCCTGATTAGTCTTTTATAAATTTCAGGATTCTTTGAAAAAGTTTTTCCCCAATGGCTTTTTGTCTGAGGGAATGTATGGTGCCTGGTCTGGTCCCCAATATGCGTCTTTTCTTATTTTATATTTCATTTTTAAAGTGATCTTATTTTACATTCCAATCTGAGTTCCCATTCCCTCTAGTAATGATTCTAATATGTCTCATTCATAACTCTGTTTACCTCCTTCCATATTTTCTTCTATGAGAAGCTTTGGACCATGCCAGTGTGAGTCTTTGATTATTTGTAGAAAACTTTGGAATCATTTGTTTTGATATTTTGTGAAAAATAGTGTTTTTACTCTATTTAATGACAAACAGTAATTTTGTTTTTTTTTCACTGCTTTATCCTCCGATAGTTTGTGTTATATGGAAAATATTGCAATGTTTGCTTAGCTTTTCTCAAAAGAGTCACTGATTTGTCTTTGGTAAACTCAAATTAACTTTTCCCAATGTTGCTATCATGACATTACACTTGGAATTTTCAATTAAAAAGAAATGGCCTAAATAGCATAATTAATGACATTTTAGAAATTGTATCAATTAGGCCAAATTATAGTATTTGCAACTCTGATTTATAGAAACAACTCTATAACATTACAAAAAATTAGAATTATGGTATTTAAAGATATATCTGTTATACTGAATATAACTGAAAGGTATTAACATCTGTATCCAAAGCACAACCAGTCTATGTACCTAGATTCCTTGGCCCTAGGGAAGAAAAATGGCCTAGTTCTTGCTAAGACATTAGGGTTTTGTCTGGGTTTTATGCTCCCCGTGTTACTTAGGTAAAGAGTGGCTGTCAAACATCCAGTGAAAGAAGAAATGTACAACAACAGTGTATCTGGGGCCAAGCAAATAGAATTTAGAATTCGTACTATCATCCTGGACTTAAGTGTGTTCTCTGAGCCAAATGTTTGGCTCTTTTTGAGGTTTGTGAATGACAGGAAAAAATACTGAAGCTGGGCAAAGTGATTTATGCCTTTAATTCCATTAATTAGGAGGCAGAGGCAGGTGGAGTTCTAAGGCAAGATCCTACTTGAACTCTGTGAGTTCTAGGACAAGGATCAAGTAGAACTGTGCACTTTGTGCTCCGTGTATACTCACCTCCCCCTGTGGGTAAGCACATAAGTGTGCTGATATATACATATGTGACTATAGCACAAACATTTGACAAGAAATATAGTATGCATACAGTAAACAAATATAAACTTAAATAATTTCTAAAGAAGGATGAGGTGAAGAAAAGTTACCACATATGGAGGGAATAAAAAGTGGTATGTGTATCTGAGTATAATGAATATATTCAATCTCTCTTTTTATTTATCTTTATTCTTTAGCATGGCATATACACACATGCATGCAGGTACACACAAATACACACATGGACCAAAAATTCTTCAATATGTAGTTCCGATCTAAATTAGCCTTAGATTCTTCAGTCTATTAAATTATATTGCATATCCAACCTAAGTAGTCCTTTTCAGGAACGGAAGACCGGAAAAGATTTTCTTTTTTTTTTTTTTTTTACTTTACATTTAGCTCAGTGGAAATTGTTTAACTTAAATAAATGAAATTGGAAAGAATAGGATGTATAAAAGAGCCAAATGACTCGAGTGAGCATGTCTGTGGTACTTCTTTTTTCAGCTTTGCTGCTCATGTTGCACAGCATTGCTATGTTTTAGAACTTTTATGTTTCCTGAATGTTGTCATAGGAGAGTTTTGTAAACAAAACAAAGTATCTGAAATATTATAAATGTGCTAAACATTTTAAATTACACCATCTAGAGGGAAATGAAAGTCCCTTTCCCTGAGACTTTAATGGTGATTGGATCACCAAGTCTTGGAGAAATGAATGTTCTAAATCTTCCTCTGAGATTCTTTGCTGTTCTTCATAGAGTTTGCGTCTAAATCACAGCTCACACACCTGTGTTTTTAAGAGTCTGTTGAGAGGGCATTAAGCCTTTCTGTACCGTGTTGTCCTCAGAGCTTTGTTTTCTTAGTGTGTGTTATTTAGAGTTCGTGCAAATGCTGAACAGCTTAGAAAACATAAGCACACTTCAATCTGTAGCAAGCATTCTTTGGGTAGCTATTTTAATATAATGGAATACATTCATTTTTCCTTTCTTTCTTTGAAGGAAAACAAAGTATATTTGGCATGGAGCTTTGCTATTTTATTCTAAATAGAGAAATATAGCAGGAGTTTTACTACCTGATATTTTGATCCAGTGATTCTACTGTTGATTCAGAAGTAACAGAGAAACAAGGAGTGGGGGGGGGGGGATTGTTAAAAATATTTTTTAACAAAGTCCAAGGTTTTTCTGAGGCTGTTTGTCCCATTTCCTGTTCCTGGTGTGAAAACCAACAAGACAACAATAACACAAGCTTGGGACTGCAGCTGAATACCAAAAGATATCATGCTTTGAAATTTCAAAAACTGTTTTTTTCTAAATTAAGAAATTGAGAATTGGTGACGTAAAGTATTAGATGTAAATAGAAAATGCCTATTAAAAAATAAGGGATGGACAATTTCCAGAGACAATTTGGAAGTATTTATAATACCACAAACTTTGTTTACTCTAAATGTATATGTAATAAAGACCAAATGTGGTGTCGCCTTGTTACAGGAAGCCTACCAGAGAGTATTACTCAGATACAAATTAAAACCACTGAAAGTATTTGTTCCAGCTGGCTGGGACAACATTCATGTATTGAGGGAAAAAAAAACCCACAATTCTGTGTGTTTAGGGTAAGGAATTTTTAAAGACAGAAAAGACACCTCTTGGTATCTCACTAGGAGCTGTAGGGGGAGGTTATTGCAAGTAGTTTAACAAAAACTAAGATAATCTCTTAGTTGGAGGAATTTTGCACCAATTTGACAGAAGTTTAAGAAAGCTAAAACAAATTAGCTGGGGCATCTTGAACTCTGTTTTCTAGAATAGATTTGGACAATTTTTCACAGTTATCTCCATCAAGGGAATCAAATTATAGTTAAATCTAAAATGGTCTGAGCCAGAAAGAAAAATGGAGATCCTCTGACTGCCTTGTCCTGTCAATATTTTGTCATATTTTTAGAAAAAAAATCATATTCCAAAGAAATAATGAATGGCATTCCAAGATCAGAACACTTACATTATTATTTCATATCCAAAAATATTAATAATAATTATACAAATACAACTTTAAGCTATTTTAATATTAAATAATAATACAAAGATTTCATGTTAGCAATTTAAATAAATTCAACAAGAAAATAATTTTATTTATCATTTATTATGCAAATTTAATCTGCATTTATCTTTTCATGATTATTTCTAAATAATTTTAAGAACATTCTATGAATAAAAATATATTGAAATAAAAAGTGTAAATAAATACCTTGTACATCTAATTAACATTGGTTAACTATATACAGCCCAAATTTCTTTATTTTCTAAAATATAAAGATGAACAATATGAATCACTAAAATGTATTGAATAATGTTTGAAATATGTTCTACCCTAGAGCTCTTTAATACAATATGAAAAAAATCTTAGTATGAAGTACATCAATGTATTTGTAATGCATTTTGTCTGAGAAGACAATAATTTTGTAGATGGTCAAACTACTGTAACTGGTAATACCTCCCTGGGATTGGGATCTTAGCATGTGACATTTCGGTTGCAATCACTTTAGTATGAGGGGACAGTTATTGTCTACTTCATCATCTTCTGTATTCTTGGTCTGGCATGAGATGCTCAGGAGAATTGAATAAAGTAAAATTGTCCTAACATTAAAGTCTCATTTTTCTCTAGATGCTCCTTTTAAGTCCTTTTATTATGATTAAGTGTTATTGATGCTATAGAAAAGCTTCGGATGAAGTAAAGGTAGAAACAATCCAATACAGTGGTCAGCCTCCATCAAATAACCACATGTTAAATCGTAGTAATCTGGTAGGTTCAAACTTGGAGCAAACAGATGGATAACTTTTAATAAAAAATTTGGAAAACATGAACTCTAATTACTGTACACTGATGAGAAGTCAGCTTGACTTAAATACACACACACACACACACACACACACACACACACACACACACACACATATATATATATATATATATATATATATATATATATATATATATATATCTTCTGTGTCATAAACTACATGATACTCATGAGAGCTGTACATTAGAAATTTGAGATTAGGTACATGATGAAAACAGTAAAATGCATTAACAGAAATCATAGTAAATTCATTAATTATTTATTTATTTATTTGTATGACAGACCTCAAGTACTACACAATATTTTGGAATTATTTCCCATCCCTGAATCACAAAATACTGAATAATTACACAGTTATGTGTACCAGCAAAGGTTCATCAATGTCCTATGTCATAATTACTAACGAAGCAACATTAAAACAAATAAGGATATGCCGGTATATTTTGTGTGGGAGTGCAATCTAGAAATGGCCCTTATCTTGTTTGAATTACTTTCAAAGACACTCTTTATCAAGACCTAGATTAAGTCTTAAGAAAATTGAGAAAATCATATAAATCTAGTAAAAACCCATGGCTAATGCAAGTTTGATGGCTATCTCTAAAGAAAATCAGATTTGATTAGCTGACAATAAGAGTGGAGAATGCAGGAGGAAAATCCAATGGGGAAGAAAAGTGCATCCAATTTCTCCAAAAATTGATTACTTGGAAAACAAGCATCACTATATATATAATATTGGAATCATTGCAAGAATATATATATTTAAAAGAATAAACATTTTTGTGTTTAAATGTCGATAGGATTTGATTCATCTTCTCCTATTCCTGGGTATCAATTATATTTTTATAAGTGGAAAATCTAGTTAAGTGTAGACCTTAGAATCATATTTTCCCAATATCTACTTCAGATAAGGAAAAAAATATCTGAGAATGAAGAAAACATCAAATTCTGTACATTCATGTCTCATATATTCCAAGATGATTTACAATGTGCATTTAAATACTGACATGTTTATTATTATATTTGTATCTAAAAAGTATAACAGATTAAAAAGCACTATAAATTATTTTGCAAAAAAATAAAAAAATTATTTTGCTATAAATTATAAACAAAAGAAACTGATTTCTCAAATATATGCAGAACCAGGAATTCCAAATGAAGGCACAAGTCTGAAATCTCCTGAGACCAATAGATGGCAACTTTCTACTGCCTTCTTGTGCTGCAGAAGAAAAAATACGTTTCTTTGGTATAAACACCTTGGTACACTAAATAAAGACTGAGACCTTGTGATTTAATCACCTCTGAAAGCCACACTTTCTGTTGTCATTCTGAAGGTGATTATCAGGGACCTAAACAAGATCTGAAGGATAATAATATCAACAGCTACTCTAAAGCAAGTAAAGAAATCTCAAGGGACTCCATCCCTGGATGAGGATCTATAGCCAACAAGCAACTATTGAGAGTGGAACAATGAGTTTTTCTGAGGCATGAATCCCTTAATTGCTTATCCTATATCAAGTTTTCAGCCCTGAATCATATATAAACAACAAAAAACTGACTCAGTTCATTGTACTTATATATTTGTGCATTTGTATATATTTAATAATAATAACTAATGAAATATATATATATATATATATATATATATATATATATATATATATATACATATACACACACACATAACTTAAGGGAGTGAGACAGATATGGGATGGGTTACTGGGAAGAGAATGAAGTTAAAGATGATGTAATTATACTTTAATTTCAAAAAATCACCCGAGATTCCTTCTCAGTGAAGCCAAGAAATGCGTTGGCAAAGCCGAAGATCTTAACCTCAATTTCCTCGAATCTTTTATTCGCTAGTGAAAGTTGCCATTTATTACCATTAACTCTTCTCAAAAATAATTTGTAAATCATTTTTTCTTCCAAGAAATAAAATTATCAATGGTAAATAAATTTACTTTTAAAAGTAATATTACTTCTGAGGAAAAAAATGAATAACAGATATGAATACATATGCTATAATTGCACATATTTCAGTGTGAACCCAGGCGATATTTCCAGTACAATAGACACTTGTCACTTTGTATTTTTTGTTGTATGTATATGTGTGTATGTACTTCTTTATGTGTGGGGGTGTGCATGATATATGTGTATATGTATATGTATATGTGTGTGTGTGTATGTATATGTGTGTGTGTGTGTGTGTGTGTGTGTGTGTGTCTGTGTGTGTGTGTGTGTGTGTGTGTGTGTGTATGTATATGTATATGTGTGGTGTGTGTGTGTGTGTGTGTGTGTGTGTGTATGTGTGTGTGTGTGTGTGTATGTATATGTATATGTGTGTGTGTGTGTGTGTGTATGTATATGTATATGTGTCTGTGTGTGTGTGTGTGTGTGTGTGTGTGTGTATGTATATGTATATGTGTGGTGTGTGTGTGTGTGTGTGTGTGTGTGTATGTGTGTGTGTGTGTGTATGTATATGTATATGTGTGTGTGTGTGTGTGTGTATGTATATGTATATGTGTGTGTGTGTGTGTGTGTGTGTGTGTGTGTGTGTGTATGTGTGTATGTGTGTGTCTGTGTGTGTGTATGTATATGTATATGTGTGTGTGTCTGTGTGTGTGTGTGTGTGTGTGTGTGTGTGTGTATGTATGTATATGTATATGTGTGTGTGTGTGTGTGTGTGTGTACTGGGGTAAATGTCAGGTATTTTCCTCTATTGTCAACTTTTTTTAGAAACAATGTTTATTAATTCTTTTTAAGTTTTATACAATGTAATATGACCATATTAGTCAGATATCAATAAATTGGCCCACTGACTTACCAAAAGGACAATATGATGGGATCAATCCATCAATGACATTTCCTCTTCTACCTTGAAAACCCTAGCTTGTATCTTGTTGACAAAAACTAGCCAGCACTCTCACACAACATTTATTCCACTATTGTTCGAGTGGGTAAATCTTGACAACCTTGTCATTATTTTAGTTCTAAAAATTCATGGTTAGGTGATTTTATGTTTACTTGTCTCCTCTTGTAGCATTCCCAGAACCTTTCAACAGTATGAACTTTAGTCAATATGGATAAAACTTCAACTGAGTAGCACCTAGGGTTTTCCATGTTCTAGATCTCCAGTATACAATGATTTTTTTTTAGAGTTTACAGTAAACTTCTTGGGAGGAAAAAGGACATTGGCATAGACTACAATATTCAGAGATCTATGGATTCATACTGTCCAATGATTCTAAAATAAACTAGCCATTTCTTACACTGGGGATTTTATTTGCTAGTGCATGATGTCTAGTTAGGATATTGTTCTCCATTGTAGGAAAACGCTCTTAACTCTTTTTTTTTTTATTTTTGAGACAGGGTTTCTCTGTAGTTTTTGGTGCCTCTCCTGGAACTAGCTCTTGTAGACCAGGCTAGCCTCGAACTTATAGAAATTTGCCTGCCTCTGCCTCCCGAGTGCTGGGATTAAAGGCATGTGCACCACTGCCCAGCTCTCTTAACTCTTTCTACATGTGAGTACTTCAGGAACATTTCCTAGTTTAAATTCTCCACATGAATTTTGTAAAAGGTCTTTAGCATTAGTTACTCTTCATATTCTTTCCTGTACTGTCTTCACATCCACCTCTCAATTTAAACATTCCATTTCCCCCTTTATCCATTTATAACACTATATTCTCTCTTTCTCTCCTTCAAAGATCACCATCTTCTCTATGGCCTTATATAGCCTAGTTATCTAAACTCTGTAGAACTGATAAATATAACATATATACCTAACACTTAAAAACCAACATTTGAAGGCTAGAAAAATAGCTTCGCAGTCATAAGTACTGACTGTTCTTCCCAACAAACAGGGTTTAATTTCTTGTATCCACATGGCAGTTTCACAAATATGGTAGTACATTTTCATTTGAACTGTCAACCTACAAATAATAACACAGAGAAATATTAATTATAGACACTGGGCCTCAGTTTAAGCTTGTTCCTGACCAGTTCATATATTTATTGTATTGTATAGATGTCCCACAACATTTCTCTCTCCATCCCATGTGAAAGACTGGCATGTAATAATAAGTCATGAAGACTCTATAGCCAATAATATTTATCATGTCTCATCGAGTCTCAGATCTGTTAATATCGTAGAGGAATCAGATATATGCTACCTGTCCTGTAGTATTTCTTGACTTCTGTTTTCATGTCTATAATCTTGGTCATAGTCTGTACCCAAGATTTTCAGGTCTGATCTTGTCAAATCTGATTTTATTAATTTTGGAAAAATCCATAGCTTTTTTTGTTTCATGTGGGATAAAGACACAAACTGTCCCCCAATAGAACAAATAGTTGCATAATTGTTAGTATAAGTGAAAACCTTCAAATTCAAAATCTCCCAAACAATACAAGATTAAGTCAATGGATATTTTTTCATATAAATGATTTTACTTATTTTATAAATATATCATGAAATAGCCATGTACCCATACTAATAATTGTATGAAGCAGAAATTTTGTTAAGTTTCTTACTTAATCTACTGACATAAAACTAAATAGATTTAATTCTCTATGTAGAAAGATGCCACATATAACTACAAGATTCATATGAATTCCATTAAAATCTGTTTTAAGGTAAACATTTTGTGATTTGTAGAAGCAAAATTTTATTTCCTTTACTTGTATCATCTAAAAACATGAGTTATTAATTTTATTTAATTTTAAAATGAATTCTATTTAATGTATTCTAACACATAACAGGAATTAGAAATATTACCTATGTTTTTATTTTAAGTAGTAATTCATTTGTTCATTAAATATTTTTGTATATTTTCAATATGTGTTGATAATATGTTCCCCAATTTACTTCTCAACTCTCCTTTTCCACCACATTTTCCTCTCAACTTCATATTCTTTGTTTTTACATATATGAATATATATTCATATTTCCAGTTAGTACTACACAGATACACAGCTTTGAACAAATAATTGTTACTGAAATACAGTGAATAAAGATCTATTTTTCAGTCTTCATACTATATTACACCTGTGAAGAAGGATGATGAGAAAGATAAATCTCATAATTGAAGATCAGTAATTATAGACATCTTCCAGAGAGGAAATCAATGATTAAGATGGAAGATATGTCTTTCAAAGAGAAAAGAGTGACTCTGCTAGGATCCTGAGTTAACTTGAAGGGAAAACAAAAGATACCCTTTCATCTTTCCTGAGATAAATAAATACTGTCTGGTAAAAATTATCAAAATGATTATTGTGATAATTCAGAAGGTTGTGTGTGTGTGTGTGTGTGTGTGTGTGTGTGTGTGTGTGTGTGCGTGTGTGTGGGCACGTGTCTCTGAGAGAGGGGGGATTTAGAACAATGGATTTAATAAAAATATCTATTATATTCTAAGAGACTGAAACTCCTTCTAAACCTCAAAGCCAGAATTGATAGTACTTCTTGAGGTCACCTAAGACTTGAGGCTGTGTATTCAGCTTGTTTATTTACACTGCCATTAATACAGAAATGTAACAAACTACCTTATTTGCCTTGGATTTTACATTTCTAATATAACCTATTGTGTAACTGTATTGATAAATTTTGTCTTACTCCATTCCTATGACCCAGGGGGTAATATATGCATGTTTCTGGGCATCTTACAATAATCATTTTCTGAAGTCAGCAAATATTTGTTTAAAGCAACCTTATAAAAAGAATGTTCGCCATAAAAATATTTAACATGAAATCTGAATGGAACACACAGATACTGTTTGGTAAAGAATAGTTTTTTATAATACTGTTTGTTATCTGGCTCAGTTGGAGCCAGTGACTTTATACCAGGTAAAACTCTGTGACATGTTTCTTCAAAGTATCCCTGTATCTTCCCCATGTGAAACATTATTTGCTGGTCAATAAAAGAGAGCAGAACCCCTTTTAAAGGACACACACAGGGGTTATACACAGAAACAAGGACAGTGTCACAAGAGAGCCTTCAGGCAGGCACCAATTCAAAATTATAACAGGTAGATAAGAATGATTGAAGACACTGAGACAGTAAAATAAAGAATGCAAATCTATACTCCCTCAGTAAAGTGATACGAAGAGACAGAGCTTTGTTTCTTGCTTTAATGCGATGCCAACACATTACTAGTGACTCTGAGACTGTTGCTAATGAATTCAGATTCATGCATACACCTACACATAAACACACATACATACACAGCATACACATGCATGCACATACAAACTTGTAAACAGTGGAACTTGGGGGCAAAATACACCTGTTTCATAATTATATCAGGCTAAAAAGAAGCCAAAAGTTCTCTAGAATTGGGCTATGGAGCTCTCTTGTTCATTGAATGTGATTCCTGTTTTATACTTCGCATATTTTTACAGTCCTGAGGTGGTAAACTTTATGGCTCTTAAAACAAAATCTGATTTATAGAGCTCAGGCTGTAGTGCAGTTGTAGAGTACTTGCCTGGTGTGGGAAAGTCTCTGAACATGATCCCAGTATCAGTGTAATGAATTTGTAGCCATTTATGATTTTTTAGGATGATAAAAATAAGTCCCTTACAACTTTGTTTAATTTACATTCTGTAATTCATTTCATCATATATTGAGTGTAGTCTCAATACTATTTTGAGATGAAGTATATTAGTACCAAAGAGATCATGTATTGACCCCAGAAATAATATATTACATGATTTTTATGATAATTTAATTCTCTATTTGACAATATTTCTAAATTCAGCCTCTTGGAATCTTTGTCTTTTAGCCTTTATAAAAGAACTGGATCCTTATGAACATATTCACAGCAGTTCCATGCTTGCCTATCAAGTTCAGGACATAAACCTTACTATAGTTAGGCTTAAATCTGCCAGAGTGAAACGTAGGAGGCTGAGGCCAGAGGATTGCATTTTTGAGATCATCTTGGGCTACACAGGGAGAGCCTTTCTTCAAGCAAACCAACCGCAAATTATACATAAGTCAATCTTAATACTCTACCCCAGTGGTTCTCAACCTGTGGGTCGCGACCCCTTCGGGTCAATTTGTAACAAATATCTGCATATCAGATATTTATATTATGATTCATAACAGTTACAAATTCACAGTTCTGAAGTAACAATGAAAATAATTTATGCTTGGGGGTTACCACAACATGAGGAACTATATCAGGGTTCTCTCCATAGACAGTGATATCCCTAAACATTAAAACGTCTACCAGTATCAGGCCGAGTGGTACAGGCTGTCACCCCAACTACTGAGCAGGCTGAGGCAGGAGTTTAAAGTATGCCTGGGTTACAGAGACCATTCAAGATCAACCTGGGAAATTTAGTGGACAAAAAGTTGAAGCTTTGTTTTGTTTTGTTTGTTTTTTTAAAGAGGGCTTTGGCTGGCGTGTTTTATGTCAACAAGATGTAAGCTAGAATCATTTGGTAATAAAGCAGCTCACTTGACAGACACACCTGTCTCACATTTTTCTTGATTGATGATTGACGTGAGGGAGTCCGGCTCGCCATGGTTGGTGCTGCCCTGGTCTGTGGTCCTGGATGCTGGAAGAAAGCAGAGGCTGAGAAAGCCAGTCATCAGAGCTCCTTGGTGACCTTTGCTTCAGCGCCTGCCTCCAGGCTCCCGCCCTGACCTCCCTGAATGGTGGACTGTAAGCAGCAAAATGAAATAAACCCTTTCCTTCCCCCCCCCCCAAAAAAAGAAAGAAAAAAGAACTGGATCCTAAATTAAACTCTCCCAGAATTTAAATTACATCATTAATACTGATAAAATTAATACTGATCTTTACTACTTTTAAATTACTGCATTGTGTAATTGACATACAGATCCTGAATTGTGCATATTCACCATGATGCCAAAGGACAAGGAAACAATTAACAACAACAACAAACAAAAACCAATCACGGTCCTTCTATTGTAGGGGATAGAGTATAGTTTCTAGTATCAGACATGAGTATCCTTTGCCCAGGAACACAGATAGCCATTACTCCAAATACCATATTCCAAAGTAGAAACAGTTTCTTGACATCTTCTGTGTAATAGAAAAGACAAAGGCGTAAATCATTCTGCTTTCAAACACATTAGTGGAATTCTTAAGCGGACAGGTTACAGCAACAGGGAGAAATCTTTGCTGTAGATCTCAGATGCTTACTTGCCGAATTTCAAAACTTTTGAGTAAGTGGAAATGATTGACTCTTAAGATATAATCCAAGAATCTTATCAACTAAGCACAAAATTATTAGGTCTTATGTGGAAGTAGGCATTCATGGCTATTTAAAAGCAGTTAAGAGAGCCCAAGAAGATTTGGTTCTCAATCTTCAAGATTCAACCTCTCCATAGTGAGTAAGCCTTTGCATAGTGTTTGAGTCAGGTCTGAGTTCTTTCTATAAGATTTGGTTCAACTAGCATGCATTTTCAAATAGAAACACTTTGTCAAAGGGAAAGATTAACTGAGTTCTGAACTCTACAGTATATACACACAATTCCACTTAATTTGGGTTTTGTTAAAAATTGCTTTCTATTTGTTGTAAAAAGGGAAATATCAAATTTTCTGATATAATAAAAGTTGGTTTATGATGGTGTATTTGTTATTTATATTGCTATTAATAATTAATATCACTTTTTAACAATGTTCAGGTTCTTTTTGTGTTTGTGCAGCTCATTTAAAAATGTAATGTATAATTATGAAATATAGGTTGATAGATAATCATCTATAATAGTTAAGCTTCTAGTCATGCTAATTAAGTTTTCTAGATATATAGAGATATATTTCAGTTAGGTAGGTATCCTTCAACTCCATCAAAGCCTGCAGAATAATAAAATATTACCTAAGATAACAGGAAGTGTATTGTAAGCAACTTCCAAAACTCCAGAATTGACAGAGACATCTAGCTACCTGGATATTCACCCAAAGTTCTTCTGCAATGTTGGGGCACCCTTCTTCAGCAACTGGCCCATAGTATCCGGCAGACTTTTCCATGAATCAGAAATCTTAAAGACAGTCAAACCCTTCAAAGACCTTCAGAATATGGCATCTAAAATGTTTTAAGAACTTAGGACTTTTCGTGACTTTGAGACACATCTGCTCCTGACAGCACCAATTACTTTAAGAGGAAGATGGTCATTGAAAAGACTCCTTATGATGTTTGCCAGCCATTTGGGCAAGAAATGCTCTTGTCTGAAATGATTGAACAGACTTGCAGGATCCAGAGAAAAATGACTGCAATCTGGACTCCTGCTTCAAGAACAATCTGCCAGACATTCTGAAGGACACAGAAGAAAGTGACAGAAAAAGTGCCAGTATAGGTGGAACTCTCTTTGAAATTTCCTGCCTCATGAAAAAGTTGGCCAGATACTATGTACCAGTAGGCTAAATATGGATGTCCCAATGTTACAGGAGAACTTTGGGTGACTGTTGAGGCAGCTCGATGTCTCTGTCAATTCTAGAGTTTCGAAAGTTGCTCACAATGCAATTTTTGTTAGCTTAGGTAATACTATATTCTTCTGGAGTCTTTGATGGAATTGAAGAGTACCTATCTAACTGAAATACATCTCTCCATATCTTGAAAACCCAACTAATATAATAGAAGCTTGACTATTATAGATGATTATTTATTAACCTATATTTCTTAATTATACATTACATTTATAACTGAGCTGCACAAACTTAATCAAGAGAAGATATATAGATATAGATATATAGATATAAATTGACCTTAAATTTTTATCAGTAGACTAAGATCCATACCAAACAAAGTATTTATATCTATAGCAACTGTTTTTATTACTTTATCACATATAGCTCTTGATTTAATTTCTTCTTTTTATCTTCCATCTTCTGATTTTCCCCTTCAGTTATTTTTGTTTCCTCATGGATTTTTGGGTTAAGCTTTTATAACTTTATGCATAAAGAATATGAGAGTAGAATACAGGTATCCCTCTCTGGAGTTCAATGTTCAGAACCCTGTAAGCAAACACGAGGAAAAAGGGTGAATGAAAATGCAAAAATTACCAAGAGTGAGCATGCAGGGTGTAGATGATCAGAGAGAAAGTCAAAGAAACACAATTGTTCAGGAAATCGAGAGAGTGATGATTTAACAGTGTATAGAAAAAAAAAAAAAAGTGTTGTGTTTCTCTAACAATAGCATCATTTCGATTCAGTAAGTAAATTCCTCAAGGCTTCTACATACATTACAGTCCACTCTAAATGTTGGGCAAGCCAGTTACTGCCATTGATCACCACTGACTTTGAGAACGTCCTTCAGTTGTCTCAGAAAGCGATTTGAAACATGTGCCACTTCTTGGTTCCCTTGTGTTTCTTTAAGCTGCTAGTGAACATCAATAATACGAATTCCATTTTAATTTTTCTGTAAGGGAGCTTATTTATAGGGCAATTTCGAGTGCTGTGTCTTGTCTCTATGAAATGATTGCCAACTCAGGCAGCCGTTAAAGTTTACAGCCTAGGCCTTTCTTCAAGGTGCACTATGGATATTACTTTCAAAAGTAATTTGTAATATGAAGTGAAAAATGTATGTTAACTTTTAGCAAACATCCAGCTTAAACAAAGAAATTTTAGCCATTTTTATTGATGCTGTGTTTGGGTAAAATAGCAAAATGCAGTATTAAAGCTTGTTTTTTATTGACTTTATAAATTAATGATTCCCCCAGTAGCATGGGAACATTTCCTCACAGATTTAATTGAAGGAAATGATCATTTTATTTCATTTCAGCTTTCCTGCCATTGGTAACCCTCACCCACACACTGTGATAAACTACAAGTGCTGTCACAGTTTTATGAGCTTCTTGGGCAAGCATATATATATATATATATATATATATATATATATATATATATATATCCACTCAGCAGCCATTCTCCAAACTCCTACACAAAATTAAATAATGAGATTCCCAAGATATAACCTAGTTAGTAAAAGGTTCTATTCAGAGTGGAACCTGATCTTTCAAAGTTCACATCTGTTCATCAAAAAGCTGCAGGAAATATTTTGCTGTACTGAAATATCTCTAAACCACAGACTTATTTCCTCATGCCTGCCAAGCTCTATCTTTACCCATTCCTCCTTGGTACTATTGCAGTCTGTGAATGATAGGAATACGGCATTCATTTTGAGTGACAGAAGGAGTCCATTCTGGCCCACGGCTAAATGCAGGAATGAAGTATTCCGTTATTGCAACTGAAAAGAATGTTTCATCAGTAATCCACTTTCATCATGACTCGTTAAGACATTTCCTTGATCTCTATTTTATGGCTTATTTTTTTAATTATAAACTTTTTATTAAAAATTTCCACCTCCTCCCATCCTCTGATTTCTCTCCCACTCCTCCCACTCCCCCCCCCCACCCTCTCCAGTCCTAAGAGGAGTCAGGGTGCCCTGACCTGTAGGAAGTCCAAGGCCCTCCTGTCCTCCATCCAGGTCTAGGAAGGTGAGCATCCAAACAGACTAAGCCCCCAAAAAGCCAGTACGTGCAGTAGAATCAAAACCCAGTGCCATTATCATTGTCCGCCACCTTTGTCAGCCACCTTCAGAGTTGGGTTCACATGCTCATTCCGTCCCAGTCCAGCTGGCCTTGGTAAGCTCCCATCACCGTCTCCGTGGGTGGACGCACCCCTCGCGGTCCTGACCTTCTTGCTCATGTTTTCCCTCCTTCTGCTCTTCATCTGGGCCTAGGAAGCTCAGTTCAGTGCTCCAATGTGGGTCTCTGTCTCCATCCATCACCAGATGAAAGTTCTATAGTGATATGTAGGATATTCATCAGTGTGGCTATGGGAAAAGGCCTGTTCAGGCATCCTCTCCTCTGCTGCCCAAGGACCTAGCTGGGGAAAATAACAAATCCAAGAAAATCTTAACATATTTTATGACATACAAAGACCCTTCCCAGAGAATGTTGTATTGTTTTAATTAACTGATGCAATGTTCATGAGTATATATCAAATATAATTATTAGTTGTTGTCTATATGATATACATACAAACATGGACTTCCATATTGTCCATTTTGAGATTTTGAATTTCAAGAAAGAGTACAAAATTTTCTTTATAATGTAGTATTTAAAATAGGACTAAATTGTGTCATAACATTTTAATTGCTTCTGGACTAAAGGCCTCATTATTTTTTTTTCAGCCACTTCCCATATAACTTTAGTTTCATCTTGAAATATTTGCATTTTTCTAGGCATATTATCTAAAGTACTTATTCCAAAACACATTGTCTAGATATTGGGAGAATGCCACATACAAAGCTATGGAATTTCACAGAATGCTATCAGCAAAAGTTTACGCAAAGTAAGACAAACGCTAAATTTCTCCTTTGAAAATTAAGGTCAAATTGGCCAAAAGAGTATCAGAATCTGCAAGTGTTTTCCATTACTTACTTCTATAATACCTAATAATTTTTGAATTTTGTTAATATTCTGGATCTCAGTTGACAAATAATATTATTTACTGTAATGAATTTATTCCAAGTTAACACATTAGGGCAATAATTCTTTTCTTTATCTTCTTATTTACTTAGTACATTATATGCAAAGTACTTTATTTTTATAAAGCAGACAAACGCAGTGCACATAAAAGAAACCCATAAAAGTAAATGTAAATATGTTTTAGAGCACATAAAACAGAAATAAGTTAAATATTTATATTATTTGTATATAATAAAATATTTAAGGTATTTTTAGCAAAACCCATTGTGTGGTAATTACTCCAAAGTAATATTTCCCTACTGATTATATCCTCCTTTTTTATAATTTTAATTTAATGTTTTCTAAGATCATTTGACTTGGTACACTTAAATTCTTTTTTCTTTATTTAATTTTTAAATACAACTTTAAAAAATTGATTTACATCATGTCTCCTTCTCTCTTTCCTCTCTCTAGCTCCTCCTAACTACATTGTCTCATTCCATTCTATGTTTCCCAAACTCTCTAGGTTATACTCTGTTTTCTTTGATTATTACATGAATGTACATGAATACATAAGCACACACACAGAGAAACACACACACACACACACATACATTCTGATTACCCCACTTATTGGTGGCTTTTATATGGTTCATTTTTGATCATATATGAAAATAAAATAATATATTCAATTAACATGGTGTGTAAATGATACGGAGAATTTTTATTCAACTTTTGTAAATTTATAAAATGTTAATTAAATAGTAAGGTTTATGTTATTTTTTGAATAGTATTCTTAACTCTTATTTTCCCATGATTAAAAAAAATTATCAACTAGGCAAAATTATTATTTGTGGAACTTCCAGAATTTTCTAACATTTAAGATGTAATAGATATCTCTGTCACTATAACATAGACTTTATGCTTACACTCTTAACCATGGTGCTTCTAAATTAATGCATACATTTGTAAAAGTATTATAGAAATATTGTGTATATTCATAACCATGAGGGAAAAAACATGTAGAATAGTCACTGGAAAAGAATTCTTTATGATTATGATAACATGCTGTGGATTTAAATTTAGGATCATGTGATCAAGAAATCATTTTCTGTAATGTTAGGTTACTCTTTTGTCACAATATATATTCTATTAAATTTAAACTTTTTAAGCAATAGTAGACAAAATGCTAATCATAGGGTAAAGGACTAAATGTATCTGGAGGACACTGACTGAGGGACAGGAAATGAAGTCTAACAAGTTACCTGTAGCATCTACATTACAGTCAGCTTGTGGAGCGTTTACGACATGGATTCTTGCTGTATTCCTTTGAGTGTGATTCTCTATATAGGACAATAGTGTGAGCCACTATTCACTGTCAAGTGAAGGTACTTGCAGATTTACAAATAAGAACACTTAAAAAGATTCCAAAATGTATTAGTTAGTAAGGTGTTTCCCCCAGGAGAATGATTTCCAGGAATCAAAGTTTCTACACTCATATCTAAAGCCATGCATGAATCGCACACCTAACATCACAGTACTGGGTGGGTGGACTGCTAGGTTCCACATGAATTGTATATGTGTGTGCACATATTTATTCATATACATATCTACAATATGGTTCTACATTTAACTATTAAAAATTCTTCAATAATAAAATTAAAGAATCAAGCTTTTATATATTTTATAATTATTTTTTGTGAACATTAAATGCTGATTATTAAAAGTGTGTTACTATTTTTAAATACATACATACACATATCCATTATATACTATATATATATATATATATATATATATATATATATATATATATTTAGAGAGAGAATCAAGTGGGTAGAAATAGAAGCAAACATAGGACTTAATTGCATTTTGAAATACATGGAATTTTATAGGACTTAGAATACATTTAATGATTAACCTATAGAATGCATTAATGATTCACCTATAATCACCATAATAGAGTAAGTGGATCATCTCTTCTGCCACTTGATAATCTTGTTTTATTTGTCTATATGCACAATCTAACTACCTGTCTTAGATTATACTTGTCTTCAGAGGTGTGACAAAAGCACTCTAAAAATAATGGATGAAAGGATTACTATGTGCACAATCTCAGAGCCGTTTGTGATTAATATGTTTGTGCCTCTATGGTTCTCTGTTGAGAATTATGGTGGCAGGAGTAGGCAGCAGAGAAAATTACTTACATAATAGCATCTAAGAAAGAGAGAGAATGAGAGGTGCAAGGGGGCCAAAGAACTCTGCTTTTTCCAAGTAAGACTTTAGTTTCTTCTTTATCATATGTACCATGCTCTCCACAAATGCCATTCTGCCATGAATTACACATCTATTGATTAGAACTGTGCCCAATTTTCCAGTTATCAATGAAGCTCCAAGCTTTCAACATTACATTTAATGATACAGTATGCTATTTATATATGTGGATATGTTTATATAAGCCAATAAATTGCAGAAGGGGATAGTTCTTCAACATATCAAGTCTCTTTAATACAAAAGTAAAGAACAGGAGGTTTTAACATCAAGAATGAAGGTCTAATGACCTTCAGGTTTTTAATTTGCCTTACTTAGTAGGATTTTAAATATTTTTATCTTTTATGCAGGAGAAACTTTTCCAATGTGAATCCATTCATTTACAGGGGTTAGGGTCTCATTCTCCAATGTAGCCAAGTACATAGCAGTTCAGACTTTCTTGATGGTTACTTGTCAATCGAATGACACCCAAGTTTTCAGGATGCTGAGAACCAAGATATCTATAAAATCATCAAATGATCTTAACTTCTGGGCTTAGTTCACAATCCACTTTTTAGCTAATCAAGTGATTGGAGAAAGAATTGCTCCCGTAGAGAACATGTCATAGGAACTTAATGGGTTATGTATACTCACATACACAATACATATCTTTTTAAAATAATGATGATGAGATCACAGGGCACAGGGAAGCTATTGGTGATAATAAGAATGCCAAGTATCTATCAATTAATGAATATTCAACAGTTTTCATACTTCTTTGTTGGGAGCAGTGAGACCCCAGATCCCGAATTTCTTGTAATCCCCTGATCTGAGTGCCTACAGCTGCTCTGAGCACGAGACCTTCAGGAGTTCCTGATGGCAGGAAAGTGGTTTCTGGTGGGTTTGGCTGGGGCGTGGCTATCTCTATATAATCTGCCCCCTTGCCCAAAGCTTAGTAACTGGGTGGCAGCGCACATGGGGGACGCGGTGCACGGCAATTGGAGGTCTCCACCGAGATATCGGTACTTCTTAAAGTTTAGAATTTATGCAGGTAACAGCAAAGGAAATAGATTTTAAAAATTTAAAAACACAAATCACCACAGTGAAAATGACAATTTTCAGGGTTTTTTTTTTTCCTATTTGGAGCTATAACAACTGGAGATACACAAGCATAGGCAGGATTTGAATCAAGGTGAACTATGCAAAGCTACTAATTCCTTCATTTATCACACTTGGAGATCATCTCCTATTTATAAGTGATAGGCATAACATTTTGATAACCATACTTAGGATGGCAACCATTTATGTGGTTCCTTACAACGAAAGCTCCTAATGCATGATGGCTCTATTTTATACTCCTTGAATATTCTTGATTATAATTTGTAGAAAATTAATGCCATATTAATTAATTCATAAAATGTAATGAATATAGATGAAAATCATGACAATTTAAAATATAAATTATTCAGAAAATAGTTTATGGAGCTATTGAATATGAATTATCACATAGAACAGGGGAAAAATAACAATCTGTGTAACTACAGTATGGCATTAGCAATACAGATAGGGTCATAGAGAAGTGGTGTCATTATCCTTTCATTGTATTCATGAAAGTGTCTTTAAACTTCAGTCAACATGGAATTTGACTTAATTAAAATGCCTTACATAGATTGGTTGGAATGACACACACTTGAATATATTAATTCATAATGTTTACAAATGTGCTTTATGATCATCAAGGTAGAAACTAAAACAGTATTAAAAAAAAGTCAATATAATTAACTCTAAAGAGCATAGATAAGGTAACTGAAACCAAAACAGGTTAATAAAAGCAGTCAATTAAATTTAAAGGTGAATACATTTGTACTCCAGATTTTTTCATTTATCTCTTTCCACTGAAAGTGGGGGGGTCTAAGGTCTCTTTTTATTATTTGCAATTGACTCATATTCATATGTAAAGGCTATACATAGACAGTATAGACCAGGTACATAGTATTGCTTCATAATTGATCTAGAAATGTCAGCTATCACAAAGAGACATCTCCACAGTTGCAGTGTATTAAACTCAGAAAGAATGATCAGAAATCTGCATGAGTTTAGAGGAACACATTTAAGCTAAAACAAAAAGTTAACATATTTCAAGCATGTGAATTCTTTAGACTTGGCATGAATAGAGTTCATTTGGAAAATTGTGTTGGTCCCTACTTGTAATTTATGTTATCATGTCTTGTTTTTATGTAGACTCACTGCATTCTTAAACAAAATTTAGGATTAATGTCTGTAATGAATTTCTCTGTGGTGCTGATTCTGTCCATGTAATGTCACCATAAAATTCTTGAAATGCGAAGTACAAAGCAAAAATCTATTTCAAAAACATTACAGTGGAAATATTACTCTCTAAAAAGGCAGACTACATGTACAATTAAGAATTTGGGGAAAAGAAAATGTATGCTAATGGTTGATATGGAAACAGACTAATATATTCACTATGAAAATAGTTCATAGATCCTCAAAACATAAAGAACTATTGAAGGAGTGACTAACAAAATACCTAAGGATATATACAAATGAATTGCTAAGTCTAATAGATATGCAGAAATATGTTTATTATAAAAGTATTTGCAAAGACCATATAATATTCCTCTTCTCTTTTCTTTTTTTTGTGCCTGTTTGCTTAAGCATTTTATTACAAGGACAAAGCAATATCATGGAAAATATTTATAACTAACATATAAGAGATTTCACTTCATTCATGATACATAGGTCATGACAAAGAGAACCATGTATGTCAGGGAGACAGACAGAGACAGACAGAGAGAATACCCAGATTGGCATGTTTCTTCCCTCTCAATTCTTTCACACACCCAATTCTAAATGCTACTTTTGTCTAGTATATACTACTCCTCTCTGAAAAACCATTCACAGAAACAGAAAAAGGTTCACTGGACCAATCTCCTAGGCATTTCTCAATGCTTAATGAAGTCGAAATTAATATTTATCATGCCCATGAACAAGAAACAGGAAGGACCTAAATATCCTGGTATCACATTTTCACTCAATATCATAGAAGTCTGTGGTAGAATTGCAGTAATGAAAGAAAGAGAAGTAGTCTCTCAGTTTTTATATTATATATGAGTAATATGTTTATAAAACACTTCTTTATTGATGTATATTTGCAAAACTTCTAATTTTTTATAATATTTCAATGTTAAAAATTTGAAATTAAGTTTATTTAAATTGTTTTATTAAAAATAAAATTTTCAGTGTCACTTTGGCAAGCATGGTGTGAGAAATTGTTATTCCTTCACTGGCCATGGTACTCTCCAAATATTTCAATGCTTTTGAGAGTTTGATTGTCACTGATAGTTCTTATTATTGCATCTACTAGATTTCAAATACCCAAGTTGCAGTTGTTTGAGAACATTTACAAACATGAAAATTTTAGAAAATACTCTGGTTCTACTATTCCATAAAAAGAAAAATCCATATTAACTAAGTGCCTATGTAATATTTTGATTTACTTCCACCATTTGAATTTAGTGTGCAAATCATTTCACCTAAATACTTGCTGTTTTGTTGGTGGCATGAACATTTGAGATAAACAATACAAGATGCTTTGGACTATACAATTATCATGTATGGACTCATGATAAGTGAGCAAAATACACTCCATTATAAGAAAAAAAAGAAAATAGTGGAATATTCTTTTAACAATGTTTTCCATTTTCCTACTGTTTTGTTTTCTTGTTTGTTTTTCTATTTCCATTTTTATCAATTCTCTGGAATTCACATCATGCATCCTAATACCACTCATCTTTCAGTATCTCCTTAGCCACCCCTCACTTGTAAAGCGTTTCCCGATGGAAAGCTGAAAAAGAGTAAAAATGAGAGGAAAATAATCAATAAAATTTTGAAAAGAAAAGAAAAACATTTTGATCCTCTGCCTTTTCTATCTCACCATTTCCTCTTCCTTCATCTAAGTGGCACTGGGAGCTCCTGTGTATCATGTAGTATATCATGTAGTGTCTCAATTTTTCAAACCAGTTTTACTTGCAAATTTTCATTTTGTAATGAAGGGTTGGTCAGTTTGAGCATGAGACTCTTAATCTCAAGATCATTGGTTCAAAACCCACGTTGGGCACCATTATTAAACAAACATTGCACTTTTGTTTGCTGGCTGTGAAAACCCAAATAATCACAGAGATACTCTATTCATTGCAACACTGTTTGGCTGATGCTTCAGGCTTATTAGTTAGAAAGTAGCTCTTGCATCTGAACCCATTTCTATTAGTCTATGTATTGCAACGTGGCTGTGACATTACTTCATTTTCTACCTGTCTTGTTTCCTCCATGACTCTGCCTACTCTCTCTCTACATATCTCTGCTTGGATGTCCATCTTGGCTTTGCTCTGCTACTCATTAGCTGAAACAGCTTTATTTATCAACCAATCACAGCAGCACCTATACAGAAGTACATCCCACATCATCTTGGTACACTGTTAATTCTGAACCCCCATCAATATTTTTCTTCTACATCCTGCTGTTGGCCTGAGTCACGAAGATTCTCTGATTATGGTTCCACAGATTCAGTACCTTTACGCACTCCAGAAGATCATAAATATGGTAGATGTTCGGGTGTGCAAACTCCAAACCCTGATTGTGTGTATGGGCAACAGCTGAGCTGGTCAGTCCACTCCTCTCAGGTGGAAAGGGGTGATCCAGCTCTTCTAGGCTTTATAGCTTACAGGGTTAACACTTGAGTAAACAATTGACGACTCCTTTCTTATAGCACCATCAGGCATTTTGAAGATTCAATGTAGATACACAATATGGAACAATTATTCCTCTCCTATTTCTCATAAGATAAAAAACAAAACTAATCCACTGCCAGGAGTGGGTTACTTCCATTTGAGTTGTTAATCATTCAGATGCTATAGACACTGTCAAAACAGTACATATTATCGCTCTAGTTAGTCTCTATAACTTGATAGTATGATTGCTGAAGACACCTGTTTCTGAAATAAAGAGACACAGACAACCAAAGCTTTTCTGGATCTTCAAAGCCTATCTTAAAACTGTAAAGACATCACATACAACAGCCATGTAAAGCATCTAACCTGAAGGAAACAGGCCAAAAGATACATCTATTCTTTAAAGTTATTTTTATTTTGACCTCTGAGCAATGCTTTATATATTTTTAATAAAAATATAAGCAGGAAAATTAGTAGAAAATATGATGGGATAAAAGCTATCAAGAGAAAAATAGTGTTGCAAAATACTGTGACTTTTATAATTATAGTGAAACCAGTAGTTATGATTTGTTTAAATCTGTTATTTTAATTTAATTAAAAAACCAGAAGGATTAGCAAGATATAGTCCCAGAAATCTAAGATGTTTTGAGGAGGATATAAAACATAAAAAGTAGCTTAAATACATTCTATAAAATAACTAGCCTGCATTATGATTATAAATAATGTTGCTCTGAGCAATTTCTTTGAACATTTTCACTTAAAAATAAATTTGCACTGTTAACCTTGAGAAGAGGATTAATTTTAAATTAATATTTTATAATCATTATACATTTAACTAAAACTTTAATTAGATAGGCTCTATTAGTTCATAGCCAAAGGATTTAGGAACAGCTCTCAAATATTACACATTTTTCATATACAATGTTTTGAATAAAAGCTACTTCTGGAGTAGGTAAGTTTTACTATGCTTATTTGTAAAATGCAGTCTTTGTTTTAGAAAGGATAAAAATAGCAATTTGTTGCTGAGAAGAAAATTATACAGGAATGGTGACCCATTAAAATGTTTAGATAAGATTCCAATAATTCATCTATTTATTTTCTTAAAGCTTGTTATTCTACAAGATCAGCAAGGAGGTAAAGTATAACTATTGCCTTGCTACCACATATTTTGAATAAGTGCGTAAGGAAAGAACTGATGATATTTTCAAGATAGTTTTGGAAAATTTGGATAAAACACATACACACAAATAGGTAGATTATAGGCAGATAATTAATAGATGAAATATAGATAAAATAGCAGTCATGCTGCCTAATGATAGGGAACCAAAATGCTAAAGTTCTGGTGAGCTGATCAGTAGTAATTTATTTTGATTTTATTTAACTTTTGTAAAATATATGTTGATCTTATTCTTTCTGCTCCTCAACTACTCCCAGACTTTTTCCAAAAACCTAACCACCAACATTTATGATTTTCTTTCTTTCCTTCTCAATTGCAACCTAGAAAAATAAGCTATAATAAAAAATAATTTAAAAATAGACAAAAAATTAACAAAAGAAAAACAAAGGAAAAAAATGTAGAATCCATTTTCTGTTAGTGACTTTCTCTTTAGGATGAGTCCTGCCCTGAAATGGAGTTCATACACGTGGTATCACTCCTTTGGAAAAAAATATATTTTACATTTCCTACAAGGTATCAGGTGCAAATAGCTCCTTTGAGAGGGGAGGACATTTTGGCTTTATTTACCATACTCCATGTTAAGTTTTTGCCAGGTATGAATTTATAAAGGTCATCTTTGTGCTGTCACAGATGCTGTGAGCTCATATGTATATAAGTCCTGGTAGGACTGGAAGTTTTTTTCCTTGGAGTCATCCATAACCTCTGGCTCATACAGTCTTTCTACACTTTCTTCTGTGTAGCTTTCTGAGCCTTGAAGGGAGGGGTTTAATAAAAACATTCTATTTTGCACTGGCTGCTCTAATGTTTCTTTTTTTTCATATTTCCAATGTTTGCTTCTGTGTTGATTACTGTCTACCTTAAGAAGGAGCTTTACTTATAAGGAGTGAGCAAAGCTCTGGTCCATGTGTATAGCAATATGCTTTAGGAACCATTCTATTATTGTTTTTCTTTAGCAGAATAACAGAAGTCATCTTTCCCTGAGGGCTCCTTACCTAACTGTTCTCAGATTCTTGATGACCTTTCAGCAGTGGCAGGTTTGGGAGTGGTCTCATGGGAGGAGTATAAATTAAATTTAGAAAGTAGTTGTTTACTTCTGTAACCTATTTGACACTGTTATACCCATGTATCACAAAGGTGGAATAATTCTCGGGGTTTCAGAATGATATCAAAGACTACTTGTCTCCTCTGGTAGTATGTTTGTCTGTAAAGGTCAGGTTTCCAGTTGAGCAACTGCTTTATTACTTCATGTTTGGTGACAGAAGTGCATTGTGACTTTAGAAATGAGGGCTTATTATTAAGATATAGAGGGTAACCAATAACCTTAAAAATACTCTGCTACTTTTTGAGCGGTTATTTGGGACCCATTTTTACAATGACTTGAGTTATAACTCATGCCCCTTCCTAGAGCTTTGTTCAATGGCATAAGATGTCAGTCCAGTGAAGCCTTTTTTTCCTATTATATGGCGGCAACATTTAAATGTTACACACACACACAAACAAACACACACACACACACTTAAGGAAGTTTCTACACCAGTAAGTTATTATATAAAACACAGATTTTAAAAAAATAATCTTTAGTGCTATTTGTACCTCACCATTTTCCCTTCTTTGCCTGTTCCTCCAAGCTTTTTACCCTCGCATCTTCCTATTCTAATTTTCTGCCTATGTTTTTATAAAATATTTCCCATTATTGGGAGACCCAATCCTCCTTCATTGTCCCTCCTCACTACCAAAGACAATTTACAGCAAGCTCACACACGACATCATCCTTAGGAGAGTGAAAAAGTAAGACATTTCAGTTAATACAAAGAACAAGACAAGGTTATCCACTTGTTCCATCCCTATAGAATAGTTTGTATCTTAGAGCAATCTGATCACTGAAAAGAGTTCAGTGCTTTTAGTTGGACCAGTAAGAATGTCCAAGATAAATAAAATATATGACAGTACATGATGACAAAGATGTGGGGTAAGCAAAACACTCATCTATAACTATTAGAAGTGTAAAGTTGTACAGTGGTGTGGCAGGTTCCTTTAATAGCTGAAAATCAATTTACCACTATATCCAGCTCTTAGTCATTTACTGAAAGAATCCTACATCCCACCAGTAAGATAGAGTTCATACGTGTTCATTGATGCTCTATTAATAATATTAAGAAACAGGAAACAGCAAATGTGCCTAATAGAAAATAAATATGAACATATGGTACACTTATACAACAAAATATTAACTATTATGAAATTATGTAAGATGAAGCCTACAGGCCAGTGAATGGTGCAAGGAGCAATTTTACTTAGTAAGGTAACTAAGACCCCAAAACACAAATATTGCTTGTTTTTATTAATGTGGATATTAGTGTTTGCTCTTATCTATCTATCTATCTATCTATCTATCTATCTATCTATCTACCTACCTACCTATCTACCTATCTATCTATCTATCTATCTATCTATCTATCTATCTATCTATCTATCTATCTATCATAACCAAAGAAATTAAAAATTTAATGCTTCAATAAGGCATTTTGCTTTCCATATTACTTATAAGTCTCATCAAAACATAAAATCTGAATATATTCTTGTAAAATGACAATTTTATTTGGATTTGGAGGCATATATAATTACAAAAAGAAAGTCCAAAACATTAAAATGCAAAATATTTATTGTTGGAAATGTTCAATAATTAATCAGTTTGTAGATTTCCCAAGAGCAAAACCAGTATTAGAGGAAAGCAATTAGTTTGGATTTGATTGGTAAATATCTAAACAAGCATGATTTGGTTTGTATTCATGCACATAAATATGCATGTATTGAAAAATATATCTGTGGTTAAAATATATAAATATAAAAAATTGAAAAATTTTACTCCTTATAGATAAATCTTGTATAAAATATAGAAATAGAATCATAAATTATATAAATATGCAAGATATATGTAAAATATTTCAAATTTTTAAGACTGTTCATAAGATAACGAACTGTTTTCCTTATCATAAGCTTGAATCCCTTCATATATGATAATCCAAGGCATAAAATACTCAATAATACTGAAAACATTAAATTTTAGCTTGATACATATGTATATAAATATGTGTATGCATATTTAGTTGCATATGCTTGTATATGTAAACACAAATACAATGGTATATATGTATATACGAAATGGTCAAGAAAATTTTCTCATATGACATACCACATTGCTAATTTCATAGGCAGAATAGAACCACATTCCTAGTTGTTAGTTAAAGAAGTTTATTGATCTAAACAATGAGGCCTTTGTCTCTTCCTGCGTTGGTGGTACATCTCCATAGTCTCAGAGATGGAGCGGCAGGAGGGCAGAGCCTGAGGTTCTTTTAGAGACTATCAAGAGTTTAAGGACTCTCTGCACTCCACAGAAACATGTCATATTTTTTATAATAGTATTTTAAAGTAAAGATCTGCTCTCACTGAATCTCAAGAAAAAGAAGTAAAGAACTGCATCTTTTTCAGGATTTGTACAGACAAGATGGTTTCTGAGAATCCATCCTTGAAACATTCACATTATATTCAGAAGACATTGGTTTTGTTTGTTTCTTGTTTCTGGAAAATGAACAAATTCATTTACAGGTACTTCACAAAAGAAGAAACTAAAACGGTCATTAAACAGAAAGAAAGGTTCAACATCGTGATTCATTCATTAGTGGTCACAGAAAAGAAAAAGAAGATGATAATATCACTTTGTAGTTTTGATTTGGTAAAGATTTATAAGCCCAGTAACATCAAATATTCGAGAGGGATAGAGGTCTACTGTATGTTTGTTTGGGGTCAAAATACAAATTGATGTCATCATTTTAGAAGCCATTAAGCACTTTTGGAAAAGTGGCTTCTCATATGTCTTATGAGTCAGAAATTCTGGTCTAGGTATCAAATAACTCTTATTTTGTACACCAAAAGTCATGTGAGAACAAAGGGAGTTTATGGGGGGTTGAAGAGAGAAAAGAAAAAGAAAGGGGGAAAGATGCATTATAGTTTCAATATAAAAATACATATTATTGGGGCTGGAGAGATGGCTCAGTGGTTAAGAGCATTACCTTCTCTTCCAATGGTCCTGAGTTCAATTCCCAGCAACCACATGGTGGCTCACAACCATCTGTAAAGAGGTCTGGCGCCCTCTTCTGGCCTTCAGGCATACAGACAGAATATTGTATACATAATAAATAAATAAATAAATAGATAGATATTAAAAATGCATATTATTGCTTTTAAATGTTCTCTTTCTATTTTTACTTTTTCCAATTGTATATATATATATATATATATATATATATATATATATATATATACATATACATATATATGTAATAATTTAATTTTATATTCAAACCCCTTACCTTACCCCAAGCCTAACCCTCATATACTCCTCTCTGAGAATACTTTCTCCAATGGGGAATCAACAAAGCTTATCACTGTTCTGAACTTACAAGATGTCATTCAGGGAACTACACACTGTTAACTACTTGGCTTGACATTTTCATAAAATATATTTTTTTCTAATTTTAACACTTTTGTGAGAAATATTTATGCATTCCTAGTGCATTCCTAATTAGGTAGAAGTAATTCTTTTTATTTAGTCTCTTAAATCTTAGTTTGCATTATTCAATCGCTTACATAATGTTATTAAATTAATGATATTTTAGAGAACTATAAAATCAATGTATAGATTTTACCACCACTCAACTGCTGTATGCTGAGTAATATCTCCTCACTGCAAGAAAATAAACTTGTTGTGCTTGTTTGTGACTGATCATCCTTGCTGGCCTCCACTGTACCATTAACACATTCTAAATGTTACAACTACTACATCTATGATTTTTAAATTCTGTAGACTTTTTTCTCTATATCCCAGTATTTTCACAGTCCCTGAGCCTCAAAACTATTTATTCTTCAATCTTACCAGTTACTTGTAGCATCTTAGTCCTTATATCTGATAATTTGAGACATACGCATAACAAAATTACCCAATTATCAAAGGTTTAAGTGGGTAAAGTACTCACCACACAATATGATGACCTGAGTTGAACCCATAGGTTACACATGAAGTTGAATGGAGAGGACCTACACCAAAAATTTGTCCACTGACCTCCACATTTATGTCATGGAATGCATATTCTCCTCACCCCATATATCATACACACAATAATACCAAATAAAATATTTACATTAAGGTAAATTTATCTGTTGGTATCATTGGTCACTGACTATTGAAACTAATATCAACATGTTATAGTTATGATTTCCAAATCCAACATCTTTATAAATGTTGAGTCAAAATATACTCTGCAAGAAAAATGAATATAAATTTAAATGTGGAATCTCTGGGTTGTGGAATATAACAAATAGGAGGGAGGAGAATTAAAAGAAGAGAAATGAAGAGGCTGTGAGGGATAAAGATATAAAGATATGTACTGGTAGATACATATGAAAATGAGGCAATAACATATCTTATTTGTGTGTTAACTAAAAAATATAAATGAATTATATCTGCGTAGTTTTATCTGACAAGCTCTAATGCTTCACAAAAAAGTTGCATAATTTACTTTCAGGTATGTCTACAGATTCCAGCTAATGTAATATTGTTCTCTAAAACCCAAAAGTCTTAGCTTTCAAAATGTATCTGTCTATAAGAGTTGAACAAGGCACTCTGTAAATATCTTAGTATATGAGAGCAAATGAGTTTTACATGTTGTGTTAGTCACTGTCAAGCACGCTTCTGCAAACTGCTTAACTTCAGCGGCTCAACAATGAGAGCTTTCATCAATCATATGCATAGCATTTCAGGGTCTCTGCATCTATACAGAATTTTTTTGTTTTATTATGTTTCTAGAATACAAATAGTTTAATGTGTTCCCAATCATGGTTCCTTTCATTGCTAGATGTCAGAATTGAATAGAATGTGATATAGATTCTTATAGAAGTAGTGTTTATTAATATCCATTTTTTTCTGGCATAGAATTATTGTCCAGTCTTAACTGGCTTCAGGGTAAATTAGCACTTGGTATGACTGGACATCACCTTAAAAATACATATATCTCTATTATGAAAAAGTATGCAGCATATGGGACTTTGGTAATAAAAAATTTAATGTGATTCAGACACTCTAGATGATATGACTTCAATGATTACAAATCATTGAATTTATCATGCAGAACTATTTTTCTTTTTTCTTGGCAATTTTTGTATACTTTGTACAAAGCTGAATGTGGTAGTCAGATCTCTGACTCCTGATTCCCTAATGCGTTGTTTCAAGACACAGAAAGTAAATTTTCCAATATATATTATTACAGTAACACTGTATATACATAATCAATCATTCACAACAACATAATTATATGGTACACGGATTTGTATGCATGCATAATATCCAAACATAAAACAATTATATATGAGGCGTATTTTCAAAAACATAAAGTAAAAGAGATATTTATAATTTTGATCACTTTTAATTAAAATGAGAAGAAAAACCTTATTTTACTAATTTAAACAAACAACTACACCACCAACAAAAAAAAGTATATTAAATTGCCTGTGGGAAAGAACTTTATTTTTTAGATTAAAGAAAGTGCCATGAAAATTGAAAATGGGAAGGGCTGTGTATACATACGCTGCAACATATAGTAAAGAAAGCATTGCACATGCTATAAAAGGAAGCTTTATATCTTGTTACTTATGTCTCTGTAAGTCTGTTTCTTTTAACTTAATTCTTTGGTGTTGAAAATATCTTGATGAAGACTCATTTCTGTCAACCGGTTTATAATAAATTTTATTTTCATAAAACACATGAAACAATGTAAAATTTTGGAAGAAAATATAGTTAGCAAACAGAATTGAATGACTATTTAATAACAAAGAAAACTTTCTGTGAAGATTAAAGTTTATGTTTGTTTACAGCCATGAATTTTTTTTATATTCTTTTATTATCATTATGATTATTCCTGAAGTTACCTTACCATTACATTGTGGGTAATTATTTCTGGTATTCAAGGAGGTTTATTATATTCTTCATGCAAGTCATCTAAATGATTTTCAAAAACCTTTGTTTGAGCTATATTGTCACACGATATGAAACTTTTTTTCAGATAAGAGAACTATAAATTCCTTTGGAACTTATAGGCCTCTGGGTAATTATCAGGTAATTCAATACCAGAATAGGAGCTTTGAAGACAGTCTCTCTCTTCTAGTGGCGTAAGTCACATGACAAAAGACTGAATGCCTTCAAAAGCAAGCATTCAGGTTCTATTAAGTGTAGAAAGTATTAACCTAACATTCTTTTCTTTTCTTAATGACTCGTATTTTTAGAGACATGTTAGGTATTTTGCAGTTTTATTTTTCCTCATTCTTTGAATGTATCCTCTGAAATTTATTTATTGTTCATTTTTTCACCTGCACTTAGTTTTTGAAACAGGATTCTGCTGTTTCAAAACAGCAACAAGACAGGCATCAAATCTCCAGCTATTCTCCTGCTTCATGCTGTGTAATTTTGTAGTTACAGGCAAGTTCCTCAATGCCTTACTCATTATTCTTATTTTGATAAAATGTTGTTATGTAAGCTATGGATTGCTTTCATAGCATGTGCCTTACAATTTGAGCCATTTCAGATTGTCAGTGCATTAAATTTTTGGGTCATAAACATGTTAAGTGTATCTAAGATGCAGAAACAAATGATGATTACTCCATTTGGTTTATTCAGCAGGGTGAGTGACATTGTAAAATATGTAACTTCTAATTTGGTAAAATGTTATCGCTGATACGCTGTTGGCAGCAACAGAAGTAAAAGCAATTAGAGATTGCTAAAACACCTTCAAGATAATTTCTCTAATTTATTCCAAAAGAGCAAGAAATACACTTAGTATTGCTTTTCTCTTACTTTAGAAATGTTTTTTTATACCAAGTAGCGTACTAAAAAAGCCTAGTAATGCAAGATTGCTGTGTGAGTTAGAAGCCAATTTTCTCATGTGGAATAATTGTCTTCTCTAGTTTAGGAACTGGCAAAGGGTACTCTCTAAAATATGTAACACAGCCAGAATTCTCAGATATATTAAAGTTTTGTAATTTTCTAAGCAGTCAAAGAAGAAAGGGAATTTTACCTCCTCTGCTTAGAAGGCTTGTCTTCAAATGTATCAAAATCACTCCCTCAGCGAGATGAACAGGAATCAGATGGAGAATGTGGAAGCTGGTGTACCCATGGGACCTCATTGCCGTGTTACCTCCTTGTAACAGATAACGCAGTTTGCTTTATACTGTTTTCCTTTACATAGTCGGCCAGGTATCCCTGATTGATTTCAACTCAAATTTTATATTATAATACACTCACTGACATCCTCCTATCAATTACTTATATGAGTTTTTTGGTATTTCCATAACTCAAAGACCTGAAGCAGAAGAATGAAGAAGTTGGGATCAAAGAAAGATATTTTTTTAGATGTTTTACTAACTTTCTCAAATTGCTGCAATATGATGCTGTTAATTTATCTTTTATTCTCCAGCATAGGAGAAGTCACGTTCCATTATTATCATATAACAGTCCTATAAATGTGACTCATTTGCTAAGTGACATCCTTCATTATTATAATCAGCCCTTCACATGAATATAACTTTTTTATATTAGTTTAATTTTGTAAAGTTATTTGTTGTCTGTTTGGGTTTTTGCATTTGTATGTGTGAATCTGTTCATAGTTTCTGTACTAGGATTAATAGATAATTATATTTATTTCTTCTGCATTGGGAATAGGATGTTTATATGGATATATTCTTTGCTGTTACTGAGTTTTCATATAATGTGAATCTTTTTTTTTATTGAGAAAAGGAAAAAAAACAAGTTTCCGCCTCCTCCCAGGCTCCCATGTCCTTCCCCCTCCTCCCACCCTTCTCCCCCTCCCCCTACTCATCTCCCCCTCCCTCTCCAGTCCAAAGAGCAGTCAGGGTTCCCTGCCCTGTGGTAAGTCCTAGGTCCTCCCCCCTCCGTCCATGTCTAGGAAGGTGAACATCCAAACTGGCTAGGCTCCCACAAAGCCAGCACATTAAGTAGGATCAAAACCCCGTGTCATTGTCCTTGGCTTCTCATCAGCCCTCATTGTTCACCATGTTCAGAGAGTCCAGTTTTAACCCATGCTTTTTCAGTCACAGTCCAGCTGGCCTTGGTGAGCTCCCAATAGATCAGCTCCACTGTCTCAGTGGGTGGGTGCACCCCTCGTGGTCCCGACTTCTTTGCTCATGTTCTCCCTCCTTCTGCTCCTATTGGGACCTTGGGAGCTCTATCCAGTGTTCCAGTGTGGGTCTCTGTCTCTATCTCCATCCATCACCAGATGAAGGTTTTATGGTGATATGCAAGATATTCGTCAGTATTGCTATAGGATAGGGTCATTTCAGGTTCCCTATCCTCAGCTGCCCAAGGAACTAACTGGGGACATCGCCTTGGGCTCCTGGGAGCCACTCTAGGTTCAAGTCTCTTGCCAACCCTAAGGTGGCTCCCTTAACTAAGAATTGTTCTTCCCTGCTCCCCTATCCAACCTTCCTTTATCCCAATCCTCCTTTTTCCCCAAGCTCCCCCCATCCTCCCCTTCTCCCTTTTCTCTCCCCATCTCCCCTTACCCCCATCCCACCCCACCCAAGCAATACCTGGGAATATACCCAAGAGATGCCCTATCATATGACAAGAGCATTTGTTCAACTATGTTCATAGCAGTATTATTTGTAATAGCCAGAACCTGGAAACAACCTAGATGCCCTTCAATGGAAGAATGGATGAAGAAACTGTGGAATATATACACATTAGAGTACTACGCTGCAGTAAAAAAACAATGACTTCTCGAATTTTGCATGCAAATGGATGGAAATAGAAAACACTATTCTGAGTGAGGTAACCCAGCCCCAAAAAGATGAACATGGGATGTACTCACTAATAACCGGGTTCTAGCCATAAATAAGGGTCACGGAGTCTACAATTGGTGAACCTAAAGAAGCTAAGTAAGAAGATGAACCCAAGGAAAAACATATAGTTATCCTCTTGGCTATGGAAAGTAGACAAAATTGCCAGGGAGAAAATCAATGTGAATCTTAATAACAAGTGAGGGGTTTTCATCATTACGTGCCAATTCATTCTACAAAGAGTTTCTGTTTTACCAAAATAAAATGAGATATTAAAACAGAATATAAGGGGAAACTAGAAAGTGGAAGAGTATTTTCCCTCTCCTAGGCACCTAGTGTGATGGACAATATTATCAATTTGGATGAATCTAGAATCATCTGAGAGCCAAGTTTCTTAGCACCCCTGTGAGACACCATCTAGAATCAGCCCCTCGACGTGCTAGTGTGGTATGTTCTAGATTCCTGTAATTGAGGTATTAAGACATCATTTGATTGGAAGGGATTCTGAGCTGAATAAAAAAGAGAATGTATTAGGAGCATGAGCAGATTCCCTTTTTGCTTCCATTATGTAGATTCGGCATGGCCAGCTGTTTCACACTCCTGCTACCATGACTCCTTCACTATTGTCAACTTAATGCTCTTCAAATGTAATCAGAAATAAATATTTCATTACCTTGCTTCTTGCAGAGATATATTGTCAGAGCAATGAGATAAGTAGCTACCACATTGCCTCTGATAGGAAGAAAGTGTGTGCGTGTGTGTGTGTGTGTGTGTGTGTGTGTGTGTGTGTGTGCCTTTTCTTATTCATAAGCAAGGAAACATTTTAATCCATTAATTTATAAGTAGTACTACAAACTAAGACTTATCTTGGAAGGAATAAACATGAATAGAAAACAAAATTACCCATTACTTTTTATAGCCTATGTACAATAAATTGTTATAAATTAATTGTTTTGAGGAACTGCAGTCATTGTGAGAAAATAGTTCATGGTGGCATAGGCCCCAAAATGATTTTAAAGAGAATTCCTTTGTCATCTGGTAGTGAGGATGGAACTTAGTCGTGCCCCATGAACACAAGGCAAGATCTCTATAATTAAATTGCGATTGCATACAACACATATTCAACAATTATTTCTGGAAAAAAACTGAAATCATCTGAGAAATCTCAAGGTAAAGCACATAGTGACTAGCATGTTTCCATGACCATGAACTACATAAGGAAAGGTACTTACACAAGGCAGGTGATTATCTAGTGTGAAGACCTGGGTTCAGTGGCATCACCGTAGCTCTTCATGGCTGTGATCTTACATACAGAAGTTCAATGTCACAATCGTAGCTCATCACTGCCCTAACAGATGGTGGATCGTATAGCAAGGAAAGAATGAGAAAAATCTTTAGGTTGAATCACTGGTTATCACAAAGCCCCACAAATTAATTCTTCTGCATTCTTAAATGGCCATACTAAGACATCTTAAATTTTATGGATATTGGAAAGGACTGTTAAGATACTATCCAAGTAATAGCAACATGTTATGTGTCCTGAGTGGAGTGAGGTAACAAAAAGTGGGCTATGATTGGTTATTCTTAGTTATCAACTCAATGAGATTTATAATCACCCAAAAGATAGTTTTTGAGCATTCCTTTGGGAAATTGCATTGATCAGGTTAACTGAGCAGGCAACACCTGTTGTAGAGAGGTCACTAGTTAGTTCCTGTCTGCTTAGCCCTGAAATAATCACAATGTAACTGAATTAATTAAATCACAGCTTGGCCCATTAGCTCTAGTTGGCTAACTCTTACATATTAATTTAACCCATTTCTATTAATTTGTGTATTGTCACGTGGCTGTGGCTTACCAGCTAAAGATGATGCATCTCCGGCGAGGCTACATGGCTACTCTCTTGACTCCATCTCCAATTTCCAGCATTCAGTTAATTTTTTCCTGCCTAGCTAAGTTCTGACTTGCTATATGCCCAAAGAAGTTTCTTTATTCATTAATGGTATTCACAGAATATAGAGGGGAATCCCACATCAAATACCTACCTACTATTGGTGGAACTTATTCAGGAGTTGTGATCCCAAAGTTCTTAATGAGAGAGTTAGCTAAAAACATCAGTATTTAATGTTTTCTGGGTTTTTTTTTTTATGTACTTGATGCTTTGACTTCCCTACTGTGACAGAGAGCACTATGAACTGTGACAAAATGAACCATTTATCTCTTAAAGTTAATTTTATTAAGATATTTTATTATAGCAGCTGGAAAACCAAAACCAAACCCAACAAAAATGACATAGACTATCTTATAATCATAAGCATGGTATAATGGTATAAAACAGTAGGACATCAGGAGAACACAAACAATTTAACCATGTAAGCAGAGTTTCCATGGGCTCAGGGAAACTGAAACCACAAGCATGGTATTTACATGGGTCACCACATCAGGACCTTTGAATATCCATTATGGCTGTTAACGTGGTGTTTTGTGGAACTCCTAATAGTGTGAGCTGGTATATCTCTGAAGCATTTGCCCACTCTTGGGTTATCTTGTGATGCCTTAGTATGACAACTCTTAATTTGTCTTCGTATGTCTTTTCTGAGTGTGTGTGTGTTGTTTGGCTATAGTCTCTTTTCTGAGTGTGTGTGTTGTTTGGCTATAGTCTCTTTTCTGAGTGTGTGTGTGTTGTTTGGCTATAGTCTCTTTTCTGAGTGTGTGTGTGTTGTTTGGTTTTAGTCTCTTTTCTGACAATGAGTCAAATTTGCATGGATCTGGGCAGGAGGGACAGTGGAAGGGAACTTAGCAGAGTGGAGGGAGGAGATGTATTATATGAAGAAAGATTCTATTTTCAATAAATAGGAAAAATGAAAGCAATGTACTAGTAAAAGTTCATCATTGTGTGTGTGCCACTATGATCACAGTAGTAAAGAGAAGCAGGGGAATATAATCAATCTTAAAATGATGGTCTTTTACATAATGTTCATTGCTAGTCTGTCATGTACCTACACCAGTTTTTAATAACACGAAATTATGTTATCTTGTTATGGCTCAGAGTACATGTTAAATTCCTTGTGGGTAGCAGTTTTGGTTATAACAAGAAAGTTTCTCCCAAACTGGATAAACACCTTACCCTGTTTATAGTTTAAAAGTTAACTTCATAACAATGAAATTATTCTCATCTCTAATTTCATTTGGTCAGTGAAGTTAATTTGAAACATATAAAACCTATATAATATACTTTATCTTTCATTTATAATAATTATTTCTAAATGAGAACAGAGTCAATGTGTTCATTGAATTAACAGTATATTCAGTATAAAGACTATATCTCTTTTCTATGGAAACAGATTTCTGTTCAAAATGATAGAGATTTACTCAACAGCTACTATAGATTAGATTAAATTGTATGAAAGAAAAATGATTGATATATAACTCTCTTAAAGATTAGAGAGGAAATAAGTATATAGTATAAATGTTAAAGATTCTTCTGCACTAAAGTTTGAAATTTACAACTCCATCTGATATCTACTTACTTGAGTATACAGAAAATGGGAAACATAAATGTATTAATGTGAAAATGTAAATAAATCATATAACAATCATGAGAAATTAAGAAGAGCTACATTGCATTTGAAGCTTACATAGAAGCAAAGTGATGGAAAGTGGGTAAAATAGATGTTTGGGAAGTGAACCAAGCCATGAAATGTTGGTAGTTGAACTGTATAACAGCAAAGTTTACCTTGCAATATTGACAGTTTCTCACAGATCATAGGTACCTTTCAGAGTTTCTACATGGACGTGCACCAGACTCAGTCTCTCCATCATATGCGAACCCTTTCTTAGGTGACATGAGGATTCTAGGTTGATAATCTTCAGACTCCATCCACTGTTTTCTAGTGCAAATTGATGCAAAATGTTATACTATAAGAAGATAACATTTTTGGAATACATCTTTGTCAGTAGAAAGCCATAAAATAGATTTTAATAATGAGCACAAAATATGCAAAGACAGCATAATTGAATTTTCTAGCATGTTTAGGACTCCCTCAAGATGCAATATTTTAAAATGAATGCCAAAAGACCAAATATATTTTTGGAAATTTTTTGCCATATTTTATAATATTAATTGGCATAACTTATGAAGACACCACTTTCCATAACTACTTTCTCCTGAAAAGTCCTCTAAACCAGCTGGCCAAGAAGCCCTAGGGATATGTCTGTCTCTTCTCTGCTGGCCCTGGAGTTACAAGCATGTGCCATCATGTCTGGCTTTTTATGTGGGTGGTGGGGATCTGAAATCAGCAAATACTCTACCCACTGAGCCATCTCCACACCCCCAAATTTATTAGATTTTAACATTACTGAGGAACCTTTCACATGTGGGGCTAGAGAAATGCTCAGGGCTAAGAGCACATTGTACTCTTGAAGAAGAACTGAGTTTGGTTCCCCTCATTCATGTTTGTTGGTTTCCAACTACCTGTCTCTTTTGGATTTCACAGGTGTCTGGTTCATACATGCATACTGCCCCCATTCATATGCATATTATTAAAAATACTTAAAAAGCGAATACTCCAAAGGGTATGATACCTGCAAGTATTAACAAAATGTTTTTAAACATAAATTGTATTTTTACAAATAAAATTTCATAAAAAGAAAAAAATGAGGTTTCACTTTAAAATACCATCAGAAAGAATAGTACTATGTTTTTACACTTACCGAGTGACGATGCTTTTAATTGTGGGAGTCAAGAGAATCTATTATGCTTTTCTAATGGAAATTTCCTTTAATTGGTTCCTGTGATCTTATTAGAGTAGTCTGTATTCAACCTGTTTGATCTCTTATATAACAGAGTGTATTTTTCTTTTGTAACACTACATATGTCTACACATGTCATTTTGTAGACTATGGTTAAGAGAAAATATATTGAATGTGATAAGAGCCCATTTGATTGCAATGTCAAGTATGATATAGAGACAATTCATTAGCTACAATTGTATTTTTAAAAGAATAAGACATGTTAATTGGAAAAGAATGATGTGAAATAAATCACTAATAAATTGAAAAAAATTTTCTCTGTAAGGTCACAATATGCATTTGTATATATCTATCATAATTATTTAGCCTAATAATGACTTAAGTGATTTTTGTTTTGGTTTGTTTAAAAAATATATGTATTATATGAAATACTGGTGAATCTCTTAAATATATACCATTAAACTTACTGTTAAAAGAACTCTTTGACCTTTTTATTGTATATTCTTGCAGATTTAAGATGCAAAATCCAGAAAAATTAAATAAACAGGTCTTCATGCAGTGGGAAAGATGGCAGGGAAAAGATAAGTGTGCCAAGGAGTGAAGTTCTGAGCAACTCTATGATCATTCCTTCTAAGAGGAGACACTTAAAAAAAGGATGTGTGTGTTGTCTATATCTGAATTTTTGTTGCATTACTCCAAGTCTCTCCTTTCCTTAAGAGTTTCTTTTTCTGTTTCACATAAGTTTATATTTTGTATTATCATCCTGACTTATTTTAATGAACCTATGAAGTTTATGGAATGTAACAGATTAATACATATGGGGAGGAAGAGGAGAGAAGAAGAAGAGTAGCTAGAAGAACTTGAGGAAAAAGGATGGACAAAATGGGGGAAGGACAGAGAGAGTTATCTTGATTGAGGGAGCCCTTATGGGGCTAGCAAGAAACCTGGCACAAGAGAAATTCCCAGGAATCCACAAGGGTGACTCCAAATAAGACCTTTAGCAATTGTGGAGAGATTTTTTTTTAAGATACTCAAATTGATGACTATTTTAAATGTCATCATAGAATCTTCACCCAGCGACTGATGTCAGCCAATGCAGAGATCCACACTGGGCTGACATTAAAAAGTCCCATTGAAGAGAGAAAGGAGAGATTATATGAGCAAAGGGTTCAAGACCATGATGGGAATATTCACTGAAGCAGCTTACCTGAGATAATGGGAGCTCACTGACCTCAGCCTGAACCAGCATAGGACCAACTATGCCAACATAGGGCCAAATTGAATGTGGGTGACAGTTGTATGGCTGGGACAGACTGTTGGGCTACTGCCAGTGAGACCAAGATTTATCCCTAATGCTTGTACGGCCTTTTTGGAACATATTCTCTTTGAAGTGATACCTTGCTTAGCATAGATATAGTTTGGCAGGCCTTGGTCCTGCCTCAAAGCAATGTGCTAAACTTTAGTAAATTCCCATGGGCAGTCTTACCCTCTCTGAAGAGTGGATAGGGGATGGAGGGGGTGCAGGAGTGAAAGGGAGGGAGTTGGAAATGCGATTGGTATGTTAAAAGAAAAAAGACTTTTAAAAAAATAATTAGCTCATTAAAATTTTAAAAATAAAATGTGAAAAAATTATTTTCCTAAATTAAAACAAAAATAAGAAGAAAATCCCGACAAATTTAAAGTTAGGGTCCACACTGAGATCTTAACTCTCAAATCTTTTCTTCCCAGATTCTGTATGAAGTCTATGCCTCAGTGAAGCATTATTTTCAATTATGTCTACAAATTAATACAGAGTTAAGCACTCTGGAGTCAGATGCCAAGAAAGATTTATGTTTTTTTTTCTAACAGTTAATTCTTTTTGATTCACAAAGCTGACCTTTCTTAATTTATTTCCTGATTTTCATTTTCTGAAACATTAATTTAAAAAGTTAAATCATATTTGAAGATTCGTGAAAGAGGAGAAGATGGAAAATTAAAATGTAACAACTAAACGGCGGGGATTTTCAACAGTGTTAATTTTGGCTATAGGAAACAATGGCTTAGCTTCTAAAAAGGGATGTAAAATAACCTACAGACAGAAAATCATTAGCACATTCTGCATGTATATGTCTAATATCCATAATATGTAAAAACAATATAAATTATTACAACAGTGTAAGATGATACTCAGTAATACATATGCAAAATAAAATAATTGCAAATCTAAGACAAAATAATAAATCTTGACCTTTAGAAAGTTTTTTATGTAAAATACTTAGACTCCAATTTTAGTGTTTTTTCCATTATCGTAACTTACACAGTGTTCAAAGTAGAACAGTTCTGTGATTCTGTTCCTATGACGTTATTGTGGAGAGTAACTTTCAAACCAACCTGTGCACTGTCACTGTTCACTGAGATTGTACACAAGACACCATGTGGCATTCCGTATCAGTAAAAGAAAAGAGAAAATACCCCGCAGGCCATGCTAGAATGCTGAATACAATTCAAGCACTTTGTACATCCTATCTAAGAGCCCTATTCCCCCACTTCCTCTTCACAAGTTTACCATGATGCAGTCGTTCATGTTTATTTGTACCTGTTGTGCTTTTTCTTCTAGTTTCCTTTCTTTTATATTAAGATTTTTAATACTATAATACTTCCTCATTTGACTGCAATGTCTATGGAAGGCTGAATCCCATTTGTATGTATTTGTACGAACACTATTGTGAAACAATTATATAATAATGCAAATTTCATTTGAATGTTGCACAAATATTTCAAAGGAGGCATACTAAATCTCTGTTTACTGCATTCTATTATCTATGTTTACATTTCTTAGTTGACTTAGAGCAAGATCTAAGATCTTCTTTACGTTAAATTAGCAGCTACTACTGAGATTTTTGAGTGTTATCATCTGTAATGTCACTAAAATCCAGCAATGTAAATTTGATAAGAATTATCCATCTATGTGTCTGGATCCTTACTTTTACTCTGCAATTCTATTAGCCAGTCATTATTTGCATTTACCTCTATTTCTGATTTGCTTTGCCATGTAATTATTATGTATAATCCCATCGATAATCTCTAACTTCATTTGATAGTCTTTCCTAGAATTCGGTTACTAGAGACTAGCTCTCACTTGATTACCCTTTATTCTGAATATCAACTAACTTTTGTCAATTCACTCTTTTGATTGCACAGTTTTACCATCATATATTATATAAATATCATTTCTTCCTAATATTTAATATATTTGATATTTCAAAAAATCCACATATATCTCCAGAAAGTGGGCATAAATATTTACTTTTGATTTGTGCTAAATAAATGAACTCAGAATATATAATTACTCTTGATATTTGACTGTTTCTTCAAATGCTACATGCGTTCTGCTTTCTTTCTTTCTTTCTTTCTTTCTTTCTTTCTTTCTTTCTTTCTTTCTTTCTTATTTACAGATTTGCTGTAAATTTCGGTAAACAGAAACACTAGATTTGAGCTTAGTATATTTTGATTTCTGTTGCTATTGATTCTTAAGATGCAAATGGACACACTCATGACGAATTTTGTTAATGAACTATCAAAATACTAAAATTTGTATTATCAATTTACTTTTCATTAATTCTATTTTTTTCCAAATCTCTCCTTCTTCAGTCATTTTGGGCTTGCTTGACAAACAAATTTTGTTTACTATCAAATGTTGATCTTTACTTTATTTGTTCCTAAAGCACATATGATTGCATTTTTATGAATTTTAATGATACACTTTAACAAAAAAATAAACATTTTACCTGATAAAGTGATTTTTTTATTATGTTGTACTTTATTGTCAAACATTTTTTCTTTGCACTAACCTATAAATAAACATACAAAGGTGGAAATTTCTATTATTTTAAATTAAAGTTTGTGTAAAATATTTTCAAGCCTTTTTAAAGAGTGTTCTTTGTCTTTGTGTTTGGAGGTTATCATGTAGAAGGTTATAAATTAGTGACTTCTGTGTCCTTTAATTTATTGTCCTATGTAATTTATTGTGTATAAAATGTGTATTAAGTATAACTGTTGATACCATTGCCTTTATAAAGTACGTGATGAGTGTCAGTTGAGCAGCTCCTTGGGTAGCCTGTGCTCAAGCTTGAATGTACAGTACAGACAGATAACAATGTTTTGAAATACTTTCCACATAAAGTATTTTCACTAAAGCCCACTGTAAGATTTTGAACTTTCTTCATTTTCATTCTAGAAGTGTAGAATAATATGCCAAATATATTTGTAGCTTTGCAAAGATAGTTGGCTTGTAATATATATATATATATATATATATATATGTGTGTGTGTGTGTGTGTGTGTGTGTGTGTGTGTATATATATGTGTGTGTGTATATATATATATATATATATATATATATATATATATATTCTCAAGACTCTTTGGCTGTTCTGATATATATATATATATATTATATATATATATATTTATATATATATATAATCTGTAGGTAATAGTATAATGAATTCAGCCATGCTCATTTTCCTGCTTGCTTGTGATCAACTTTATTTCTCACTCTTAGACAATACAGCCTGTCAGTCAAGAGAACAGTGTTATGCACAGTGCACTGTGTCTTCCCACATTTACTACCCACATATGTATGTTAACTAATTTTTATACTTATGAAATATATCTTTCAAATAAGAAAATTAAGTAGAGGGTATTATTCTAAAGTGTCTATCCAAGAAAGCTGAATGTGAATGAATCATCATTTGTTTTACTCTTACCTGAATTACGTTCATGCAGCACAACTGCTGGCTATTACGCACTTAAGGTACTATTTTAGGCTTTCCAGTGGAAAGCGTAACATATGGACAGACAGGTGTATGCTCTTTATAAAACAGTTTGAGGGCTTAGGGAACTACCATCCAGATTTCACCTTCTTTTATTGTGTAATTTATCTTTAAAAACCTGAAATCTAGTAGAAAGGTAACATGTTAATTTCTGTTTGATGATGTGTAAATCTGGTCCCCCCTTTTGTTTCTAACAGTTGTCCAAATGTGTGGTGAAGCATAAGCCACAAAATGAAATGTTTAATTTTTAAGATTTGTATTTTATCAAACAAGAATGATCTTAAACACATGGCTCAGATATGAGCAGGCCTGAAATTTTTGTAGTGAAATTATAGAACTCAGGTACGAATGCCAAGAGATCCAGTTGGTAAAATTCTCAGAGCTTAGGTACAAATCCATACCACTTACCTACTGGAGGAGAAAAGGACAATACTTTCTGATACAAAATGTCCACATCCTGAAAGACTCCAGAAAACATCTGTTCATGGGAAACTGACCCTTGAGAATTGAAACATATCTTATATAAAGAATATGATATTATGACATTGAACACCACAGAAAATGTTTATACTCAAAATTAAAGATAGCAAAATTTGATGTAATCAAAAATTAAGCTATAGGAAAGCTTGATAGAACTAAAAATATTTTTAAGCCTACATTTTCATAAGGGCAAAGGGAGGGAGGACAAAGGGTATATTTTTATTTTACTTTGGGTGATCAGATTATACTACTTCTACATCTCACAGATGGGAAATCTGAAGCACAGGATGGACAGATGAAATATCAAAGTCACACAGATCCAAAAAGAACAGTACCCAAACCTCTTCAGAATCCTGCCCTATTGTGATCTACAGTGTTCCCACTGTGATCTACTGTTCCTCCTCAGTGGACTACGTATTTCCAGAGCTTTTGCTCCTTTTTAAATTCCATATATTTGATAAGGATATATAGAATATCTATAATGTACCAGAATTTTCTGAGACCTTTGTTATTAGTTTTTTTTAAAAAAATTATCAATTTGTGTAGGTGAGAGTGCTTAAAAGATGAAAAATTTAGTTGTTTTAGTTTCTTGGCTAAGTTTCAGTTTTGCAGACGCATGTTTATGCAAGTAGTCACCCAAATTTATACATGTATACATGCAATGTATTCCAAAATGTGATAAAATGCAAGGAAATAAAAAAAATCTTTACTGTTCACACCAAACATCAAAATGTTAAGTGAGAATTCTAGAACACTGTCTTAATCTAAAAATTCAATAATTGATTTATATTATCATGTCATTATTTTCCATTTCTTTAAAATACGAGGCTAGTTATATGTTCTGTTTTCCAGTGAGGACAATGAAGCTATAAAAACTGATTGTTCGTACTTATGCAAATATATTTCAAGCAGAAACAAAAATATGAATGGCTCATTTATTCTGTAATAATAGGAACAACAATATCCTCTATTTTTCTCAAACAGAATAAAAAATGAAAGCTCATTTCAATTGAATACTGTGGTCAATTATGTAGAAAGAACATGGTTTAGAAAAGTATAAAAATGGTTGAAAATTCGTGTGTTATTACAAAAAGAAATTAAAGCCAAGAATTATTTCAATATATACACAAATATACACATATATATTCAAAAACAGAACACTTTGCATTCCTTTAAAGAAAAGAAACACAAAGCTAGATAGACAAGCAATGTCACAGCAATAAGTAAACATAAAAAGTCAACAGAAGATGTTTGATTTCTATTATGGTGCTTATCATGATTCTAGATATAAATATTTTTAAACCAGTGTTTTATTATCATAACTCTAGGGCTGAAAATTAAATCATCATAAATAATTTTTCTGTTGTTACACAAAGAATTATGTCTGTCAAACAATTTTAAACATAAATTTTAGGAGAAATTATATTATAACTTCACAAAGAAAATGTGTTTTAACTGTTAATTATTCAAAGTTTTTGCTTATAATTTACCTTTTGAATTGCAGACTTGTGTGATTATTCATCTGTGTATTTAATTTTTGTTTTTTCTTTATATTGAAATGAATTAAAGAATGTGGAGTCATTTACTTCTACATAGTTCAACTGGAGCTAAGATGTTAGCACATTTTTGTGTGTCTTTTCTATTTTGTTTCATTATGTAGAATATAATAATTTAATTTCATATGCTATATCTAAAACAGAATTGGCAGATTATATGGGAATTCTATTATTAAGGCCATTTTTTAGATTGTATTTTTATTATAATACTTATTCCTGCCTTTTAATCCCTCAAAAACAGTTCTCAATCTCCTTTAAAGTATTTGGCTAATTTTTTTAGTTAATTGTTATTGCAAGCATGCATGTATTCATATTTATATACATATTCCTATCCATCACTTGTTGAGTTCCTATAGCGTTATTTGTATGCATGTTTTCAGGGATGACAATTTGGCTCTGGACAACCAGTTGGTATTTATCTATCTGCCTGTCTGGCTATCTATCTATCTATCTATCTATCTATCTATCTATCTATCTATCTACTGGATAGCAAACCCTCCCACTCACATCTTTGCTTAATTGTCCATAATTCTTTGTGTATGGATGGGAACTTCTGAGATTTCCCCCTTGCAGTTTGTAATGTTTTTTTTTTTTTTTTGTATATCTTTTTCAACCCAGATTCAGCCAGTCATGCTGGTTAGAATTTATGGTGCAGCTTCTTATGTCACTAGGTGGCAACATCTCACAGAAAGTTTCATGATGGTTTGACCCTTAGAATATTTTGGCCCCTCTACTGTAATATTCTCTTGGCCTTGGATGTTGCTGTTTGTGTAAATGTAGCCATTGGGGCTAGATTCCACAACTCTGCATGTTGATTGGTTGTATTTTATATCTTTTACAAAGAGAAGCCTGGATGAGGTTGAAGACTATATGTATCTGAATACAACAGCATGTTTTTATAGATTGTTGTTAGGGATTATGCTGGTTTAGTCCGTGGTTGTAGATGCTCCTCCAATAATCATGATTTTGCTAATTGATTTGTCAGCTAGGTTTTCCGCACAAGATATAGTATCCTTTTTGTCTTAAGTTCATTTAGAGAGCAGTTGGTTGCCACCAAGGTATATGTAGCACTACTGCACTAATAAAGTTAATGTCCATACTGTACTGATCGTTGATTTGGCTCATAAACTTCATAATTGGGTAATTTTGCTGTCTCTCTCATTTGAAAGCTTTCATTGAACCTTCTGGTAGGAATCATTTATGCCAGTCCTGTTCAGGGGCCTCTAGCACCCATTTTTAAGTACATGATGTTTTCACCCAATGGAAGTTAACTTCTGTCTCTCAGGTAGGGGAGCAATGGCAGAAGTAATAGGCTATATGAGCCCTTTAACGCTGGAAAACAATCCAGAAGAAGTTTCATGTTCCCAAAAAATCAGTAGAAGCAGTAGGGATAAATCTTGTTTCCACTGACAGTGACCCTGCAGTCTGCCGCAATCATGCAACTGTCTCTCACATTCTTATACTGGTTATACTGGTTCCTTTCCTGTCTGACCAGAGATGGTGAGCTCCCATTAGCTCATATAAACTGTTTCAGTGGGTGTCCCCATCATCATCTTGACCTTTTTGCTCATATTCTCATTTCTTCCACTGTTCAAGTGTTCTTTGGGAGTTCAGCCCAGTGCTCTTCTGCGTTCTGTCTCCATCAGTTGCTGGATGAAGATTTCATGGTGTCATTTAAGATATTCATCAATCTGACTACAGGGTAAGGCCAGTTTGGGCATTCTCTCCACTATTGCTTAGGGTCTTAGCTGGGGTCATTTTTGTGAATTCATGGGAATTTCTCTAGTGCCAGGTTCCATGTTAGCCCCATAATGGTTCCCTCAATCAAAATATCTTTTTCCTTACTCTCACCTCTGTCCTTTCTGCAACTTGGCTATCCTGTTACCTAAAGTTCTCCTATCCCCTCCCCTTCTCCCCCCACCCCCATGCTACCAATTTTGTCAGGTGATTTTATCTATTTCCCCTTTCCAGGTAGAACTATATATGCTTTTCTTATTGTTCACCTTGTTATTTAGCTTCTCTAGTTTCATAAACTATAGGCTCATTCATTATCCTTTGCTTTATAGCTAGTATCCACTTAGGAGTGAGTACATATCATGTTCGTCTTTCTTAGTCTGGGTTACCTCACTCAGGATGTCTTTTTCTAGTTCCATTGAGATACATCTATTCCCCCCACTGCCAGTTTCTGACTATTATGAAAAAAATGCTGCTATAAGCATAGTTGAACAAATGTCCTAGTAGTTTGATTAAGCATCCTTAGGGTATATACCCAAGACTGGTATTGCTCAGTCCTGAAATAGGTTGATTCCAAATTTTCTGAGACGCCACTGTACCTATATCCAAAGTGGCTGTACAAGTTTGCATGCCCCACTATAAACGAAAGAGTGTTCCCCTTATTCAACAGCCTCTCCAGCATAAGCTATCATTGGGGATTTTGATCTTAGTTATTCTGACTGGTATAAGATGGTTTCTCAGAGTCATTTTGATTTGCATTTCCCTGATGGCTAAGGATGTTGAACATTTCCTTAAGTGTCTTTTGGTCATTTGAGATTCTTCTGTTGAGATTTCTCTGTTTAGTTGTGTACCCCATTTTATAATTGGGTTATTTAGAATTTTAAAGTCTAGTTTCTAGAGTTCTTTATATATTTTGGAGATCAGTCTCTGTCTCACATGGAATTGACGAAGATCTTTTACCATTCAGTAGGCTGCCTTTTTGTACTTTTCTTTACAGAAACTGTTCAGTTTCAGGATGTCCCACTTTATCATTGTTGCTGTCAGTGTCTGTGCTACTGATGTTATATTTAGAAAGTAGTCTCCTCTGTCCATGCAGTGAAGATTGCTTCCCACTTTCTCTTCTGTCAGGTTCAGTGTGGTCAGATTTATATTAAGGTCTTCAATCCATTTGGACTTGAGTTTTGTGTATAGGAATAGATATGGATCTATTTGCATTCTTCCACATATTGACATCTAGTTATACCAGTTATGTTGAAAATGATCTCTTTTTTCCACTGTATAATTTCAGCCTCTTTGTGAAAAAAATCAGGTCTTTATAAGTATGTGGATGAATTAATTTCTTAAATAAGATTTCCAAAGGTATAAAGAATTATGGTTAAAACCAGATCTCTAAAATAAAATTTACTCTAGTATTTATCTTTCTATATGTATGAAGAGTCACACAAGCTTTTAAAGGCTTTTTTAATGGTTTTACAAATAAGTATATGACTTTATGTTATGATATTTTAGTTATTATTTTTTAATGTTCTAGCTAAGATTTCTTAAGTTCAGGTTTCTTTGCTTCATTTCTTTTGCTTTGAATAAATATCTGAACAAAAAGCAGCAGATATTTTAAATTTTAGTTTTAGTTCCCAGTTTCCAGAGATAGGGACACAAAGGAAACAGGATTAAGAAGTTCAAGTAGCTAGGAGCAAAGAGAAAATGAATGTGTGTTTAGTTATCCTTTGACATTCCCTGATAACATCCAGTTTATTTCCCAAGTCCATGGAGTGGTGAAGCAAGAGATGCTTTTGTCTTTCAGTAACAATAATATAAACACCCCAATAGCAGGTCAGTCTTTTCACCAAAATACTTCAATGAAACTCTTCCTGAGTGACCTAGACTGTGTCAAATAAACAAAAATCACAACTGGCTAAATGTCCAAACTAATTAATTCAAGTCACTTCAAGTACGAATTTTTTAACTTCATATTGTCATATCGGCAACATTTTGAATAAATAAATAATTTGTAGGATTTGTTTCCAAAGAAAACATTTTTGGGACTTCTAAAAAATGTTCTGTATAAAGATTTGCCATGGAATCAGTTCAATTTTTCATTACTTTGAAAATCTCTTTGGAAGACATGAAATAAAATGACAGTTATGGAAACTCATAAGGTACCATCCACCATAAATTATTTTTCTCCTTAATTGTATATCATACATTTTGGAAAACTTTTAGTGTTTTTCTCATTATCATAATACTAGGACATATGTCCATTGTCTAATATGCTATGAGTTTATGGAAATATATTCCCTTATTGTGTGGGCAAAAAGAGGCAAGAAGAACCTTTTTATGAAAACTGTTATAAATAAGGGAATGGATGAAGTGAATGTCCCTAAAGTTTATTGCACTTTTTTGAAGCAGATGGCCATCATGAATTATTTTGACTTTGGACAGTTTTTTTTCTAAATAATTATTATCAAATAAAACACTTAGTTTTATAAAATTAATAACAAAATGATTATGCTTTCTGAGCATATTTTTCTCAAATGAGATTGTATAAAAAGATAAAGCAATAATCCTTGATACCTTAGTTTATACTCAAGTAATCTAATTATTTCAACACATTCAGCAAATTTCTTTCTCATAATATAAAGATAGAAAAATCAGAATTTATATGATTGTTTTCAGTAGTATAAAGAATCATAGCCTTTTTATTTTCTTCCTTATTGTAGCTGAAGAAGACTGTATGTGTGTGTATAGATGTTTTTGTGTGTGTCTGGATTATGCTAAGATTTTATGTATTTATATGTGTGTGTAAAATAAATGTCATAAATTTGTATAATACCAGATCAACATGATGCATTATATGTATTTATATAATTTTGATTACATAAAAATAGACATCATAAATGTATATGCTATATATGCTTTGTATGATATTAAACATTAGATTATACTTATTTACACATATATGTATGAAATTTAAACTCTAGTAACCATATAAATTGATAGCATAATTTTTCCAATTATCACAACAATGGCAGTGTTTATTAAGTGCCTAAAAAGTAATTAGAAGTTATATCCTATTTATTATTTGTGTGGCTATTGCTTTGAATCTAATTTACTTTATGTCTTATTAGGAGACATAATTCACAATCTGGAGCAATCAATCTCAATGAATAAATAAACATTTGAAGTGTCCTTCAATATAAAAGTCACCAACTGAGAGGTTTACATCAAGGTCCACATTGTTGATTTAGCTTAAGAAGCATGATTACTTTTCCACTTGATAAAAAACAGGTGGCAATGGTCATTGAGAATAAGACTTCTTGCATTTTTAATTCATCCCTCTGGTACCTTGTCACTTCAGAATAAATTCCAAAAAAAGATTATAAACTGAATGAAATTCATTTTCAAAACTCCAAACGTGTAAGATTAGTTATTACTAGGTCTATCTTTTGTGGACTTTGTTCCAGGATTATAACTTCAAGAAGAAATTGTTTGTACGTATAGTGCTTACTCTAGAGCTGCATAAGTGCTTAATGAATTAAAACATATGTTTGTAAGTTATCAATTTAATGTAACCTAGAACAATCATATCTGATTAAAGAAATAAACTTAAGATTAGTACTTAATTACTTTAACAAATTTCAAAAGTATATGAATTTTGTCACATTTAAATTCTCGGTGCTCAAAAACCATCTTCAGAAGAAATATAAATTAGTTTTTCAACATTCTTAATACTAGAACAATGGCATACAAAATATTCTTTATAAATGTATTTTATATTGTTTTTATTAAACTCTCACACAATATATGTTGATAATCTCCTTCCTCACTTAACCCTAGATCCTCTGCACACCATCTGTACTGAACTTTATGCAACCCTCCAAGCTTATATGTTATGATTCCTAGCAGAAGTGCTGTAGGCACACAGGTTAAAATTATGTACTGCAGCCTGCCTGTTCTTCCTTGGTCTACACCACTGATCAAAGGCATCTTCTCCACTCCCTGTAAACACCAAAAGGTGTCATTCCATGAAGCCATTGACATCGGCTCTTACAAATTTTCCATTTATTCTCTAGAATAAACCCCAAGACTTGATGACTGGTTGTGATATACCATTAGAGCTGATCATTTTAGTTTCTCTTTTTATTATTATTATTTTATGCATATCTTTTTTTCCTTAGTGCATGCAAATGCACCACTGTATACAGGAGCCTGTAGAAGTCAAAAGCAATGTTCAGTCCTCTGGCACAGGAATTCCAGACGACTGTGAGCAGATGTGTGTGTTTGTGTGTGTGTGTGCGTGTGCGTGTGTGTGTGTGTTATGAATTAAACTTAGTTCCCCAGCAAGAGCAGCAAATTTGCAAAACCATTGATCCCTGTCTTCTGCTCTAGTTATCTCCTTCTTATTCTCTGCACAATGTAGGTCTCTGTGTTCATTTCCATCTACTAAAAATACAAGGCTCTTCAGTAATTTTTGAGAAATGCACAAATTTATGGGTACAACCAAAACACATCAGGAATAATTTTAGTACTATATTTATTTAGCAGAATTAATAGGATCTCTCCTAGAGGCTATAATCTATCCATCCTCAATTTTTTAGATGAATTAACTGCTGGACATGAATGATTTCTGTTATAAAGTAGGCTTTATATTAACTTTTGGAATGTGGTTAGTTACCCGCATACTAGTCATGTGACTGTTGCACGAGTAGGCATATCTTGCCAGGCAAGCTGCATTTTGGCATGCAAATTTTACAGCTGGTAAAGATTGATGATAACTGTCCTCTCTGGAATGAGGCTTAGAAACTTCCAACATTACGTAAACTAGCCAGTAGGAATGTAGTTTTCACTGATCACCTTACATCCTATGGCTCTGACATGAAATAGCGTCAGTCATAGTTTTTAATTATTATTGTTTTATTTTGAGATTATAATATAATGACATTATTCCCACCTGCTTTTTGGTCCTTCCAAATTCTCCCTTATATCCATCCTTGTACTCTTTAAAATTCATAACATGTGGTTATGATGTTTATTTTACATCTTAAGATCATCCACAATTATGGACTTCAACCTGTACTTGTAAGGAAATGAACTATTCTTCCCCTAATTTTAGTAATGTCATGACATTTTTATGACCAAAATTTAATTAGAATAGAAATTGGTATTGAGGAAGTAGGATTGTGGGTGTGACAAACCTCACTATGTTTTTGAAGAGTTTTATAAAAAGACTTTGATATTCTGGGCTGGAAAAGCCAAAAAGCCCAGTGGGAAAATTTAGTAGGGCATTCTCACGGAATCAAGGGAGAGAGTAATGCTAGTATGGACTTTCAGGACTTCCATAAACAGTTTTCAGGGGGAAACCAGGAAATATTATTTTCTCTACCCATGCCTGGGAATGAGTTGCTTAATTTCCTTCCTTATTTCCTGAAATAAAGATTACTACTTTGAAACGCTAAGTCAAATAAATCCTTTCTTCTCTAGGTTGGCTTTTGCCAGGATATTTTTATCATAGTATGGCAAAGGATAGGACATATAAGAGGACAGAGTCTATTTGCTCATGGGAAGGGCTGTCAACAGTATTTATCCATCAGTACTATGTTAGGTTTCCCTTTATGAATTTCTCATTCCAGATTTATTTCACTTTAATGCTCGATCATTTTACTATGCTGATCAGAACCTGTCAATGAATACCTGTGACCCTAAATTGTTTCCCAGCTTTGTTTTCAGCTTTTATTGTTAAGTAGAACCTCTTTATGCTGGGCTGGTGTCATGGTCTGAAAAACAAACAAAAACAAGCAAAATCATGATTCACACTTAATTTGTATATTCACCTCCTCAATTTTTATACTTGGGTTTTAGTTAGGTGCCAGTGAGCTGACAAACTAGATGGAAAAATCCCCTAAGGTCTCTACATGAAGAACTATTGGCAAATGAGGAAAGGTGGATGGAGAGGTGTCCTTCTCCATGGTTGTCCACTGCTCAACAGACAGCTATTGAAACCATATATATAGTGACAGTACACCAACTGAACAGGATATAATTTTTATTGCATGTGATAACTTAAATGAAAAATGATGACGTTTTTGAAGGAGAACTGGAAGGATGTGTAGGGAAGGATTTTGAGAAAGGGGAGAGAAATGTTATAAGTATAATTTCACAATTTAAAGCAGAAATCTGGGGAGTAGGTTGGGGAGAAGTGGGCTACATGCTTTTGGATATAGCCATGGAATATACCATATACCATGGAATAAACAGGGAACATTGATCATGGAACATTGATCATGGAATATTTTTTCTGCCTTCAACAGGGTTGAATATAAAAGCTGATGAACATCTATTCACTATGAAAAATAGCCAGAAAATTTACCAGCTTATAGTTATCTTTCTACTTTAATCACTAGAAAAAAAGTGCCTCTTTTCCAATGATTTGGTAATTTCTCTCTACACACAAAGTATGAAATAGGCACCTGGATTCTGTCATTTGGATTTCTAATTGCTTTGCTGTTCTCATTTGCTTTTAGTAATATCTCTAAGCATTCAGAAGCTAAAGCAAACTTGGTAACTGTTAACTTCCAGAATATTTCCCAAAGTGCCATCTTCTCCATTATTATCTTGCTGAATGCATGGGAGTTAAGTAATTATCTAGTTATATTTTGACTAGGCATTATTCATTTCAAAAATTTTTGCTTTCTTGTGCAAAGGAAGCATTTTTTCACCTTTGGCACTTTACAATAAACTCATTCCAATGTAAATTGATTGCTATGGGATTAAACAGGAGTCATTAAAATATTGCTGTATTGACATTCACTAATGTTTTTAATTAGCATTTTCAAATTCCAGTGTTTGTCATCAAGTATAAACAGATATAATTAATTATACACCTATAGGTTGTTGTTTGTTTTGTGTATCCATTGAGTATATCAAATAATTATTTCATACGCTGTGTGCTATATTCCAACCATCAATCCTCATAAAAATTTCTGATTATCCTGTTACCTTTTTAATGAAGTTATTGTCGAAACTGAGAAATTCTGAAAATGGATTTCAAATGGAGGGCATAATTTGATTTCGTTACTTTCAGATAATTACTATTTTCTTTCATAAATTAAAAGAAATCATAAATAAGGTGAATAGGTATCATTTACTAGAGAGTGGCTATATTCATGAGACAGATTCCCTTCTGTAGATCAAAAACATTATTACCAATTGTCTTAGTTTGAGTTGCTATTGCTATGATAAGTCAACATGACGAAAAGAAATTGGAGGGGGAAAGGGTTTATTTTGCTTTTGCTTATATATCTATGGCCTATCAGTGAAGAAACTGAGGACAGGAGCTCAAACATGGTAGAAACATGGTAGCAAGAGCTGATACAGAGACCACGCAGGGTGCTGTTTGCTGACTTACTCCCCATGGCTTTGCTCAAACTGCCTTTATGAAGAATTGAGAACCTGCAGCTAGGGGTAGCCCCACCCACAGTGGACACAGCCCTCCTGCATCAATCACTAATGAGTAAAGTGCCCCACAGACTGGCTTACAGCCAAATTTTAGAGACAGTTTTCAATTGATGCTCCCATCTCTACAGTGACTCTAACTTTTGTTAAGTGGACATACACTAACGAGGATACCAGTGAATAGGCGAAAGTATATGGGGAACATCCACAATTCCTGCATACCATATGCAGGCTCCTGACTGTTGGTTTAATTGTCATCTTAATGAATACTATCTAGAAGAGGCTGTTGAGTAGGCACATCTATGTGGGCTTCTCTTAATCATATTTCCTGTAGACAGATTCAGATCAGTGTGGGGAGGACCACTCCCTAATTAGCCTGCTGCAAATTGTATAAGAGAAAATCTCTAAGAGCAAGACACACACAGAGATGGACTGATCCCCTCTTTGCTCTTCACTGTGGTGGTGACATAGTTTAGATTCTTGAGTTCCTGCCATAATTTTCCCCAAGTTACATACTGGAGTTTGGAATTATAAGCCTACTAAATCTCTTTCTTCCCTAAGATGCTCTTTATCAGAATATTTTGACAGAATAACAGAAAGGAAACTAGAAAAATGGACACATTTAGCAAAATCCCCTTTATACTATCTTTTCATTAGTCTCTCTTGGAATTTGACACAAATTCTTATATGTTCGAATTTGTTCATCAAACAATTCATAAAAGAAGAGAATTTTCACAAGAAGTCATTTGACTTACTACACAGATACTAGGAAATTTAGATGAAGTCTTACAACACTTTTTGTTAAATGAACAAATATCACCTAAAAACATTTTATTTCTGGCTGGAAAGTATAAAGTGGCAGTTAAGAAGTCCTTAGAACTGCCCATCATCTACATTTTTAAAATTTAATTGATGGTTTTTCCTTTATTTTACACATCTATCACAGTTCCCCTCCCTCCTATTCTCCTGTTCCCTTCCTCAACTTCCTGTCTACCCCTCCTGCATGCACTCTTCCTCCATCTCCTTTCAGAAAAGGGCAGGCCTCCCATGGTCTTGAACAATGCATGGCACATCAAGTTGAAGCAGGGCTGAGCATCTGCATCAAGGCTGCAAGGTGATCCAGCATGAATAATAGGTTCCCAAAAGACAGATGAGCTCCAGGACCAGGTCCTGATCTAAACGCTAGGTATGTTACAAACAGAACAAACTACATATCTGTCACATACAAGCTGGACCGATGGTCTAGCTTGGTTCCATGCATGCTTCCTAACTGTTGGTCCAGAGTCTATGAACTCAAGTCACCTGTCTCTGTGTGTTCACCCATCATGAGCTTAACCTCCTGATACGCACAATTCCTCCTCACTTTCTTCAGCAGAACTCCAGGAGCTTGATCCAGTGCTTGGCTATGGATCTCTGCATCTACTTCCATCAGTTACTGGATGAAGATTCTCTGATTACAATTAGGGTAGTTACCAATGTGAATACAGTAAATGGTAAATTCAAGTATCCTCTTCAATATTGCTAGGAGTCTTAGGTGGGTTCATTCTTATGGATTCCTGGGGGTTTCCCTGGTGCCAGATTTCTCTCTAACCCTGAGATGTGACCCCCATCAAGATATATCTTTCCTTACTTTCTCCTTCCTTTTGTTCCCCATCCTGCCTCTGGCACCCAGTCTTCCCAATCTTCTGATTCCTCAACTTCCTACTCCCTTTGTCCCCTAACCCTGCCCACAGCTTTTCTAGAAGGTCTCTTCTATTCCTCCTTCCCAGGGAAATCTATGCATCCTCCTGGGGGTGCCCTCCTTGTTTTCTAGCCTCTATGAGACTGTGGATTTAAAGTTAGTAATTCTATACTTTATTAATAATATACATTTGTGAGTCAGTCCTTATCATTTTTGTCTTTCTAGTTCTGGGTTACCTTACTCAGTATAATGGGTTTTGGGTTTTTTTTTGTTTGTTTGCTTGTTTGTTTGTTTTCTGTTTCCTGGCTCTGGCTATTTTATATAATGCTAACTATTTCTCTTTCATATTCATTAGTTATCTTAAGATAGAATTTTTTTTTGTGGAACATAGAATGCTGCCTCCTGCCATCCTTTATGGCTTTACATTTCTAACACCTTTTGCTAACATATAAAGCCACTTTTTTGTAATTACTTACTTTATATAACTGTTCTTAGCATCCTAGTCGAAGAACATATCTTAATGTAAAGTCCAAATTCTTTGCAATCTTTACATTTTCCTTGTACCAAATACTGACTAGCTGGCAACATTTGTTACAGAAGATTGGACTCTAAGTTATTTATCTCTTGTTTCTGCTTCTCTAAATATCATCCATAGACTTTCTTTTCTTAAGGGTTCTGAAAACACAATTGTTCAAAACTCTATTTTCTAATAAGCCGAATCAAAAGTTTTTTGTTTTATATGTTAAGAATTTTACAACTCTATAGGATAAGCATGGGCTCTCATCTGTATGACTAGGAATATATAACAGGAAATGTTTACCACCGAGAATTTCAAGTTATGTTTCACGGGTATGGGAACTCACGAAGAGTAACACCCTCCGATAATGTGTGAAGAATAATTTCATTATTTTTGACAGTTACTGTTGTTGATATCCTTATGATTTTTAAAGTCCTTGCTTAAGCAAAAAAGGCATGACACACTTAATATTCATGATCTGAGAATGTTTTAAACTGGTATATTTGGGCTAAAATACATTGAATAAATAGAAAAATGCACATACATCAGGAAAACTAAATAAATAATAATGCTTGCTAAGTAATTATCTAATGAGTATCCTCCTAATTTTCTGGATGTGATAACTAGGAGCTTCAATATTTAATGGTTCTATTGACTTAAATTTGAATAGATATCCATGACATATTTTGTACAATTGTAAATATTTAATGTGTTATTTACCTCATTTTCCTGATAGTTTTTTATTAAAAGTTTAATTATATGAGAACTGCCTTATTGTGGTTTTGTTATTTGTTTTCTAGCCATTGGCATCTTTGTTTAATGAATTTTAAAATTATTACTGTAGCTACTTTGTTGTAAAAATCTAGAGACATTTCATTATTCAACATTCAGTGTTTCCGCACAAGAAATGTAATTAATCAAACTACTTTTTATAACCTCATTACTTCCTTTGATACACATTTTGATAGTGAGGATATTACATTTAAGTTGATTGAGAATTGCCTCTCAAATTTAAAACTTGGTAAAATGACAAGGTCTTGTAATTTATTTAAAAAAACTAAGTAATGGTTAACAATAACAGAAAGACAAAATAATTTATTTATGGCTCTTAAGATTTAGTTTTTGAAGGTTCATTGTAAACAAGAGGGACTGAATAGTGCCATATCAACTGGAGAAAATTTGACCATGTTTATTTATCATTCTGGAAAAGAAAAAAATATAACTATAATCTACTGCTACAGAAAACATTGCTCCATGAACCACAAACATCAGCAGGAAAGACAATGACTTCAATATGTAAGATGCCTTGAATTGTAGAAAAAAATAACACTGATCTTAGCCTTGCAACACAGCAGCAGATAAACTGGAAGAAACCAATGTTGCAAACAGCACCTATTTCTAGAGCCAGGTCAATATTCATAAGTTATCCCCTTTGAGTCAATGTAGCCAATCAAGTAGCAGGCATCTCTTGTTCTTGGTCTGCTGAGCCTTAGATATTAGAAGTAGCTGATCAGAACTTCACGTACATGGAAGAGAATGGGAAACTTCGGAAGGAGCTTCTTATAGCTTGTCATATTGGAACCCATCAAAATGTTCCTGTCCTCAGATCAGAGTATCTTGAGTTGCCTGGTTTCATAGAGACATGAATGCCGCAGAATACAGCCATGTTACATCATTTGTCTTTGCAGGTCCTTTAGGTTAGCATTCTCAGGTGCAACCAAGCTTAGCACTTATCTTTCCAGACAGAACTATCATCAATATCCATCTCCTAACCTCAGGCACCATACTTAACTTCTGTAGGGTGATTGCTGTTGGAGCATCTAAGTCTGGCCCCTAGATGTAGGATCAGGGAGAAACGTCCCTCTCAGTGAAACAAGCACGCATTTCTACTTTGTTTTCAACAGCTGTGGCCTGAGTCATGGTGCTAAGTGGATGTTAGACAGGTACCAGAAGTTGTATAGCTCTGAGAAGACCCGGCTTTGTTTCAGTTTACTTAGTTAATACGTTACTTTTACTAATATTACACCCAAGTAAGGAGCAGTGCTATTATCAAAAGTAAGTTAGACTAGTAAGACCATTTCCCTGCCTTGAAAACAGACAGTGAAACATGAAATTAGGGAGACACAAACGGTCACATTCGTAAGCACCATTACTAACTCAAAGAAAACAGGAAAAAGGTGTAGAAAAAGTACTGAGGAAAAGAAAATTCAGAAAAAGTGAAACCCTCACTATTGTAAAACACCAAGAAAATTGATGAATATTACTAGAATTAGAAAAGAGGAAGAGAGGAAAAGAGGGAGAAAGAGAGAAAATAAATATGATTTGTAATATAAAAAAAAACAACACCATGTTATTTTGCTGAAATAACAAATATCACCAGGCAGTGGTGGTGCACCCCTTTAATCCCAGCACTTGGGAGGAAGGAGCATGTTGATCTCCATGTGGTTGAGGAACTCTCTGAGTTCAAGGCCAGCCTGGTCTATAAGAGCTAGTTCTAGGACAGGCCCTAAAATTTCAGCAAAACCCTGTCTTGAAAAACAAAAAAAAAAAAAGAAAGAAAGAAATAATAATGATAAAAAAATAACAATCCTAAGAAAAAGTACTGCCTAAAGCATTCCACAGTGATCATTACTTTAGTATGAAAAAGCAAAACAAATTACAATAAAAAATAATGAGAACTGAAGAGACCACACCCAGGTTTTGAACACATGAGTATATTCCATAAGGAAATATAAAATATCATATAGCTTGCAGTTAATTATAATTTTATTTAAATCATTCTTCAATGAAATGGAGCAAACAATACCAGTGACATTCTATTATTTTGGTGCAGGAAAAATGTCCCTCCTATTGTACGTTGTCCACTAAAGAAACATGATGCTGCTGTGTTCTCAGTATTTTCTTATGGTTGTCAATTATGTTCTTGTCGCCTCCAAATCGCAACTAGAAATTTAATCCTTGGCACAATATTAACGAACTGTGAAGATCATCTTATTTTTGAGTTTCGTTTCTTTGGTAAAATAGCCTAATAAAAAAGCAATTTATGGGCAAATATATTCGTTATAGCTCAAGATTCTAGGTAATAGTCAATTGCAGGGAGGGCAAGGCAGCAGAAACTTAATATATTTTTCTCATATCACACCCAAATTCCAGAGCAGAGTAACATGATTTCATGCATGCTCACTGCTTGATATTAGTTTCCCCCTTCTTCTACAGTTCAGAACACTGTGTCTAGGGAATACAAGCTGCACACAATGGTTTGAGTATTCCATAACAACTAAGATAATCTCCCCAAAGGCTTGCTCATAGACAAACCAAATGTTAAAAATTCCTCACTGAGACTCTTTTCTCAGGTGCTTAAAGGTAATGCCAGGGGAACAAAAGAATTCTAAAGTTAGTCATGCTATCTTTTCATATGTGGCCTTATCAGTTTCTTGTGTTTATATTCTGAACATAAGATGTTAAGAGATTAAAGTCTCATTTTTCAAAAATAGATTACTAATTTTATTTAAGATAAACGCAACATGATATTATCAGTCCAGAAGACTAAAGCATATTTTATAAGAGATATCAGCCTCAGCTCACCAGAAGGCAGGTCCACTCGGCACCAGATACAAATTTCCCTGAGTTTGTTGTGAGGCAAAATAAATGAAGTGCTTACAAAAAGTGACAGTTGAAAGTCGGTAATCTCTGTGAACCCACCCCTAATTTCTGGAGATTTTTTCTGAAATATAAGAGTAGTAAGTATTACATGCTTTACACAGAGGCTAAAATATATATATATATATATATCCACAAAAGTAACATGAAGTGCTTGCATAAAGAGAAACCAGAGTTGATGCTGCTGTCGGCTGCTTCTACATTTCAGCATGATTCATTCCTTATACTACTACAATCACATTCTAGTGGAGGACTGTTACCACTCATATATTTATTTATTTAAAAGAACATTGTTTTCAATATTTATGTTATTTGCTTGCTGAATTTATGTTCATAAGCTCCTTCATGTTCCAGACGAAAATGGCTTTAATTTGAGTTTAGTTCAACACTAGGAAACTTGAGAATAAGGGTAGGTACTTACATTGGAGCACCGGACTGAAATCTCAAGGTCCAAATCAGGAATAGAAGGAGAGAGAGCACGAGCAAGGAACTCAGGACCGCCAGGGGTGCACCCACACACTGAGACAATGGGAATGTTCTATCGGGAACTCAACAAGGCCAGCAGGACTGGGTCTGAAAAAGCATGGGATAAAACCTGACTTGCTGAACATAGCAGACAATGAGGACTACTGAGAACTCAAGAACAATGGCAATGGGTTTTTGATCCTACTGCCTGTACTGGCTTTGTGGGAGCCTAGGCAGTTTGGATGCTCACCTTACTAAACCTGGATGGAGGTGGGTGGTCCTTGGACTTCCCACAGGGCAGGGAACCCAGACTGCTCTTTGGGCTGACGAGGGAGGGGGACTTGACTGGGGGAGTGTTGATTGCCTTTGGGTGGGCTACTCAGTCTAGGGGTTGTAACCCACCCTGCAGTCAGTTATTCCAGGGTTCCGGAGAGGCACTATCTGAAAGATATGATCTGAGAGAGAGGAAGGAGGCCATGCTAAGTTTGTCAGAGCCTCCGTTTATTAGAGATGGGGTACAGCTTATATAGGGTAAGGAGTTGGGAGGTGGGCACAGGGTCCTGGGCTCTTGCTGTGTGGTTCACATTGGTCACATGGTTCTCGTTGGTCATGTAGGCCAGGAAGTCACAACTAGGAGATGACACACCTAGTTAGCTTGGAATGTGGGGCGGGTTCCGCTAACAGATAGCTCTCATTAACAGCCAATTTGGGTGTGGGGTAGGCTCTGTCAATAGAACGATTCCTAACACAATTAGGGGTGTGGGGTTCTCTGCAGACACCCCAGGGTGATGGTTCCTGCAATAATCCTAGGAGGAAATGGCTCCTGACGGGGGAGGGGGAGGGAAATGGGAGGCAGTGACGGGGAGGAGGCAGAAATCTTAAATAAAAAATAAATAAATAAATAAATAAAATAAAAAGTCTGTTTTAATTCCAAATATTCTGAGATGATCCTGAGCTATGTTTTGACTTGAATGGATATTATACAGTCTGTAAATGTGTAAGCTTATAATTTAACCATTCTGTGTTTCTGATACCAAAATAACAAAGTGACATACTAAAAATAAATTATTTGTTAAACAGGTTGGCATGCTTAGAAGCACAGAGAAACTTTATGGTGTTATTTATGTCACCAATTGTCATACCCAGTTATTCCTGAAAATATCACTGATTTCTTGGGATCAGAATCATTCTACTTTAATCTTTGTTACCATGATAAATCCTTCTTTCAGGCAAATTCACTCTAAATCATTCTGGAAATCTTCACATTGAATTAAAACATCATACTCCAGAAAAACATAGCTTTATAATTCATATTTTGCCTTAAGTAAAACCAAGAATTTCCACAGAGAAATGTAGAAATACGTAGAGAAATTAAAAGATAATGTCAGGGAATGACATATTTATAGTGATCCAAAGTGAAAATAAAAGATGGAAGCCCATATTTGTAGACCTGGAATGACAGGAATTTATTAAGGGTACAAAATATCTCCTCTAAAAGATTTTTTTCCCCAAAAACATTATTGTGATACTAGCAATGCAGTCACATGATTGCACACACATATTGTAAAATTTATTAATATAATATTTGTGTCCCTCAGTTGCATTAGCTTCAGACTCAGAAATGGTTGAGAAAGAATGATGTATACAAAGGAATAAGGATATAAATATTTATGCATGTGCATCTGTGTATACATTTACATGTATATTATATATGTTTGGGTATGTTGTTTTATCTATATGTATATATGTGTGTGTATATATATATATATATATATATATATATACTTACATATATATGTCCCTAAAATACAAAATACTTAAAATAATAAAAGATATAATACCTCAAAAATATTTTATTAATAGTATTTGGTTAAAAGCATACTTGTTGTGACGAAGACCAGGCATGTATAAATAATTCCTAAACAGTTTAGAACATCCATTTGCCAAAATACAGGAAATTTCTTTAAACAGTGAAAGAATAGGTTTATAAAATGCCTGAGGTCCACATAAGAATAAAATAAACATGATCTTACCAAAAAAATAAGTATGATATACAAAATAAAATAAAATATGCAAGAGAACAGTGTGTAAACTTATGTACTAAGAAACAACCCGTATGCTAATAAGTCCATGAAAATAACCAGATTTAATTATTAACTAGAGAAAAAAACCACATTCAAACCTTAATGAGACTTTCACTTCTTACGGTGATGGAATAGTTTATATGAAATTAACCTTCCCACTGAAAATAATTAGCAAAGCTCAATTACATTCAAAAGTGAAAAACAAAACTGAGAAGAACAAACAGCAAATGAGACTGTGAGTAACAAAGACAACCAGAATTTTATGTGCCAAGAGGTAAGGGTTGAGAGAAAGAAATTGTACTCAACATCACTTCATACCTAAGATAATTGACTATTCCCATTTCGGAATGCATTAGCAGAATACAGAACAGATGCATACAGATTATGATGTGATTGGAAGCAAATTTTAAAATATAATAGATGCATGAGACAATTATCTTGCCAATCTGTAGTCACAGAAAGAAGATAATACTTCCAGATCTCAGAGATTTGAAAAATAAAAACCTGTATCTCTTTGTTTGGAGAAAGAGAGTGGAAAGCAAGGAATGGAAGAAGCAAAGAGAGAGAGAGAGAGAAGGAAGCGAGAGACAAAGAGAGAGTATTACAGGAGGATTATGATCAAAACATCTTAAGAGATTATCTTTGTCAGTTTATTTACATAATTAAGAGAAAGTTTGTAATACATATAACATATTGAGATCAATATAATTACATTTTTCCCTTCCCTCCCTTCAAGTCATTCTATATGCTCTTTCAAATCATGATCTCTTGTTTCATTGTTATTATATGTATATAATTACATATATATGTATGTATTATATTATATTTATTATATTGTACTGTACTGTCTTGCTAAATTTACCATGCACTTTCTGTGCCTGGCTAATAGTGTATAGGTTTTGGCATTGGACAACTACCAATTGTGTTCTTCCCCATAGAAAACTACTTTTCCACTCTTAGCTTTCCCCAGCTGCCTGCAGTTCTTTGTGTACAATTGAGACCTCAGGATTTTCCCTGTACAGTTTACCATGTCCTTTGTTGTCATCTCTGTATAATTATATTTGATATTTTATTTACCTGTGAAGAAAATAAGGATATTAATATTTAATATTATTTGATTAACATGGAAAGCAGCTTAAAGACCATTGAGGAAAACTGGTCAAAAAGGAGAATTGGAACATTAGGAGCCCAGTGAGTTATTCTCTCTGGGACTGACATGACTATTCTATATATGAACTTGCAACTGCTGTGGTTATCTGAACAAGATCAATCCAGTCATAATTCCATAAAGGAGAAAGGTATGAGGTACTGCACCCTTAATGAGGAACTATTGGCAGTTGATAGTTCCTGCTTTAACAAGACCATATTTCTCTTGGGTGTAGAGTGCCTTGACAATAGTCAGTCCTTGAGAACACAGATGTATACTGTAGTTCAAAAGCTCTGATGAGGTTGTGGTTTGTCTTCTGATGAGGTGAGGTGATTTTGCATATTATATTACAACAAGAGTTATTCCCAAAGCACTGAGCTTTTGTTTAGATTAGCTAGGGCACGAAGCTTTTGATATTAGTCACAACCAAGTGACTAGTCTTGAAACTGTTTTCATGCATTATGGAAACCTAGTTTGAATCATGATTTGAGTATTATAAAAAGAGCACTGGCTTTGCAATAAAGTATGCAGTTGTAACTCCTACTCTGGATCCCCTGTGTCCTGATTTCTGTGGCACTACCCAGGGTCATCCATAACTGAGGAGGTTGGGGAAGCGTCCCCAACAAGTTTGGACCCATTTTTTGCATAAGATTTTTACTAGTAACCACAAGTGGAGGAAGGTTAGGAATATGATGGCTGTCTCATGTACAAACAGACTGATTTGACAAAATTATGCCTCTTCCTTGAGCAGTGTTAATAATCCAAAAACAGCTACCAAAAACTAACACACTAATAAAAACTGTTTTATGTAATGGCTACATTCAATTTTTTTCTATGGCTTCTTTATTATATGTTATATTTCTTTCAGAAATCTTCAACTTAGCCTTGAAGGACCTACTTCCATTTTTGGCCTGTCATTTAATCACTGCATAAAGTCAAGATGGATCTTGATTTCTCAATTTTTCCATATTGGCCTATTCTATTACACTTTTTTGTGTCAATTAATTTTCCTTGTTCACATAATAAATTCACTCTACTTTTTCCTTTTCTGTGCAGTGAGACATTTTCAGTATGGAGCCTCCTTTCCAATGAAGTGACAGATTGCCCTGTGGCCCACAAATTTTCAAAGTCTGTTCGGTGTGATAATATAAGTCCTCAGAATTCTTTTTTGCTAAGCAATACATGTGCACAAAGAACATTATTAATTTTGTGCATTTACAAACTCTCATGATTTAAAACTGATGTCATTGTTCCAAACATATATCTAGGTTGTATAGTGACTGATTAAATTCTGTTTAAGATTTTGCTAAGAAATGCTGCATATAATGACATTTTCTATATCTCTGTGAAGAGTACGATTTTCTAAATCACACCCCATTGTCAGTAGCATGTTCATCTTCCATACAGAACATACTGACTAAAAAGAAGATCAAGTCTGCACATTTGGGTTATAAATTTTTAAGATTACTACCTCTGGTACTATATATCTCTCTTGTACCTGAACTTCTAAATCTTGCACTTTTTACCATCTTTCGCTTTGAAGATTTATCCCCTGTATGATTTGTTTATTCTACTGCTAAATATTGTCTGTCCTGTTGCCTTTCTTTGCTTATAATTTATTTTTAAAGTGCAGAAGGGTTTTAAGTAAAATTGTAATGTACTCTTTTAAATTGTGTAATATATTCACTAAAAATGAGAAAAACAAGCTTGTAAGTATACACACAAGCCAAGAATATAAGTACTGAGAGCATTTTTTGTTCTCTTCATTACTAACTTCAGTCCAAACTTTGAAGTCAAATTTGATCACATAATTAAAGATTGACTACTAACTGAAAAATTTTACTTTAAAGAAGCATACATGCATACTCAAATTTCTTACATTTTAATCACTAGGTATGTGTACATTAATACAATTATCCCATTAGAAATATCTGTTTTTTCTCCTATATAGTTGTAACTATTGTTAATTGTGTTGATATATACAAGACAATCAGTACAGAATAAAGAAATTTTATTAGCTTTTTATTATTATAATCCTAAAAATATTTCAATGTTTGGTTTTCAAATATGGTTATTTAATATATAATTAGATCAACCATGTATGTTTCTGAAACTGTATTTTGAACAGAATGATCAATAATACGTTTAACAGAATACAACCCAGTAAGAATATAAACTCCTCAGAAACTTGAAAACACTAATTTTCAGTTGAGCACTGTGATTTGTATTTTCAGGTCTTACCCTATACAGCCAACAAATGGATGATCATGATGTTTATGACTTACTCCAGTGCTGGGTGTTGGTGGTGCACACCTTTAATCTCAGCTCTTGGGAGGTCGAGGCAGGCCTAGTCTACAGAGCAATTTCCAGGACAGGCTCTGAAGTTACACATGATAACCCTGTCTTGAAAAACCAGAAAAAGGAAGATTTACTCCAGTTTTAGTATTCACATATCCCATAGTTTTAATATGGTCTTGAAATAAGTGAAATTGACAAATATTCAGATGCAAGCTTAAGACCAACACACAATCTTTACAACATTGGAGAAAGTGGTATAACTGTGAAAAATAGAATTTGATAGAAGAAAGAGAGCTGGATATGTTTTTGAAAGAGTTGAGAAATACAGAAGTCAGTTGAATGACTGATCAAATGAAAAACACTGAAAGATTGTGATTTTGTCCATGTAATAACTTGACTTAATATTTATAGGAAATTCAGATTTTAAGAATGTGTATTATCCACAGATCAGTGAACATGCTACATAAGGGAATCTTATACTAACAGTCTTGTCATTAAAGTTATTCTTAGAGGCTCATTTCACAAAAAACTTAGTTGTTTCTCATTAAGAATACTTTTTGTTAGTTTACTTCTTCCATAAAGAAATATTTATTATATGCATTTCTTCTCTCAAATATAGGTGTAGATAATATGATGGTACTAAGAGGTGGAGGTGAAACTTTGACAAGTTTTTAGGCCCCATAGTTTTTATTAAGGTAATATATTTCTTGTCTCTTTTTAAAGTTATTAGGTCTTAAGGGTTCCACTGTTATGGATACCAAATGATAAAAAATAATGTATCTGTTCTCTCCCTTTTTTGGATTTCCACTGCACTATATGGCCAAAGTGCTCATTAGATGTGTCCATCTGCTTGAACACACCAACATCCAGAACTGTATAAAACAATTTTTTCTTTCATATATTACCAAGTGCTGTATCTTCCGCCATAGCTCAGCACAAATTAAAATGAGTCAGAAAAGTAGAAGCCAAAGAAATTACTACTTCTCAATTAGTGATCACCTCATCATTAACATGTCTAACGTGAAGATATGTGCTACCATACACATTGTAAACACATGCAATGTAAGAACATGAAACCATTTTTATTTGTTCATTTTCTTTGAGAAATGCATCTGCTGGAGACATTCATTACAATTAAAGTAACACCTTTTCAACATAAAGCGTGACTTCTCCTTACCTATTGGCCTCGGATTCAAGCACTATACATTGTCATGATATAAATGTGTCCCAGGGTTGTAAAATTTAAAATTCAAACCTCAAGTATTTTTGGTCTATATTTCCTCCTTTCCAATATATCTGTGAGTATAATTGTCATAGCACTTACATCTGAAGTTTAAAATTGGACAAGGAGAGATGACAAAGCATTAAAAAGAATATGTTACTTGATAAAATTTAGCGGTAGTTGAAATATCTATTTTGGATATAGAGTTTATTTAGTGCACATTGGAAGGGTATAAGATTACGGACGTATGGAGGGGAGAGTGAAAGAGACAGGAAAGACGAAAAGGGGAGAGGATAAAGCATTGGCTGCCTTTTCAGAAGTATGGACAGAGAGAGAAAGAGTTTGATAAAATATGAAGCTATTAAAATGTGAACTTCTTTATCACTAAACACCTTTAAAAGTAAACCAATTGTACTAGTGTGATTCCATTGCATACAACCCTCATGTCATGGAAAGAAGGATAATAAGACAGCACAGAAATCAAGGAACAGGCAGAAGTAAAAATGAGGCCATATAGTAAGAGAGACCAAGTCTCTTCATTATAGGTATGGAAAGGTATTTTTGGCAAGTTTTTAAATGATAAATAAACAAGAATACATGAACTGCATGGTAATGTATACCAGTCAATTATTCTGTGAAGGAACTGATATATGGTTGGGTAATGAAACTAGACAGGAACCGAGAAGGAGACAGACTATAAAGAATAATTAATGGCAAGGATTTGTGATATAAGGAACTGGTTGAAAGGAGGAAAATTTTGTGGCCTTTATGCTTCATATTGTTTCGTTTTGGTATTTATATCTTATTTTTTTCTTACTTTATTACTTTCATAGAGAGACAGAGACGGAGAGAAGAGGACAGAAGAGAAGGAGAGACAGGAATAGAAAGAACAATTGTCCAAGAGCAGAAACTTAAAATTTTGATGTTACATGGGTAGGGAGGAGGCAAGTATCTCAGATCAGAGGAGTAAGGAAAAACCATTATTCAAACATATATCACAAAAATTTTTCAAAACTCAAAAATCTGGATGAGAAAATATACATTATGTAAATGTAAAAATTGTTTTCATTGCTCACAAAGGAATATATTTTATAGCTCAAGTACAATATGATAAATTTACTGTATCTGAGAAAGGGAAGTGCAATAGATGGGAAAGCTAGTTATGACTCGCTGAATTGAAGCCTTAGAGAAGGGGTTAATGATGGCCTGAGTTACTGAATAAAAAGTCTCTGAAACAGAAGCAGGGTGTTTAAGATGCTGATCAAAAATTCAGTTACAGATTCTTAGCTTCAGATGCCACTTTGACTTCCAAAGCAGTTGTGAATGATGCTTAGAGATGTGAAATCAACTCAAGATATAAATTTGCGTGGTGTGCTGAACCTAACTCTCAAGGGAAGATTTTATGATGTTCTCTGAGTATGGTAACCAATAAAATCAACAGAGAGAAAATATTAGACATACTGTTTTGCCCCGAGAAAGCCCTCAGCTCTTATTCCTGGGAGACTGAGTTGCTAAATTGGGCATCGCATTTGTCAAGAATATTGGAACTGGCAGATGGAGAGATTGCTCAGTAGATAAGAGCACGTGCTGTTCTTGTAGTGGATCACAATTTAGTTACATCCTCCATGACATATGACCCACAACCACATGTAACTCCTGCACCAGGGGGCTAAGAAACCTCTTCTCGTCACTATGGGACTGTAAACCTATACTTATATCCACACAGAGACATATACTCATAATTCAAAAGATACATTTTTAAGAAAAGTGTGAATCTAAATTTAGGCAGGGAAGATATTGGAATCTTGAATACATGATTATCTCAGGTTAGTTGGTAAAGTACTCTAACATCAGTCACTGAGATGAAATAATGAGGTAAATATTTATCTATCACCTTTAGGAATTTATTTTGTTAAAGAATGTTAATGGTTGCCAAGCAACTGATTAATTCTAACCAAATAATTAATTATAATGATACAATATGTCTGCGACCACCTGTAAAAATCCTACCCCTAACTACAAAATCCTATCCATGAATTTTCAAGGCATGATTTGAAGTTCTCTAGAATTTAAGATTACATGCTTTCAGCTGTGTCTTAATGAGGTTAAGAAAAGTCCACATTAATAGCTCAAATTTTGGACTATTAATTAGCCAGTTCATCAGAACTTGGTGAAAAGGTAAATTTTGTTTTGCCACAAAATAATATTCTTCATTAAATCTTAAAATATTTGGTCACCTAAACAAAAGCTGCACAATAGCATTTTCAATTGAACTTCTAAGTTATATTGACAAACCTTTCAGGGTCCCACTCCTGAGTGAAGCAGTACAGGCAATAAATCACTGTTCAAATGAGATCATTTTTCTCTATAGATGAGACACTCGTAAGATTTTTAATCCAAAGTGATCACTTCTAATTGTATGTATATCAATTATATCAACTCAGCAGGTTGCATTTTTGAATAAACATGCATAAAAATGTGTGTGAGTGTGTGTGTGTGTGTGTGTGTGTGTGTGTGTGTAACAATGATAATTGAAATGGTCATGAAGTTGAGAGAGACTTGATCAAAAGGGTGGTAGAAAAAAGATGAAGTCAATACTGTGTTTATGTATGGACTTCTCAAAAATACTAAAATGAGTATAAAAATAAGCTAAAATTATTTTAGCTATTCTAAACACATTGTTTTTGTCTTTTTTTTCCCCCAAAAGTAATGGCAGAGGAAATTTTCAAACTTAAAAAAAAATGATGTAGAACTATTTGCAAACATTCAAGCTTCAGACAAAATATTTCAAGCTAAAAATTTATGATAGTCTTCAGAACTTGGCTGTTAAACAATGAGCTTTTCAGCACACACACGCTTTCATATTTTGAATAGAGTGTCATAGGATACTATTGGAATATTCATAACTTAATTTCTTATGTCTTAAGTCTTTCTTATAATATGCTTGATATTTTTCCAAATGCTGGATTCTAAAAATTAATTACTAACTGAAAGCCTATGTTATAAACACCATTTATACTATGTATTAATATTATAATAGCAAGGGTGTGAGCTAATATCTCCAGTATGATAAGAAAGACTAACTAAAGAATGTAAAGTTTAAGAACCATCTTTATGTTAGCCTAATTGAACTCTCCATGTGAAAAGAAAGTCTTCACGAGGACCCCCACTCAGACATCAGGGAATTGTGCAGATGAGAGGAACAAAAGACTATAGAAGGCAAAGGAGATGGAGAACTCTAGGTGAACAAGATCCACCAATCAAGTCAACAGGGCTCATATGGGCTCAGAGAGACTGACGTTGCAAGCACAGGCCTGCGTTGTTATGCTCAGGTTGCTCTTCCTTTACAGTATGACTGTTTTAAGAAAGGGAATGGGTGTATCTCTGACACTTTTGCTTGCTCAAGAGATATTTTTCGTCTACTGGGTTGCCTTTTCCAGCCTCAATAAATGGGCTTTGCATTAACTTATTTCATCTTGTTTTGTCTTTTTTGGCTGTCATCCCTTAGAGTCTTGCTCTTTTCTGAAGAGGAAATAAAGGGGGAATAGACCTGGGAGAAAGGGTAGTTGTGAGTGAGGGAGCTGGGACGAGTGGAGGGGGGGAGAAACTGCAGTCAAGATTACTGTATGAGATACAAATCTATTTTTGTAAAAAAATAGATTGTATAATTGAAAATAATAACTATAGAATGTGAGCTCTAATTACTTTGACTTTACAAAAACATTTTGCAATGCTGTCTTTCTATGAATCCAACCATTGCTAAAATATCCCTTTTGTAAGGAATTTTTAATCAGGCAACATTGTAAGAATTGATATATTGTACTGAAAAAGCTGGTCAAGTTTCAATTGCCAAAACCAATGTTCTAAAGAAGATGTTATACATAAAGGAAATATATAGTTAATGTATGTAGATTACATAGAAGCAGACACTATGATGAAACTATCCTGTATAGTAAAAAAAACATACATTATTTAAATATTTGAGAGTACTTCTATGTAAAACTTCAAGAAGACTGTGGCAACTAATCAAAAATATGTTAAAGACACTGGGAAAAGCACACACAGTCATGCCCAATAATGAAAAATCACCTGTTCTTCCTGAGATCTACAAAGGAAACAATATAACTGCAGAAAGTAGTTGGTAAGGACTTGAAGCTGAATGCTTAAGTTGTGTGAAACATTATGTAAGCACTAGTGTTTATGAGGAATACAACAAGAAAAAAGGGAATTTTTATGAGTAGGACGGTGGTGGTACAAGTCTTTAATCCTAGGAGGTAGAGTCAGTAAGATCTCTGTAAATTCAAGACCATCCCAGTCTACAGAGCAAGTGGAGCCTTGTCTCAAAAGGAGGGAATTTTATGAAGAGGAGGGCAAAATTATATTTTAAGTTCCAAAATATGTATTCAAGTTTCCATTTTAAGAGTGTTGGAGGCCTGGCGATGGTGGCGCACGCCTTTAATCCCAGCACTCGGGAGGCAGAGGCAGGCGGATCTCTGTGAGTTCGAGACCAGCCTGGTCTACAAGAGCTAGTTCCAGGACAGACACCAAAGCCACAGAGAAACCCTGTCTCAATAAAACAAAAAAAAAGGGTGTTGGAATATTATTGATGTAGAATCACTGCCATCTGTGAAAAATGATCATGTAATGATAAACAATGGTGAACAACACTGAAATTCACAGAATAGAGAAATCTCAAAAAAGTCCAAACTGAAGCACTGTTTTGAAGATACAGTCAACATTGTTTAATGATGACCTAGAAATTGGAGAGAAAACTGACCTTTTTCTTTTATTGAGAACCATATTTTTCTTTAGCGTTTAATTTTAAACCCTGTATAAATTTAATAAAATTTGTCTTTATAGAGTACCTTGCTCTTTCACCAGATTCTCCTTTTTTAATTATTTTATTATTTGTTTTATGAGCATTGGTGTTTTGTATGAATGTGTATGTCTGTGTGAAGGTGCTAGGTTGTATTGAATATTCTTTTACACAGTGTGAATATATTCCACTCTCGTTGGTTTAATAAAGAAGCTGACTGGCCCATAGTAGGAAAGGTAAAAGGTAGGCAGAATTGGAAGCCAAAAATGGGCAAGAAAAAGAAGAGGAGTCTCAAGATCTCAAGAAGGCAAGGAGAGAAGGAGATAATCTTGCTGTACTAATAAAAGGTACACGTGGCATAGAACAGGTAAAATATTTGGGTTAATTAAAAATGTAAGACTTAGTAACAAACCTGAGCTATTGTCTGAGCATTTATAAATAATTTCAAGTTTGTTATGGTTCCTTGGGGTACTGATTGGTAGGACAGAAAAGTCTGCCAATGATGACCTCCAGATCTGAAGTTATAGACAGTTGTGAGCAGTCAATTGAGTGCTGAGAATTAATCCTGAGTCCATTGGAAGAGCAGTCAGTGCTCTTATAAATTGAACCATCTCTCCAGACTCCCAAATTATATTTTATTGTTTGAAATAGCACTGGGGTTGGAGTAACAAGGTGTGAATTTGAAAGGCAATAATCTACACTCTAAATTACATATCAGATGTTTTGATTTAAAATGCTTTGCAATGGTAACTCTGAATAAAAATTATAAATGATTTTTGGATGCCAGTAGCTTTAAAAATTTTCTTCACAAAATAGTTTAGCTAATAGTTATAAAATGCTGAAATCTGCCAAATGGTTTTCTTTGTTTATTTTTTAAGCTCCCCAAAATACCTAACTCAGATGCTGCCATTTGCATATGTGAGAACAATTATGATACAGAGAATAACAGACATCTGCCCAAAGACAAAAATACATGACAGAACCAAGTTGAATTCCAGATACTATCAAATAATGGTTTTTGTTTAATGAAATTTCTTTTCAACCTTAACAATTTTTTTGATATGATGAATCTTAGTTTCCAAAATTAAAAGAATTAAAAAAGACAAAATCACCTTGGCCTAAGTTAAGCTAGTATACAAATATTTCCATTATTGGAGTGTAAATTGAAAACAAATATTTGTGTTTATGGAAAAGGCATAAGTAATTTCTCAGTTATCCAGGATAAAGTAAAAATGGCATCCTGTGGAGCTCAGTGGATGAAATGCCGTGATTGCAGAGTATTCTGGGAAAGGTATACAGTTAAAGAATTGTGTCTTATTTAATTTTATAAGTCTCTTTCAGGTTAATAACTTATTTCTCTCCCAGGAATAGTAAGGTAAAAATGAATTAATTCATGGCATAATGCAAGAATAGACAGTCATAAAATACTGGCATTTTCCAAATTGCCGGTATAAGAATTGTTAGAAGAACATGAATATTATTTTCAGATTCTCCAAGGGGTTAACCTTTATGTTATCTGCTGAATATGAATTATGTATTAGCTTCTCATATTTCATATGTAGAACTTTTTTACTTTGGTCTTTTTCCTCAAGATGACCTTGATGTAATCAGAGATAATAGTGTACTTTACCAAAGACATTAATCAATAACTTCATAATATGAAGCACTATGAATTTTTAAAAGCTTTATCTTGAATTATTCAAATCTCGTATCAAAAAAATAAAGTCAGCTGAGTGACTTAGATTTTTATGATCCTATAAGTCCTCTTCTATGTTTTATCACATTTATTTGCTGTTTAAGATAGAATTTGTTGGTGATGCTGTGTGAGTTCTACTCAATTTCTTGTACATATATTTATCATTAATTTCCATAAATACTTTGTATGAATAAAAGTTTAAAATAAGAATTTAGGCATAAAAGAATAGCCTTAACATTTTACGAATTCCAATCATATCAAAATTTAAAAGTTAATAAAAGGAAACACAGAAGAATAACATAATAGCAATAGTGATACTCAGGGTATAGCTAAATGGAAACACCTCTTCAGGCATGTATATCATCTTAGGTTTGCCCTATATCATATTAAAACTAAAAGCAAAATTACAATATTAAACAAGGAACAGATTTTCCTGCAATCACTATTATTACTTACCTGTGCAAAGACATTGTTAAATATTATTTAACTTTTTTTAAATTTATTTATTTATTAAGGATTTCTGCCTCCTCCCCACAACTGCCTCCCATTCCCCCCCCCCCCCCCCCCCCGATCAAGTCCCTTTCCCTCATCAGCTCCAAGAGCAATCAGGGTTCCCTGACCTGTGGGAAGTCCAAGGACCGCCCACCTCCATCCATGTTTAGTAAGGTGAGCATCCAAACTGCCTAGGCTCCCACAAAGCCAGGACGTGCAGTAGGATCAAAAACCCATTGCCAATGTTCTTGAGTTCTCAGTAGTCCTCATTGTCCACTATGTTCAGCAAGTCCGGTTTTATCCCATGCTTTTTCAGACCCAGGCCAGCTGGCCTTGGTGAATTCCCGATAGAACATCCCCATTGTCTCAGTGTGTGGGTGCACCCCTCGCGGTCCTGAGTTCCTTGCTTGTGTTCCCTCTCCTTCTGCTCCTGATTTGGACCTTTAGATTTCTGTCCGGTGCTCCAATGTAGAAATATGGAATGTGAAGGAAAGTCTTTTGCAAACATACACCCAGATATTTTTTCTTAATCTGAGACACATGCACCATATATGTTCTAATAGTATTCATTAGCATCAAGCAATCATTTTTTTAAACCTATATGCAACTTTTAGATTAGGAAATAAAAACATCATATATATATATATATATATATATATATATATATATATATATATATATAATCACAATAACTCTGTTCACTCGAAAATACGTACATTTTTTTCCATTATCATATATTGCTGCCTATCTCTTTTTTCTTTTTTTTTAATTGAAAAAAAAAATTTCAGCCTCCTCCCTGCCTCCCATTTCCCTCCCCCTCCTCTCACTCCTCTACCCCTCCCCCCACTCCTCTCCCTCTCCCTCTCCAGTCTGAAGAGCAGTCAGGGTTCCCTGCCCTGTGGAAAGTCCAAAGTCCTCCCCCCTCCATCCTGGTCTAGGAAGGTGAACATCCGAACTGGCTAGGCTCCCACAAAACCAGAACCTGAAGTAGGATCAAAACCCCGTGCCATTGTCTTTGGCTTCTCATCAGCCCTCATTGTCCGCCATATTCAGAGAGTGCGGTTTTATCCCATGCTTTTTCAGTCACAGTCCAGGGGCCTTGGTGAGCTCCCAATAGATCAGCCCCACTGTCTCAGTGGGTGGGTGCACCCCTCGTGGTCCTGACTTCTTTGCTCATGTTCTCCCTCCTTCTGCTCCTCATTGGGACATTGGGAGCTCCAGTGTGGGTCTCTGTCTCTATCTCCATCCATCACCAGATGAAGGTTCTATGGTGATATGCAAGATGTTCATCAGTATGGCTATAGGATAGGGTCATTTCAGGATCCCTATCCTCAGCTGCCCCAGGAACTTACTGGGGACATCTCCCTGGGCACCTGGGAGCCCCTGTAGGTCCAAGTATCTTGCCAACCCTAAGATGGCTCCCTTAATTAAGATATGTGCTTCCCTGCTCCCCTATCCAACCTTCCTTTATCCCAATCATCCCGTTTCCCCAAGTTCCCCCCATCCTCCCCTTCACACTTTTCTCTCCCGATCTCCCCTTACCCCCCTCCCGCCCCACCCCCAAGATCCCAATTTTTTGCCCGGCAATCTTGTCTACTTCCCATAACCAGGAGGATAGCTATATGTTTTTCTTTGGGTTCACCTTCTCATTTAGCTTCTTTAGGATATCAAATTATAGACTCACTGACCTTTATTTATGGCTAGAAACCAATTATGAGTGAGTACATCCCATTTCATCTTTTTGGGTATGGGTTACCTCATATATATATCACAATAACTCTGTTCACTCGAAAATACGTACAAATTTTTAAGGCACACCTTTTATATTCAGGAAAATGTACTTTAGAAATAAATCTACAAAAGATGTAAATATAGTTCACTTGAGTAAGACTGCCTGTATGCATTAATTCTATGAGATAACAGGTCAATATAAAATATATTTGTTAACATATAAAGCAGACTTATTAGAATTGTATCTGACTTTTTAATTGAGACTCTTTAAGCCAGAACGACCTTGGCAGATGTCCTGTAGTCTTTAAGAGACCACAGACGCCAGTCAGGGTTCCCATCCTATGGGAAGTCCAAGGTCCTTCCTGCTCCCCCCAGGTCCAGGAAGGTGAGCATCCAAACAGACTAGGCTCCCACAAAGCCAGTACATGCAGTATTGATTCTACTGAACTTTGTTCTTTACACTACTTTCATTGGGTCCCTTAAGTTTGGGTATGCTGAGCATTCATTTTATTTTAATTCTAGGATATCATTAATGTTTTCCTCATTTCTGTCTTAACTCAATAATCATTCAACAGGGAATTTAAATAGATCCTTAATCCCTAAGGAAATAGAAATCAATAAATGTCTCCCAATCAAAAAATGTTCAGAGTCAGATGGTTTCAGCAAAGAATTCCACTAGAATTTCAAAGAAGAGTTAATACCAATACTCCTCAAATTGTTCCACAAATGAGAAATATAGGGAACATTGCAAAATTCTTTCTATGAGATTACAGTTACCCTGATACCTAAGACAAAGGAAGATGCAACAAAGAACATTGATATACAAATACTTAATAAAATATTGGAAAACTGGATCAAAGGACATATCAAAAATATCATCCATGATGATCAAATAGGTTTGATCCCAGAGACAAAGGATGGTTCAATATACAAAAATCTACAGATTTATTGCAATCCCTTTCAAAATCCCAAGACAATTATTCACAGACCTTAAAAGAATCACACTCAATTTAATATGGAAAAATAAGTAGAACAGCTAAAACAACCCTTTACAATAAAGGAGCTTCTAGAGTCATTACCATCACTGACTTCATGTTATTCTATAGAGCAATAGTAATAAAAAAAACCCTGCTTGATATTGACATGAGAACAGACACATGGACCAAGGGAATCAAATTGAAGACACTGACATGAATCCACATACTTATGAACACCTGATTTTTAACAACAATGTAAAAGTTATACAATGGAAAAATAAAGCTTCTTCACCATATGTAGGAGAATGTACATAGATCCATATCCATTGCAATGCATAAGCTCAAGTTCGAGTGGATCAAAGATCTCAACAAAAAGCCAGCACTGATCCTGATATAAGAGAAAGTGGGAAGTAGCCTTGATCACATTGGCACAGGGACCACTTCCTAAATGTTACACCAGTAACACAGACACTGAGAACAATGATCAATAAATGGGATTTCTGGAAACTGAGAAGTTTGCCAGGCAAAGAACCTGGTCAATAAGAAAAAAACAGCTGCCTACAATGGGAAAAGATCTTCACCAACCCCACATCTGACAGACGGTTAATCTCCTAAATATTTAAAGAACTCAAGCCAAATTATTTTTATGAGGTCAAAGTTACCTCGATACCCAAACTACAAACGAAAGAGAACTACACACCAATTTCCTTCAAAAAGAATGATGCACAAATTATTAAGTTAAATACAAACTGTTTTCAAGAACACATCAAAAGATCACTTACCTTATTTTTTTTACTCCAGTCATGTTGGATTGTATTCTTGGTCTCTGGCCATGATCTTGTCTAACCATATGCTGCAATACTCATAAATTGGTGCCTACAGCAGTTGTCATAAGAGAGATTTCATCAAGTAATTGATGAAAACAGATGCAGAGACCCACAGGAAATCATTAGGCTAAGCTTGGGGAATCCTGCTGAAGAGGGGGAGAAAGGATTTTATGAGCTAAAGATGGTAAAGGACATCGCATGAAACCCATAGAATCAAGTATCTGGGCTCATAGGAGCTCACAGAGTCTAAAGCGACAGCCATGGTGCCTGAAAGAGACTGACCTCGGCTCTCTACATGTATGACAAAGTTGTGTATCTTTGTCTACCTGTGTGCCTCCTAACAGTGGGAGAAGGGGTTGCCCATAATGCTTTGCTTGGCTTTTTTTAACCTAATTCTCATACTGCGGTACCTTGCCGGTTTTAACACAAGTTTTGCCAATATCTGTAGGAGGCTTGACCTTTTCTACACAGAAACAGAGAAAAGTAGCTGGGGAGGATAGAGGGAAGGAGAGGGAGAGAATTCTAAGCAGATAGAGGAGTAGAGAGTAGGAAGAGAAAAAGAGATGCCATGTAGCCTCCAGGGGAGAAAGACACCCATGCACCAGTACCTGCAAACCACGAGCTTAGTGGTAAAACATAAAATAATGGAAATGGATTAATGGGATAGATGCAATTTCTATCCAATTTGAAGAGTTAGTTAATAGGCCAAGCAGTGTTGTGTGTATACAATATTCAGTCTGCATGTATTCCTACAGGCCAGAAGAGGGCATCAGACATCATTACAGATGGTTGTGAGCCACCATGTGGTTACCGGGAATTGAACTCAGGATCTTTGGAAGAGCAGGCAATGCTCTTAACCGCTGAGCCATCTATCCAGCCCAGAAGTGTTGTAATAATGCAGTTTCTGTGTGATTATTTTGGGTCTGGGCAGCCAGGAAATGAACGAGTAGCCTCTGCCAATAAGCTGGATCTTGCCCCAAAAGTTCAATTCCATTGATTCATAGATTTTTGTTAATGAGTTTATAACAATTAATTTTGTAATTTTTAAAAAATTTTGGCAGTTTCTAGATTTGCTTTATACCTACAGCAATTGCAAAAAAAACTGTTGCGTTGTCTACATGAACGCATGTATATATGTTTGATTGTACACACAATTGACATGGTGTGTGCCAAGTACACACACAACAAATAGCATTAAATTTCACTGTTTTCATATGACATAAAATATTGTCAACAAATTATTGAATATGCAGTGTTTTATACTTTTGATTCATAAATTTATTCTAAAAATTGCATTGATTTCATATTCATATGAAAACTTTGCGAAGTCACTGGAAAATTTGATTTTTAATTGAAGTTATTAATAAAACATATTATCCATTGCTTATGGATTTCTCTTTCATAGAATAGTGAGTTGTAAGGAACTCACATTTCTATGTAGCATGCAGTTAAATGTTTTATAGATACTCTCTTTCAATTCATACTTTAAATATTAATGTATTTATTATTACATGATGGTATAAGATTATACTAATAAGAAATAAACTTGAAACTTCATGTAAAATATATATGTATACAATATTATAAAATAGTTATATGATAAATATCCTTTCTTTATATATAATATATCTACTTAATATTATGAACCAATCAATGACATTTTCCATGGTTTTATTATAATATGCAGATGTGCCACTGATTTCTTGCATTGTTCTTTCATCCAAAATTTTTTAATGGTCCACTTTATGATAAGAATGATACATCAAGGGACCATATTAACTTCCATCAATATTTTGCATATATAGATTTGCCATTTTATTTGTATCATTTTAATTTGTCTACTTGTATCATCTATAATTTGTAAAAGCAATTTCTGCTGACAGCATTATTTTTGTGCACCTAATTTTGTTCAGAAATAAAGCATTACTAATTTCATATCTATGTTATGCTGTTTTTTTTGGATTTTCTAAGTATATACATGTCATGATCATTAACATGTTAATGTTCATTACTTATTAAAATAGGAAATTAAATTATAATGCTTTACACTTTTATACTCATCGATTTTTGTGTATAGGTTTATTGACAAAATGTGTCATGTATTTTGTTATCTACTCCAGTAGATGGCCCTAAACTCACACACAAATTGACTGTGCTGAGTAGGCTCTCTGGTCAAAACACAACAAACAAAACAAAACAAATCAAAAACAAACTAAAGCAAAAACATAAAGTTGTGAGACAAAAATGTTGGTAGGAAACAGGATGAATTGTAGTTGATGGAGCAGGGCATGGGTTGATCTGAACATACTCTATCCACATATAAATTTCTCCAACAATAAAATAGAATTTAACTTTTTCAAGATATAGAGTTTAGCAAAGTACCTGCTGGTTCCCTTTCAGGGTCCATGCCATTACCAGTTGTGAACTTTGAAAAAAATTTTACAAAAATATTATACATGAGTATTGTCCTTATAAAATTTCCACCTCTGTTTTCAACCTGCAACTCTGCCCATTTCCTACCACTTCTTCTCACATTTATATGTCCTTCAGTTATCACTGTAACGTGCATACAACTGCACCCCCCCACACTCATGCATATTGTTACGTATGTCCTTTTGAAAACAATCTAGATTTTTATCCCTCATTCTTTTTCCTTTCTCTTTATTGCTCTCCAGTTACTCTTTTGTTCTGCCCTAGTTGAAATCTCCCACCATGTTTTTGTCCCAGGTTTCCCCATCATGGAAGCTATGTCAAGCCTCTTCCTCTCTAGAAATCCTCTCCTCCTACCTTATGGGTCCTTTGTACCTTTGTACCTTTTTGGCTTATCTGGTTACTTTGGGTTCTGAGATTACATCTAGAAATTTGGAACTTGAATCCAACAATTTGGAATATGTGGTTTCTTTCCTAAGAGTATATTATCTAGTACATTCCATATGAATATGTTATGACATCATTTTTAGAGCAGAATGAATTCCACTTTTATATATCATGTTTTCTTTTTCATTAATCAGTTGAAGGACACCTATGATGCTTCTGTAGCCCACATATTATCAATAGAATGACAATAAACATTGCTGACAAAGTATCAGTGTAGTAGAACATTGAGTCTTTGGAAATATGGCAAGGGGTAGTGTAACTGGATCATATCATAGGTTTATTTTTATTTCTTTGAGAGGTCTTTACATTGACTTCCAGAGTCGCTCTCCAAATTTGCAACTTTAAGAGGTAATATGGATTCACCTTCCCTGCTTCCTAGGCAGCATTTATTTTCTGTTGTATTTTTAATCTTTGATATTTTGACTCAGGAAAAATGAAATCTCAGAGTTTGGGGGATTTTTCCACTTATTGTTAAAGATATTAAACTCTTCTAAGGTATATTTCTCAATCATTTATTTATTTTTTATTACTTATTTTGAGAACACTGAATTCACAGCTCTAAATGAGACATTTATATTAATTCCACCAACTCCAAGATTTAGAGAGAGCCATGAGAAGAGATTGGAAAGATTATAAACGCTGTGGAGTGGGTAGGAGATCAAGGGAATGCAGTCTTCTAGACATGATGTAGATGCTTCAAACTTGATCTCACAGCAGCTGTGATTACCTACACAGTACTTATACAGATCAAGGCACCCAAAATTTCAGGATAAAATGTCTAGATCTTTACTCTCAACCCTTAGTGAGGAGTATTGACAATGAAAAGTTGTTCTTAGTATTAGATTTTTTTATTGAGTATTTACATACTGCTTGGCCAAACTCATTCACACACAGGCTGTTTTCAATCAACTTAGTAGGTTACCAAAAATAAAATAAATTATGCGAATGCAGAAGAAAGCATGATGATATTGGAGGAGTGGAAAGGGGAGTTAATTATGAATATATTTTATTTACATACAATCTTCAAAAATAAAGATAAAATTTTAAATATACAAAAATAATGGTATTATCACTAGGAAGATATTTAATCACTTACTGGATATTTGAAAGTACAGGAACTTTATGATATTTAATTACTGACACATCTAATCAAAGTTTAATCATCACAATATTTGGTCACAAAAAAAAAAAAACCCAAAAGTTAACTATCTTTTTTTTTTGTTGTTTTTTGTTTTTTGTTTTTCGAGACAGGGTTTCTCTGTAGCTTTGGAGCCTGTCCTGGAACTCCCTTTGTAGACCAGGCTAGCCTCGAACTCACAGAGATCTGCCTGCTTCTGCCTCCCGAGTGCTGGGATTAAAGGCGTGCGCCACCAACGCCCGGCTATTTATTTTTTAAATGTAGAAACAGTATTAAATATAGTAAAGTAGGAAAATACTGAAAACAAACCATTTATCTCTGATCTTAGATATATAGATATATAGCATCTGTATTGTGTCAATTATTTTAAACTGATTATCTCCACTGTGGTCCATATCAGACAATTTATTTTCAGATATGAGGCCAAGAATCAGGACCATGTGCTTGCTAGGCAAGTACTCTACCACACACCTAAATCCCCAATCCCTACATGAGTATTTGCATGGAAGCAGATGCTTCCGTTTGCTCATCAGATTTAATACTGAACTGTTTTGCTGTGTTTGTTTTATTTGCTTGTTTCATCCCGAAACTCATGACAAAGAACATATTTCTGTACAGTCTACACAAAGTTGCCAAGAGAGTCACCAGGCTGTAGTTTGTCACCTAATAACAGACTCCATCATTTCTGAGTTCCCGTTTTCTGGCCCTACTGAAATGCTTTCACCTGAACCACTATGGAGCAAGCTGAGCCATGGGGATAAATCTACCACTTGTTCTGCATCTACAATAGATCATCTAAGGGTGAAGGGGGCGGGGGGGAGGTTGGGAAGACAGAAACTTTCCTCTCCTTACCCTATGTAAATGAGTGCCTGAGGAGGATGAAATGCTGCCTTTTTGCAGTGTTATTTACAGCATGCTGTTACTGCACTGCATTTTTCAGTAACAATTTATCACTTCCTCCCACAATGAAGTTGCTCTACCGAGCACTCTCTTCTCATAGAACGGTTGTCACTAAAGGAGAGTTTGTTTCTTCCATGCTGATTCATCATTTTAGCATCCATGAGTCAGGCATCTTATAGCAATTTTGAATTCCCATTTGCTCTCAATCTATATGCCTGCCCCATGGATCTGAGTTATTGTTACCTTATAAAAGAAATCCGGGTCACAGAGTTTATAAGTCCTTCAGTGATGATTCAATGCTGTATCTCCTTACCTGCAAACACAAGCATTTTAGTGGACTCCAACGTTTCTAGGGTTTGGTCACCAGATATACCGCACTGATTCATTTCTAGGCTTTATTCCCATTGGACAAAAATTTCACCAACTGTTTTTATACAGTTTAGGTGTTCACTTGAATAGCAATATGAGAAAAAAAGCAACATGTTCTCAATGCTGTGTAACAGTGATGAAGCCTCATTTGCTACCCATCGATTCCATTTACCCTGAAGTAGACACTAATCCCGAATTAGATTTGATTTAATATCTTGCTGTTATTTTGGATCTTAGTGCCCAATATTACATGAATTTTAATTTCATGAAGATGAAATTATTATTTATTTTCAACTTGTTTCTCAATCATCAATATTCATCGCCAAGTTCTGCCTAATATTTGTTTGTGGGTCCCTGTATCTGCTTCCATCGGTTGCTGGGTGGAGTCTCTCTTACGATAATTGGGCTAGGAAAAAGTCCTGTAACAGGCTATAGTTGGCTATAATTAAGAATCATTTCAGTGCCTTTTTAAAAAATGTCTTTGTTCATCATGTTTGGGTACATCCTAAGACTCTGTGCCATCCAGCTTCAGGATCCTGCCATCTATGCATTGAGCATGGGCTTCTTCTTGTTACATGAACCTTAGGTTTCAGCAGGCATTGGTTTGCAGTTGGCCACTCCCACAAGCTTTGATCCACCACTATCTCACTGGGTTTTTTTAATATTTATTTATTTATTTAGGAGTCAGGTCAGTTTGTGGATCATTGCTTTTGGAGCTGGGTCCCAACACTGAGTTCCCAGTTGGGTTACAGAAGATTGCTGGTTCAGGCTCTGTATCCTCCATTACTAGGAGTCCTTGCTAGGCTTGCTCTAGTAGGATCCAGGAAGTTTCTGCTATACTAGGTTTCTGTACCCCCACGATATGCCCACCTATTGTTTTAAGACATGAGCTGGATAATAGAACTATCAACAAATGACTAAATATATAAGTATAAATGTTTTAAACACAGCTGTTGTGTTCCTTACTTTTACTAAGGGCAATTTTTTGAAGAAAAACAAGAAGGCTACATTGACTTAGGTTTTAAATCTTTAGAATTTCTCTCTGCTGTCATTTTTCTTGAACAAAAGTAAGTTTATCTAAAGTCTTCGTACTTGAATAAGTATAAGTGATACATATTTTTTGTCAACATGTTCCTTCTTCTTGGATTTATTGACATAACTTCAATTTTATGTTTGGATTTTATGTGGCTTGGTAGAAAGCCAATGTCCAGTAAAAGAAGTTCTCTCTCTCTTTCCTCTTTCTGTCTCTGTCTCTCTCCTCTGTTTACATGTATCTTCAGTTTTCCTGAAGGTCAAAATTTGGTCATGAAGATCTATGGTTCGTAGATCAGAATCAATATTCCTCACAATTTTCAATGGCAGCTTTCTCAGTTGAGCAGTAATTATTGCATCATGTTCCTTCAATTGTCAATCTCAAGTTCATGTTCTGTAATCCTTGGGGATCCCTACAGAAGGGGGGTAATAAAGACTATAGCTACAGGAGTTGAGGATACCAGGAGAACAAGACCCACTACTAAGCAGCTCATAGGACCTCACAGAGGTTGAAGTGGCAATCACAGAGTCTGCAGGAGTCTATACAAGGTCATCAGCTCTACATTTTTCTCTGCTCCCCTCCCTGCCTCTCTTCTCCCTTTCAACCCTCCCCCAATGTTCCCATGCTCCCAATTTACTCAGGAGATCTTGTCTTTTTCTACTTCCCGTGTAGATTAGATCTATGTATGTCTCTCTTAGGTTCCTCATCGCTGTCTAGGCTGTATGAGATTGTGATTTGTGGGCTGATTTTCTTTGTTTTATGTTTAAAAACCACTTATGAGAGAGTACATGTGATAATTGTCTTTCTGTATCTGGGTTACCTCACTCAAAATGATGTTTTCTAGCTCCATCCATTTGCCTGTAAAATTCAAGATATCGGTATTTTGTTCTGCTCTGTAACACTCCATTGTGAAAAAAAACTCTCATTTCTTACAATATATGCTCTTCTTTTGCTTCACTTAAAATTATATCATTTGAAATAAGCTAAATTTGACTTATAAGTAACATTTTAATGATCAGTTTAATCTCTACAATGTCTACAATATCCAACATTTCAATAAAGAAAAGCAACATAAGGGCAAGAAAAGGCAAATAAATAAATAAATAAGGGCATGGAGAAAAAGAATTAAGTGAAAAACAGTGATACAGGACTTTTATTCATGAATGCAGGAAAAATAAATTGAAAGAATTTGAAACTAGTTGAATAATTTCCTAGTAGTTTATTCTACTTAAACGTACAACAAGTTGACCTCTCACAAGTCTATTGAATTGATATTGACAACTGATATACATACAATATATAACAAAATACTAATGATAATGACAAAATGTTACTCAGTTATTTATTTTATTATGGTCTTGCTACTAGGGCTCATACATAAAGGTATAAATTACCAAATTTATAGAACATATGTGTTGTATTTAGTTCACAGTTTGTTTAGGTATCTATTTCTCTTTATAAATTTATGCATCATTTCTTTTAACAATAATCTTGATTAATAATAATTTTGTCTCTATTTTAATAGATAAGAAACTGTTTTCATATAACAGGATAATTATAATATTGGATAAAAGTCCACAGTGGTGCTTCATACTGTTAGTTATTAACATAGAGGTTACTTTATTCAGTATGGTAGACTAATGATGTCTGGTTATCTTGGATATGAATCTGATCTATTTATATTAAAAGTAAAATTATCAAAATAAGAAGAATTTAAAGACTATTTGTATCTAAGAGAAACAAAATGTGCTTTCATGGATATGGCAAAGTGCATGTGTAATGAATTTTATAAAAGTAAAATTCTATTAGTGACTAACATCAAGTTTATAAGTTGATTAAATTTTAAGTTTTTATTTTCTACCCAATTTAGAAAAGCAGAACTCCTTGGTACTCTCAAATAGTTGTTTTATTTAATTTTGTATTAGTAATTCTTCAATAGGAAGCAAATCTCTAATTTACTTTTTTAATTTAATTAATATCTGAATAATCATTTTAATCAGAATTATGTGAAATCTTGAGTCTTGTTTCTGTCTGGACAGTACAGAAATTTTTAAGCCAGAAAAATAATAGTCTGTGTCCTTATTTAAAGCAATGAACAGAAACAAAAAGCAAAAAAAAAGAACTGACTAATCTTTTTTTAATATTTATTTATTATATATTCAATATTCTGTCTGTGTATATGCTTGCAGGCCAGAAGAGGGCACCAGACCCCATTACAGATGGTTCTGAGCCACCATGTGGTTGCTGGGAATTGAACTCAGGACCTTTGGAAGAGCAGACAATGCTCTTAACCGCTGAGCCATCTCTCCAGCCCCAGAACTGAATAATCTTAATAAAATTTTTGTTAATTTTGTTTTTCTAACATATTCTAAACATTATATGTATTACATATATAATATATATAATTGTTTTTAGACTTAAATACATTTAGCTTCTATTGCTTTGTATGTAATTTATGACTAATTGACATTTATAATTTAAAACAACTTAGTGGTATAAGTCATATTTTATAAAATAAAGTTATTCGTATATGGTTTGAACAAAATCATTAAATACAATTAATAGGTCATTGAAGCTGTAAGGAGCCCAGAAACAGAATGGTTTCTGTCTCTTCATCTGTAATAAACAGATAAAAACAATGGATTGTGTCTGTTAATCTATTGCAAGTAGATATCTAATAGATTGTCAAATCCCAGATCAAGGAATTAGGGGATTTGGGGTCACTAGAAAAGTCTTGTTTAGCATAAAGAAATTTCTTTTTTCTTTTTTTTTCCCATGTACTACCTTTTAATGTAAATCCTTTTATATATCTATCACGATCTGCTTCAGGGTAAGGGTTCTTCTGGACACAGCGTACATCTCTCAAGTTCCTTAATGCATATGTGCATATCTTCTTCTCTCTAATTTGGATATGCACAGGTGTTGGATTGAATCCAACTGGATTCAAGATAAATATCTTAATAACTAACACAGAAACAAATCTTACAATTCTACCACATTTTCCGGTTAATTGAACTCATATTCCTAAAAATCCGAATCCAAGCAGTAGGGATAAATCCTGGTGCCACTGCCAGTAGTCCTGCTGTCTGCCCCAGACATTCAACTGTCACCCACGTTCGGGCAGTTTAGTTTGGTCCTATGCTGGTTTCTTTCCTGTCCAGCTGGAATGGAGCTCCCATTAGCTCAGGGAACCTGTTTCAGTGGGTGAACCCATCATAGTCTTGATCTCTTTGCTCATATTCTCACTCCTCACACTCTCCAACTGGACGTTGGGAGCTCAGCCCAGTGCTCCACTGGGGGTCTCTGCCTCTGTTTCCATCAGTTTCTAGATGAAGGTTCTATGATGACATTTAATATAGTCATCAATCTGACTACAAAGCAAGGCCAATTCAGGGATTCTCTCCACTATTTCTTATGGTGTTAGCTGGGGTCATACTTGTGAATTCCTGGGAATTTCTCTAGTGACAGGTTTCTTGCTAGCTTTATAATGGCTCTCTCAATCGAAATACCTCTCTCTGTCCTTCCCCCATCTTTTTTTGGGGGGGGTTTGGTTTTTCGAGACAGGATTTCTTTGTGGCTTTGGAGCCTGTCCTGGAGCTAGCTCTATAGACCAGGCTGGTCTCGAACTCACAGATCCTTCCCCCATCTTGACTATACTGTTTTTTCAGGTTCTTCTTCCATCTCTCCTTCTCCCTCCTCTCCCCTTCCGCACTCTCTTCTTCTCCCACCCCCATGCTCCCAGTTTTGTCAGGTAATCTTGTCTATTTCTACTCTCTAGGGGGATATATATATATATATATATATAGTTCTTTTAGGGTTCATCTTGCTGCATAGCTTCTCAAGGGGCATGAACTATAGGCTTGTTATCCTTTGCTTTGCAGTTAGTATCCACATATGATACATCTACATCTTTCTTAGTCTGGGTTACTTCACTCAGGATTTTTTTCTAGTTCTGTCCATTTGCATGCAAATTTCAAGGTGTTTTTTTTTTTGTTGTTGTTTTGTTTTGTTTTTAGGTGGGTTTTGTTTTGTTTTGTTTTTGTTGTTGTTGTTGTTGTTTTGCGCTGAGTAGTACTCCATTGTGTAAATGTACCACATTTTCTTTAACCATTCTTTGGTTGAGGGGCATCTAGGTTGATTTATCCCTACTGTCTGTACTGGCTTTTTGTAACTGATTCTTTTTAGATGGATACATTGCTCAGCCTAGATAAAGAACAGAGGTTCTTTGTTCTTCTTCAAAGCAATGTGTGTCACCCTCTCTGAGGAGTGGATGGGGGTGGGTTGGGGGAGGAACATGGAGGAAATGGGAGGAGGGAAAGAAATGGGAACTGGGATTGGTATGTAAAATGAAAAAAGTTAGCTTGTTTTCTTTAAAAATAAAATATCCAAATCAAAACCAAAACTTTGGAAATCAGTGTTTCGGTTTCTCAGGAAATTCGGGATCAACCTACCCCTGAACCTAGCAATACCACTCTTGGGAATATACCCAAGAGATGCCCTATCATATGACAAGAGCATTTGTTCAACTATGTTCATAGCAGTATTATTTGTAATAGCCAGAACCTGGAAACAACAACCTAGATGCCCTTCAATGGAAGAATGGATGAAGAAAGTGTGGAATATATACACATTAGAGTACTACGCTGCGGTAAAAAAACAATGACTTCTAGAATTTTGTATGCAAATGGATGGAAATACAAAACACTATTCTGAGTGAGGTAACCCAGACCCAAAAAGATGAACATGGGATGTATTCACTCATAATTGGTTTCTAGCCATAAATAAGGGTCATGGAGTCTACAACTGGTGAACCTAAAGAAGCTAAATAAGAAGGTGAACCCAAGGAAAAACATATAGTAATCCTCTTGGCTATGGGAAGTAGACAAAATTGCCGGGGATAAAATTGGGATCATGGGGGTGGGGTGGGATGGGGGTAAGGGGAGATGGGGAGAGAAAAGTGAGAAGGGGAGGAAGAGGGGGACTTGGGGAAACAGGATGATTGGGATAAAGAAAGGCTGGATAGGGGAGCACGGAAGAACAATTCTTAGTTAAGGGAGCCACCTTAGGATTGGCAAGAGACTTGGACCTAGAGTGGCTTCCAGGAGCCCAAAGCGATGTCCCCAGTTAGCTCCTTGGGCAGCTGAGGATAGGGAACCTGAAATGACCCTATCCTATAGCAATACTGACGAATATCTTGCATATCACCATAGAACCTTCATCTGGTGATGGATGGAGATAGAGACAGAGACCCACACTGGAGCACTGGACTGAGCTCCCAAGGTCCCAATGAGGAGCGGAAGGAGGAAGAAGATGAGCAAGGAAGTCAGGACCACGAGGGGTGCACCCACCCACTGAGACAGTGGGGCTGATCTATTGGGAGCTCACCAAGGCCAGCTGGACTGTGACTGAAAAAGCATGAGATAAAACCGGACTCTCTGAACATGGTGAACAATCAGAGCTGATGAGAAGCCAAGGACAATGGTACGGGGTTTTGATCCTACTTCATATTCTGGCTTTGTGGGAGCCTAGCCAGTTTGGATGTTCACCTTCCTAGACATGGACGGAGGGGGGAAAACCTTGGACTTTCCACAGGGCAGGGAACCCTGACTGCTCTTTGGACTGGAGAGGGAGGGGGAGAGGAGTGGGGGGAGGGGGAGAAGGGTGGGAGGAGGGAGAGGGAAATGGGAGGCTGAGAGGAGGCGGAAACTTTTTTTTCCACTTCTCAATAAAAAAAAAAGAAAAATAAATAAATAAAAACAAACAAACAAACAAACAAAAAAACCTTAACCCAGAACCAAATCAAACAAACAAATAATAAAAGTATAAAAAAGGACAGTCATAAAAGACATTATTATTATTTTATAAAGAACTTATACAATTCATTATTTTAAAGAAAAAAATCTTACTTAAGATATTATGATAGATAAGAAAAATTCTTGTCTATAGTAATCACTAATTACAGAAATGTTCAAATGTGTTGTATGTGTTATTATGAATGGTAGGAGCATTTTCTGGTACAGAATTTATATAGTTCCTAAAGATATTTTTGAGAAAAGAAGCAATGCAAATAAAAAGAAAAAAATCTTAAAATACATGTAAAATTTTTATTGTAAACCCAAGACGTCTCCTCTACCTTGTGTGCATACAAACTACCAGATTTTAATTAATACCAAAGAATATTTAAAGCATGGAATATCCATGAATTCACAGTTCTGCAAAATACATGAAAATTTATTCACACAGTAAATGCCTTTGTACATACTCATTGTATGCATGAGTTAACTGTCTGATTACTCCTAATAAACATTTGACTAAATTCTGAAATTAATTATCACTCCCACTCTATTCAAAGAAAAAATTAAAGATATATGAATGTAACACTTTGTAAAACAACAAACTGATCCTCACCAAAAATATCACAACAATAGTTACTTTACTCGTCTTTTTCAATGTCCTTTAATCATGTCTTACCGTCATCTACATATTAGGCAATTTCATTGCCTCTTATGCTTTACTTCTGTAGAACATAACAGTGTTCAAGTTTCTAGTCCTGTTTCTTTTCTAATGCGAACCTTGAATAATTTTTATACCTATTTAATTAGAAACTAATTCAACTTTGAAATGGTTAGATGTGCTAACTTTGAACAGTCTTTTCAGTTCCACTGTATGTTAGGAATTTCAGAAACAGCCTGTGAATTCTAGGTATGCTTTCTTAGGTACAAAGTTCTGCACCCATTTTTTTTCCTAAATTAATGCCATATATTTCAAATTAAAATGTTTAAAGTCTTTTCCAAGCTTATAAGACTCTAAGCAATCCCTAAAATTGATCTCTTGTTAGTCAAACAACAAATTACATACTATATGTTAAAAATATCAAGTTCTTTGGGTTCTCGTCAGATATCTTGTACTTAAATTTCAGAGGCCTAGATGGCTACACACTTCTAGAATAATTGTAGTAATAATATACATCACTCTCCTGCATGGATTCTTCTCCCTGTGCGCATTCTTCTCAGCATATGCATCATGAATATGGTGTTCTCAAAATTGTGATTCTTCATGGTAACCCAGACTTCACCTTCATAATTTCATACAATAGCATCAAAAATGATGGTAATCCATGTGATTCCCATATCTATGCATGCTGCCTGTTCTCAGTGGCTCTCTGATATTGCAAAGAAGAATCCCTAAATTACTCAGTCATTCAATGTGATTTTCTTCAAAACCAATGACAAGTATACAAGGCTACTAATTTTCAAAGCCACCTTTGAAGAAAACCTGATCTTCTTGGACTACAAATTTAGTAGTTTCTTTATCATGAAAATACTGCTAAGCACATAAGCATGCGTTTTCTAGAGGAAGAAAATACCCTCAAACCCTGTAGAATATCTTTTCACAAGATGGAACCTCTGCTGACTTGGATATTATTGTAATAGCCAGAACCTGGAAACAACCTAAATGCCCCTCTGCTGAAGAATGGATAATGAAATTGTGCCACGTTTACATATTAGAGTACTACTACGTGGTAAAAAACAATAACATCTTGAATTTTGCATGCAAATGGATGGAATTAGAAAACACTATTCTGAGAGAGAGGTAACCCAGACACAAAAAGATGAATATGGTATGTACTCACTCATAAGCAGATATTATCTATAAACAAGGGACGTTGAGCCTGTAGTTCATGATCCTAGAGAAGCTAAGTAATAAGGTGAATCCAACGAAAAACATGTATAGGACCCACCTGGAAATTGGAAGTAGAAAAGATTACCTGACAAAATGGGAGCATGGGGCTGGGGGAAGAAAGAAGGATAAAAGGGGAAGAGGAGTGAAGAAGGGGAGGGTTGAAGAGAGCTTGAGGGAAGGGGTTCGTCGAGATGGAGAAAGGACAAGGATGAGAGCATGGAAAAATATCTTGATTGAGGGAGCCATTATAGAGTTATTAGAAATTTGGCTCTAGAGAAATTCCCAGGAATCCACAAAAATGGCCCCACCTAAGACTCTAAGAAATAAAGGAAAGCTAGCCTGATTTTGACTTGCCCTGTAATCAGACTGATGATTATCTTAAATATCACCATAGAACCTTTGTCCTTCAACAGATGGAAACAGGGGCAGAGACCCACACTGGAGCCCTGGACTGAGCTCCCAAGGTCAAATTGAAAAGTGAAAGGTTGAGAATATGAGCAAAGAGGTAAAGACCATGAAGTGTTCACCCACTGAAACAGTTTACCTGAGCTAATGGGAGCTCACCAACTCCAGCTGGACTGGGAAGGATCAACCATAGGGCCAAAGGAGTCGCTCTGAATGTGGATGACAGTTGTATGGCTGGGGCAGACTGAGGGACCACTGGCAGTGGCACCAGGATTTCTCTACTACATGTACAAGCTTTTTGGGATCCTATTCTCTTTGCATGTATTCCTTGCTCAGCCTAAATATAATAGGGAGGGCCTGGGACCTTCCACAAAGCAATGTGCCTTACCCTCTCTTGGGTTAGATGTGGGTGGGTATGTGGAGGGAATGGGAGTAGAGGAGCCAGTTGGGTTTGGTATTTTTTTTTTATCTAACAAATTTTTAAAAAAATAAATAAAGCTTTTTGTCGCTATGTGACTTGATTGTTATCTTAGGTATTGTACTGTTCATTTCTTCCCCAAACTGCCCATTTATATTACTTTCTATCCCTCTTATATCTGTTTTGTGTGATGAAGCAATATAAATGTAAAATTAGTAACAATTAACCCATGCAGTCAACCTTACATTGCTTTGAAATTTCTTTCTCTAAAAAAAATACATTTTAATTCAGTCACAAGCAAATTCTTTGGACACAGGTAGAAGGTAGCCAGATTATTATGCGAGATGTCAAGGAATCAACCCCTATGCTAGGCTAGGTCTTGGTAGAGTCTTTATACATTTCTGTTTTTGAAACTTCATGAACTGAGTCATTTAAAGCATTGCTCTCTGCATTACTGACTTCAAATTTACAAACAATGGCATTTAGCCTTCACTCAAAAAATTCAGTGGGTTTCTTAGATCAAAACTTTAGTCTTCCACAAAATAATTCAAAGGCCTAAAATCTACCTGGTTAGACTTATAGCAAGAACTTCACTCCCTGTACAAATACCACTAGTTACATTTTTTTTCTTAAAGTGATAAATATCATGACCTATTGTAACTTATAAGAAAACTAGGCTTTATTTAAATTTAAAATTTTTTTCAAGATGTTATACAACCAGCATGCTGTGGAAGACATGGTAGCAGGAGGATAAAGCTAGCTTGGCAGTCTGGAAGAAGAGATCAAATATCATCCACAAAAGAAAGCGCTCTCTCTCTCTCTCTCTCTCTCTCTCTCTCTCTCTCTCTCTCTCTCCCCCCCCCTTCTTTCTCTCTGTCTCTGTCTCTTTCTCTTTCTCTCTCTCACACACACAACACCACACACACACACAGAGAAGGTGGGGATATGAAGAGAAATCTGGCTGTTAAACACTTAAAACATGAACCAAATAACGTATTTCTTCTTACAAAGATCAACCTTAAAGGAGTACATCAACTTTTCAAACAGAAACATCAATCAATCAAGTACTTAGATACAAGGACCTATGAAAGTAATTTCTCATTAAAATCTTCATACATGTTTGGCTGCATATATATATTTATATACATGTATATTCATTGAAATTAGAATAATTTGTAACTCCTTGCATTTTTCTATTCTGGAACTTGCTGCTATCAATAACTACGACTATTTTCAGTAATTTGCATCTACTTTTCCTAACAAATTTAACATTTCACTCAAACTCTACCTATGTCTTTGATACTAAATTAAAATTTAGTCTTAAAAGATAATCATTAAATACATATCAAAAATTTACAATTGATCTAAGCTGGTTATGTTTATGACATTATATACAATAATAAATGTATGTGATTACAATTAAATAATAAAAGCCCAGGCATTAGAGGAGTATAAGGAAGGAACATAGATCAACTTGGAGTGGAACCATAAAGGAAAGGGTGTAAATTCAGTATTCCAACATGAAATTCTCAAAAAAAAATTAAAATAACAGTGCAGTACTTTTCAATATCTGCTGTGCTGTATGGACACTGTTCAGAGTTTTACCCTGTGCTACTCAAGTCATCCTGAAATTCTCCTCTTCAGCGCCTCTCACATCTATATTCCAGGACCTCCTGATGTTCAGCTCTATATTTCATTATGCCTTTTAACCAGCTATCAGGAGAATAATTAATGGCTAAACAAAATGTTTGCTTGTGAAGCATTGTTTAATCTGTTTTCAGCATCTGACATTAGGAAATTGATTTGACCTTTTCAAAATGTTCTCCAGAGAAGCTTCCAGAGACAAGATCAGCATGAATTTCTCAGTCAAAGATTTATTTTGAAATTCTGCCTTTCTTTTTTTCTTACCCTATCACTCCTAACTGTAGTTATTATAACCAGAAATTAAACAGATCTCTGCTATTCTTTCCATTATCTTAATATACAATATAATACTATCTCTTACAAAATTTTAACTTCATATGTGTGTGTGTTTTAATATATGCATATACTATAGAAAGAATTAGCAAACCCCTTGGCTATATTTAAAATGTATTGACGATATATTGAGTAGCAAATATTTTTCATTTGCACATTTTAATGATATACATTTACTGTTCTGTGCAACAGGACAAGGGTTAATTTCAGATCCGTCATTTCACTGTTCATACCTCTGGTTTGAAAGGGCAAATATTTGAAAATAACTCTGGAGAATCTTTCTCACATGTGTATTTAGTCTTTATCTATAAATGTAATTCTAAAATTGATCCTCCTTTACACAATTCCCCCTTTTTTGTATACTCATAATAGGACCATTTCTGGAAGAACCACATAAATTTAATGAAATTCCAAAGAGAACCCACTTTATTATTTAGATTGCCTAGCTTGGTTTTGCTCTTAACATTATTCTCATTATCCAATACCAGCAGAGATATTTGAATACTGGTAGGTGATATCTAAAGTCATTATAGGGAGATAATATGCTAGAAAAGCCACCATTAAAAATTCTGGATTTTGAAACTTCTTTAAAACATTGTTAGCTTGCAAAATAGAAACTCACATTAGAATATATGTAGACTCCAGGATTTGAGAGGGAACATATTCTGAAAACTTTTACTAAAGTAGAGCCCTGGAACTTGTGGATTCAGGCGCTGCCTTCCACAACAGATGAGATGACCTTTCTCAGGTACTTGGAGTAAGAATTCAGGCATGGATACCTTGTGTTTTACACATAAAAGATCAAATTCTGCCACCTGATACCTAGTAATATATTGACTGGTAATAATTTTGCATTGTCATTTCATTTGTGTTAGCTTAATTTGACACACTAGAGAATTAATATAATTTTTCTGTGTATAATTCTCCTTAAAGTTTATCTAATTAGAAGAAATCATATAAAGTAAATAACAATATGGAAAAGAGTTTGCATGTTGTATTAATAAGTAGAATTCTTCACCTTTCTCAGAAAATAAAAATAAAAAACCCTACTCAATTCCTCTTTTTTTTATTGAGAAAAGGAAAAAAAAGTTTCAGCCTCCCATTTCCCTCCCCATCCTCCCACCCTTCTCCCCCTCCCCCCACTCCTCTCCCCCTCCCTCTCCAGTCCAAAGAGCAGTCAGTGTTCCCTGCCCTGTGGAAAGTCCAAGGTCCTCCCCCCTCCGTCCATGTCTAGGAAGGTGAACATCTAAACTGGCTAGGCTCCCACAAAGCCAGAACCAGAAGTAGGATCAAAATCCCGTGCCATTGTTTTTGGCTTCTCATCAGCCCTGATTGTTCGCCATGTTCAGAGAGTCCGGTTTTATCCCATGGTATTTCAGTCATAGTCCAGCTGGCCTTGGTGAGATCCCAATAGATCAGCCCCACTGTCTCAGTGGGTGGGTGCACCCCTCGTGGTCCTGACTTCCTTGCTCATCTTCTTCCTCCTTCCGCTCCTCATTGGGACCTTGGGAGCTCAGTCCAGTGCTCCAGTGTGGGTCTCTGTCTCTATCTCCATCCATCACCAGATGAAGGTTCTTCTTATTTAGCTTCTTTAGGTTCACCAATTGTAGACTCCGTGACCCTTACATATGGCTAGAAACCAATTATGAGTGAGTACATCCCATGTTCATCTTTTTGGGTCTGGGTTACCTCACTTAGGATAGTGCAAATGGATGGAAATAGAAAACACTATCCTGAGTGAGGTAACTCAATTCCTCTTAGAAATATTTCTTTAGTCTGGCGTCTATGCAATTAACTTTTGAAAAGAAGTATCACCATATTTAAAGTATATAATTTATTAATATACTAAAACCAATGCAAATAGAAATGGCTATCAGTTAGTTGTTCACTTCTATGCCCATTACTTCAAATTCTATGCCACAAAATTTCAGACAAAAATAAATGCATTTCATCTGCGTTCTTATGTTATTCATTTGCATAGAGATAATATTTTAATCATAAGACTTAATCTTGTTTATTATGCTATCTATGTTTTTTTAAATACTTTAAAAAAATCATACAAGTGTACTATCTACAAGTGAACAGCCAAACTACAAGAACATGGAACACCATTATCACCATTTCTACTAAGTTTTTCCTCCTGCTGTGTAAATGTCCTATACACAGTGATGGACAATAATTGCAATTTTAAACAGAATATATATGATTGTCATTTTGAAGGGCCATTAACTGCTTGTCTACTATAAATTCAATAGACAAGGTTGTGCAAATAACTATAAAATTTTGGAGGAACATTTTTAGTTTTTGGATACCATATCTGTAATTCTCATGGGTGTCTACTTATTAAAACACTGCATTTAACTCTTATTTATAGTTGAAAGCTTTGAGTATATTTGGCCATTTATTTATACATTAATTCAAAATACTTAGGAGATTTCAAGCTTTACGTGTGAAATTGAAGGCATATTGTTCGGGAAAAAAGCCATCTGTACCTAATTGGGCTTTAGTGGACCATGATGAGTCTAGTTGATCCTTTTATGGGCAATTAACCTCAACAATTTTAAATGGTTTTGACATCTTCTTATTAGTCATTATTATGTGATTAACTTAGCTCTGTTAAGAGTAATGAACATGATTCTGATGTTTAGGGTTAACTCAATTGGATGTTCTAATTAGGGACACAGGTGTTATTTAACATTTTTATAACCCAGGCAACCATATGTTTCCCAAACCACTTCGGTCACACTTGCAATTACTTACATGCAATATTTGCAACCTACACTGAAGCAGAGCACATTTTAATCTCTATCATCATCCAACTTAAAAGAAGTTTGAATTGTGTGTACCAAATTGGCCTAGGGAGTTCAGTTTTCAAAAGTCAACATTCTTGAATTCATTCAGGAAAAGAATAAGATTAAATAGAGCTAACTATTTTTTACAACATTTTGTTTTAGTTACTTTATTTTTTTGATATTTACAAATATCTTCCAATGTCAACTTTTCTTGCTCTCTCTGCATTTGCCTTACTGGCATTCAGGAAGATTTAATTTTGCAGCTAGATTTACATTCACAATCTTTTTACATCATTTTCTACATGTTCATATTAAAATTGTGCAGCACAATTATTAATTAAAATAAAATTAGTATTGGAAATATCATTAACAGAAATACTAAAAGAATATTTTCCCCTCTATTTTATTATCAACATAATTTTAATTACATGTTTTGAAACACTTCCGTTTATTAATTCTTAATTATTAGTGTCATAATGTTTTTTTTACAAAATTTAGAGTATAAGATATTTTTTCAGAAACATTTGGAATAAAATTCAGTAATAGAAATCAGAGGTATCCTTTTTTATTTTATGCACTTTGAAGACTCCCCTGATCAAAGTCTCACTTTCAGATGTTTTATTTATCCATGGAAAATCATGCTGCTTCAGAAATAAAAATAAATATCCAAACTATTATAAGGCTTTCATCATGATATATGTATATATTCAATATTATATTTTCATTATTTAATATATGTATTATCAGTGTATTTTATCATTTGTTACTATTAGGTTTTCACCATACCTAATTTGCACATTAACCTTTTCATGTACATAGTAAACTTTTAAGACATGGAAAATTTTAAGGAACTTTGCTTGATCAGGAGCTGGTCAATGCACTGGGGTCAAGAAACTTTGCAACATCAAGAGATAGTTGAAAACAGGAACCTCTGCAAAAGTATAAGCCACGAAATGTCCCTAGCAATTAGCTACCTGTTGACACACAGCTTTGGGGTCTAGACAGAAGCAAAGGTAACTTCTTGGGGGAAGGGTGGGGTCATGAACAGAAGCAGAAATATCTGCTTAAAGGAGGAAGAGGGTATGCAGAAGTAGCCCATACCCTATTACTCAGCAAAACCAATCCCCTGGACCCTAAGTAAGCCTAGCTTGCGTTTTTTTTTTGTTTGTTTGGTTTTTTTTTTTTTTTTTTTTTTGGCCTATATATGTCAACCCCAATGAGAAACGGGAGCTCTCCCTACTTTGCTGCTTTGTTTGTAGTGGACAACTCCCAGCTTGCTGGCAAAACAAATAAACCGTGGTTTTGCATTTTGGACTTCACTGGATTCCAGTGGTGTCTCTCTGGGAGTCTCAACTTGTGTACAACACGTGTATAATGTAGGTGTGTGTGAATATGTGTTTCTGTATCTCTGTGTGTTTCTCTTTCTGTGTGTGTGTGTGTGTGTGTGTGTGTGTGTGTTTATCTGATGTCTCTGTAAGACTACTATATACCGAGCTATGATATCTCTATGGTTGGAGGAATCCATAGGAGTATTATAAAGTTTTTTTTCCCCATGGGGAAATAATGATCATAGTAGAACTAATAGTTATGTTTTTCCTTTGTCAACTCATTAATAGATATTGAAACAGGAATAATCTGGAATTGTTAAATTGTGTATGTCTTCTCATATATAGTATAATTTACCTGGCTAAGCTAAAATCCTAGAAATTATAAATCATTATGTCTATAAAGTGAATATACTGCTATAAGACAGATTTCTATTAAAGCACTCACTTTGAGTATAAATATTATTTGGTAAAATATTTTAAAGAATATGTTTCAAATATTACTAAAATTACATAAATTATCATAAAATAATTTTAATATAAATTTCCAAAAAGTGTATGCTTTTCCATGTACGTTTTTAGTTCAGCTTGTGGATATTTGATAACTTTCAAGCAGACTCAGTAAATATGGGAATTGTGTGTAAACATAAAACAATACTTATTTTGTAATGTGTGAATGGTATATTCCCAATCTGAGCATAAACTCATCTAATCACATATATAAGGAAAACTTCAAACTTCTGGAAAAAAAGTAAGAGAAGAGATTCTTCAGTAAGCAAAAGTAATGACTTTACATTTTTCAAATGTCTTATTTAGTATTTGACAAAACCAATTTCATTTGTATCTATCACAAATAACTTAATTTTAACCACAACCTGTCCCACAAATTAAAATGTCATTCCAGATCAATTATAAATTAATACAGAATACTCAGCAATCCTCATTTGAAATCAATATGTCCTTGATACATTGACAGAAGACACAAACACTATAAAAATATTTTATATGGGCAGAATTGATATTCATTAAGCACTGTGAGTAAAATTACATAATTCACATTTTTGAATGCAGCTTCACATTTATTAATAGAACATATTTTTAAAACAGCAAAATTTAGGAAACTTTAATACATTGGGATTTAAGTATTTGTGTTCTGATAACAATATAATTAAGTTGAATAACTAGCAAATCACTGTAGTAAGAATTTAAAAGTATGCTTACACAATCATTAAAAATTAACCAATAGAAATTGAAAGGCATTTGAAATTTAATAATAAAATTATAAGCCATCTGAATTGTGACACATAGATAAGGAAAATGCTTAGACAGTATTTGTCAGAAAAAAAATTATGGTTTTAGAAAAAAATGCCCCAAGGCAATGAAGGATGTATCTACACTAAGAAATATTTTTAAAACTCAACATAATTCAAAGTATATTCTTAGAAAGGAGCTAAAATGACTAAAAAATATCTACATGGGAAAGGGAAAATATACCTAAAATGACAATACTAAAGAAAGACTTTATAAAAAGCATATTTGATTTAAAAGGTCACTAAGAAATACACAGTAGTTCAGAGGTTGCCACCTTTCAAGAGGATGAAAGCTTACTTTTAGTATATACATGAAGAGCTCACAACTGCGTGTAATCCTAGCTCAAAGGGACATGAACCTCTGTTGTCACTTTTACAGACACTATCACACGTGTGTCTATCTCACACGACAGAAATACACACATACATATGCATGCATACTCATAACTACGTTTTAAAAATTACAGTCAACAAAATTAAAAAAGTCCATGATTCATTTAATACTTGTAAGATTACAGAAAAGGGGATAAAAATACATACACACACACATACACGCACACACATACACACATACACAATAACAATATAAAAATGAAGAAGAATCTAATAACTCAGTTATTTAAGGAATAATAATAGAAATGCATAAACACTTACATTTATAAATTTGATAAATTTAATTCAGTGTAAAAATATAACATTTTAAAATAATATAAATAATTCTAGAAAAATATTATAACAAAACAAAATAGCATAACCTGTTTAATGACATCTAGTAGAGACAGTTAATTTTAACAATTAACCATTACCTAATACCCACAGAAAGATAAATTGCACAACGTATCAACTATGAATGAGAGAATTGTTGCTTAGTTTTGAGTTCTACATTTTCTCAAAGTCAAAATATAATATTAGTGTTATAAGGCACCCAAATCAATATACTAGCATACTTTCTTGAGTGCCCTGTGGTACCCTCATCCACATGTCATGCTGCAAGTTCTATGAGTTCCCAATATACCAACTGGCCTAGACTTAACTCTGGAACACTGGTTTGGAGTGTCTGGTTTTTCCTTTAAATATATTTTTCCATCAATTTCATTAGTACAGCACTACAAAAAACTTAAAATCTTAGCGTTGACTTTCTGCACCCCCCCCCCATATTCATTGGTTAAAACATCTTCTCTCTAGTGATTGGTTAGAGAAGGAAAGTAAATAATTCTGACAAAAGGAAGCTCCAGACGAAACATAGAGCCTTTGAAGATAGAAATTATTCTCAAAGTATTAGCTGTTGAAATACTATTCTGCTAGTTGGCTTCAACAGTGAGTACATAGGTTCACATACGTCTGCTGTCCCTCTCTCTGTCAAGGTGTCTCCCCTGGAATGTGACAAGATGCCCTCTAGAACTAATCATCAAATCTTGTAGAGCTGGCACACAGCTTACTAGCTCTTTGTCCAGACTGCAATATGGAATGCCAGATATTGTTGTCCCATCTCAATAGTGCAAGAAACTATAGAGCCAGTAAAGAAAGCAACAAAACAGGAAATCAGAGGAGTTAGCAAAAAATGAGAGTAAATAAGTATGGAAAGAACCAGCAGAAGGACTGCAGGTATCGCGAGTTGGTCTGGAGGACTTGGTTCATGTTTAGGAAGGAGCAAGAAAGTAATGTGGAATTGACATGAGTGCATGCCATTTACTTAAATTGTAGTGTAATACAATTAAGGGTAATTGTGTGTGACATTAAGTGGTATTATCTGTGCTTTGTTCTAGCAAGTGAACTTTTGCTCTACCCAGTTACTACAAATATCATGTTTTACCTTGATGTCATGCACTTGCCAGGATAAGGAGTCTCTGTAATTTCTCCTAAGTAACTCATACACCATCATGCTTAACTAACACGATATTGAAAATGAGTTATATAAAAATGCCTGAGTTGCCTTCCTGCCCCAAGCATAATGGCAGTTTTTACCCATCCCTTGTAAACTTGCCCACCAGCAACTAACTGGATTGAGATGGAACTAAGTTATTTTAAGAAGTAGGACTGCATGCTGCCTCGTGAAGACATCTTTCCCTATGTTCAAAAGAATATCTTGTGCATTTAATCTGAGATTCTAGTGAAACCATTCTGATCCTGAGGAAAATACAAAAGTGACATGTAACTTGTGTTTATAGTATTATGACTTAGGAACAGTCAACTTTTCTGACCATAGAAATGATTTTATCAGGAACAGACTGAGTTTTGAACAAAAGCCTAATTTCTATTCATATTTTAGTAATTTCATGAATGTTTTTGCAATTTATATTATTTTCTGGAAGCTTAGGTGTTGGTTTCTATCACAATCACATGTTGCTACCACCAGACTGCTGCAGGAAAGATGCTTTGCCCCAGGTCCCTTCACATTGTCCTCATTCTACCACTGCAGGTTCTGACCATCTGGTAGGCTGCTTTTAAACAGTACCAATGTGGTTTCTGTCACATCCACATCCCCAGAGGATATATTCAACAATCACTCATCCTAAGCAATAATAACCTCTCTTGAAAAAAAACCCACTTGTTTATATATCTGAGCTGCCTCTAGCATCATCAAGGCATTTAAATTGAAAAATTAAATAATCCTTCTACAGCTTGCTATTAACTACTGCTCAGTACATCCATAACCTCTAGGGATGAAGATCAGATAGTATTAATGCAACTGCAAGAGACTGTCCCCATATTACGCTGTTCTGGTGGACACTGTCCAAGAAAATATGTCTATAGCTGCTGGGGCAGAAATGAATTATGTTGGCACATTAGGGACTCTCTGCATAACACTTTCTCCTTTAAAAGCAGAAATTTCTTTGGAATAACATTGCCCAATAATGAGAACAGAAGTTTTAAAAAATTTAAGCAAAAATTAGAATGCACATAAGAAGCTAATGTGTCTTCAATTTTTAACCTTCAATCCTTTGGTACAACAAAGTAACCTATTGATCCAATTTTTTTATATGATGTTCTACAACCACTCATAATTACAAGGTTCATAAAGAATAAAATGATGTCTATCAGAACTTTGAATTGATAGTTAAAAAACACTCAGAACATATTAATATGATTTCAATATGATTTAGGTAAAGTAAATGTGTTTGGTGAGAAATTCCACTTGCGATGATAATATCTCAATCGAGTCTATGATGTTGTAGCAGAATGATATTGATAATGAACAAACTTTATTTCATCATAATTTTAGAAATCAAAACTCAAGGCACTAGTATCTGTTGAATACTTTTATTATTATTTATTTCATGTTGAAAAGCATGTAAAGAATGAGGGATCGCCCTTAAAATATTTTGTATGTCATTATATTTAGGAAGCATGAGGTCTCATGATATGGACAGAATTTATGAGATCTTAACTTTCCATCATATATATTTTCACATGCACATTTGGATAGATAGAGGTATTTTCTATTTTATACTTACTTTTCTTTTGTATTTAAATAACATTTTTTCATTTATTTTACATATCAACAAATTGAAACTTGCTCCTTTTCTCTCCCCCTCCCCTTTTCCATCTACCCTACTCTGAATCCACTTGTCCTCAATCTCCATTCAGAAAGTGTAATGCCTCCCATAGACTTGCACAAAGCACGATGCATCAGGCTGAGGCAGGACTGAGGTTCTCTGCTTACATTGAGGTACAGCTCTCACTGTTAGAAGCTTTACTAAGAGACCAAGCTACAGGATTTTCACACACATGCAGAGGACTTAGGTCAATCCCATTCAGACTCCCTCACTGTTGATCCAGCATCCATGAGCTCCTGTGAGCTCAGGTCATAACATCCCTGGCTATGGATCTTACAATTCCTCCTCCCTTTCTTCCACAGACTCTCGGAGATCAGTGCAGTACTTTTTTTGTGAATCTCGCCTCTACTTTCATCAGTTGCAGGATTGCAAATAGGAAAGCCACCAATCTGCTTATAATAGATGGCCAGGTCAGGCACCCTCTCCTTCATTGCTAGGAGTCTTAGTTGGGGTCATCCCTGAGGGTTCCTCAAGTAGCGAAGCCTCTACTTGTTGGTTTTCAGCCACCCAGGTAGTTTAGACCTGAAATAATCACACAGAAACTGTGTTAATTAAATCACGGCTTGGCACATTAGCTCTAACTTCTTATTGGCTAACTCTTATATTAATTTAACCCATTTCTACTAATCAGTATATTGCCACATGACAGTAGCTTACCAGCAAAGTTTTGGCATGTCTGTCTCTGGTGGTGGCTCCATGGCATCTCTCTGACTCCCAGCATTTTATCAGGAAAAACTGAGTTTTGATTATATTAGTTTATTATTAATCATTAAATAAAAATAAAATCTCTCTTCTAAAAATGAAATACAAGTGCTAGATTTCCATTCATTTTCACAATTATTACCTATTAAATCAGTAATAATTCTGTTTCTATTTTTATGACTTCAGTCACTGCATATACCAGATTACTTATTCAACTTGTATACAACTGACAAGAATCTTCATTACGATAGAAAATACCATTGCTCAAAATGATGTGAGCATAGGTAATGGTGTCTAAATACTCAATGAAAATTGGTCATCATATTGAACTGATAAGTGTGAAAATTTTACATCATATAAAATTACTGTAAGAAATCATGGCATATGCAAGTCAAGATATTTTATCATTTATTTATTGCCTATCAATTAATTAATTTATGTCTGTGTGTGTCTCTGTCTGCATGTGTGTGTGTGTGTGTGTGTGTGTGTGTGTGTGTGTGTGTGTGTGTGTTTGAAAGAGAGAGAGAAAAAGAGAGAACTATTGCAAATGTGTAGAGATGAGAAAAAAAATCCAGGATTCTATTTTCTTCCTGCAGTGTGGGATCCAGGTATTTAACTCCAGTGTTCAGTCTTGGAGGCAAGCTCTTTACCACCAATCCATTGAGGAATCTCACTGGCTTAATATTTTCTTTACATAAAATATAATATCAATGGCAACTGAGCAATAAAATAATTAAAACTCTTTTATGTTAATTACATGAAATTGGCTGAATTATGTAATAGCAACAACAATGGGTCAATAATGCTATAACGCAGCATTAAATTTTTCTCCTCATAGCTCAATTATTAATTCTGTTAATATTGTACTGATGACCCTCCACATCTAGGGGATTCAAATCAACAAATTAAATCTATTGAAGCTTCAGACAAGACAATAATATTACTGAACAGAGATGAATCACAATTTTATTTTCATTCTGTAAATAATGAGGAATATGAACATTTACTGTGTTACCACTGCATTAGGCATTATTAATAATTGGAGTAAGATTTAGAGTAAATGGGGGGATATGAATAGATTATATGAAAAACTATGACATTTAACTTAAGGGCTTAAGGAATGTGTTAGTTTGGATTTCTGGAGTATAGTGACAGGAATTATTTCCTAAGCTATTGAGAGATTCAGGGACAACTCTGACTTCCATGCTCACAAATTAGAAGTAGTGGTGACAGCCAGAGACAATTAGGCTTTGTAAGCGACAACATAGCCATAACTATTCAGTGAGCCTGTGCTCTACTGTGGCAGTTCTGTAAGTAAATTCATCTTGAGTAGCTTTTGGGGAAGGATATCATGGCTGTTCTAGTAGTTGAAAATGTCTAAAATTATCATTACTAAAATTATCAGTTTGAGATATTGTCTTCAATATTATTCAGGTGTCTTAATGATGAAACATAACCAGTGAGATTTAGGAAAAACAGAACCAAAATATTCTTCATAAATATTGTTTATATGCTTGTTTTCAGTGTGGTAGGTGAAAAGGGGCTGTCTTTTTTAGTTCAACTATGTAACTGCTGTATGGTCATATAAATCAGTGAAATTAGAGACAACAAAAGACATGGACATTGGATAAATATCAGGGATGCAAAGTTTTAGGGAATGGAGTAGGTAGCCTTTAATTATTGATGGAGGAAGGTCATTGGCTAATAAAGGAACTGCCTTGGCCCATTTTATTGGTTAGAACATAGGTGGGAGGAGTAAACAGAATAGAAGGCTGGGAGGAAGTGAGCTCAGACTCGACAGCTCTCCTCTTGGGAGCAGATGCCTCACGAGAGACGCCATGCTCCCGGCTCCTGGGCAGACACACAGATGCCTCACGAGAGACGCCATGCTCCCGGCTCCTGGGCAGACACACACGATGAAGCTCTGAACTAGAATCTTCCCGGTAAGACCGGTGCTCACAGATTGTTAGAGATGGGTTGATCGGGATATCAGAATTAGCCAGTAAGGGTTAGGGCTCGAGGGCCAAGCAGTGATTAAAGGAATACAGTGTCCGTGTAATTATTTTGGGTTAAGCTAGTGGAGCAGGAGGCTGGAGTGTTGGGGACGCAGCCCCGCTGCCTCATATTACTACATAGGGCATCAGGAACAAAGTAGACAAAGATCAAAGAGATATATATCCAATGATAGGGAACTGACTAAAACTCATTAACTATTGGCATTTAAAAGTTTCACAAGTGTTCTTTCAGAGGAAGACTAAGCCATCTTCAGTAAATAGTAATAATGTGTTCCCATTATCCATGTGCTTATTTCAAAGAGATTATAAACAATTCTATTAATGCAGCATATGAAGGGATTTTCCATTGAACACATCAGACATTTTGAGATAATACATTTATTCAATATTCTCCTTCAAGAGGTAGTCTTCTCATTCACAGATGCACACACACACACACACACACACACATACACACACCACACACCCCTCAACTGTGATATCACATTAGCAAGATAGAGAGAAACCCTGAGTTTAGGCTTCAACTTTCCTAACAATTGACTCTTAAGAAAATCCTTCCAAGAGACCAGATACCCCTTAAGAAGGTAGAGCTGTCCCATCTCTCAGGGGCCTCACTTCAGACCCCACAAATCAGTACCACCCATCAACAGCATCAGGTTTTCATGGTAAACAACAAAACTCAAACAAAAACAATGCAATTATTGCTAACATAGAGAAGAATACTGAATAGTCCACATACCTTCGAACACCTGATTTGTGTGTGTGAGAGAGAAAGATGCTAATATTGTAAAAAATATGTCTTTTTTACATTGTTTTTCTCTCTTAGAACTCAGAGCTGTTTTAAATTTCTATTGTAAAAGTAAGGATAACAATGCAAAAAGAGGAAGAAAACATATCAAGAACTCATTCTTTGCACTAAAATATGTTTACAATGACTACTCAAATTATCTGAAGGTCAAAAGGATATAATTTTGCAATATTATAACTACTGCATAATTTTACAGTGTATGAAAATATCTTTGCTTGATACACCACATTATTGTGGTTATATTAATCAAACATACTTTTTTTCTCAAGACTATTGCCGAAGTTTATATTGAACTTTAAAAATATAGTTATCCCTTCAGAAGTTTAATTACAGAAAGTATACTACATAACCAACCTTGATGTTTTATTTTAGTGTTCATGGCATTATTAAGAAATTAATACATCCAAATATTGGAGCAAAAGCAAATATGATCTTTATCTTAGCACAGTTTCAAAGTTAATGTAATATTAATATAATAATTTAGGGAAATGCAGTGTAGCTCATAGATAAAATTCCATGCATATAATGATATTAAAATAATGTAATGTCATTGTAATTTATACTCATTGCCAAATGCACAGCTTTTTTATTACAAATTTTATGACTTTTAATATTTTACTGTTTTATTTTTAATTCTTCCCATCTAGAATATTTTAAAGTTATTTTAAAAAAACCATGTACTCTTTCTCACTTCTTGATCAAATAGCTCTGGGAAGATAGCAGTATTACTTAGATTAATTATGAATGCTCTATAAAACTCTTATTAACCCTAAGCTTAAATATTTTGCAGTTGTTTTTATAGTAATGTTTGTAAGTACCTATCTGCTATTCTTCGACAACATCAATATGGAATGTTCATGCATTTGTAAGGTAAGTCTGCAAATTCGGGTCATTATGATACAAATCTGACTTCTCTGTGTATAGTCCAAAATTGCATCCTTGAAATTGCATTCTTTTATTTTCCTTTAGTTTTTCTTTTTCTGTTCTTGAAATAGATGCTTTGACTAAATGATTTGACTTAAATGAGTGTTATTTTTCCCCCTCTTTTCCTCTTTTATTTTTCTGGGGTTTATCCATTTTTAAAGGGAAGTAATATGTTATAGAAAACCAATACAAACATATATTCTCAAAGTGAATTCAAATTTTCATTGCTACCTGAATTTCTTCTGTTAGAAGAGTTAGGAGGTTTCGCTGCTATTCTTTGCTGCCATGCCCTTTTATTCCAAAATTTATCTTTCTTTTTTAATGAATCAAGTCAATTAAATGAGAAAATAAGAGCTAGTTTTATTCCTGGTTCCCAGTTTGGTCGTTCAATTCAATTCACCATGCAAGTGGATTCAAGAAGTAAAGAGAAAGTCTGAATTTTACTGTAATACTGGCATGTTGGAAGCAGTGAGACCCCAGATCCTGAATTTCTTGTAATCCCATGATCTGAGTGCTTACAGCTGCTCTGAGCACGAGACCTTCAGGAGTTTTTGATGGCGGGAGAGTGGTTTCTGGTGGGTTTGGCTGAGGCGTGGCTATCTCTATATAAGCTGCCCCTGAACACAATAAAGGGGGCATTCTTGTGGAATTCAGGATGACCCGTGTTGCTGTCTCTCTGTCTTTGTGTGTTTGTTTATTTTAACCTCCAGCCCCCTTTCCCGAAGCTCGCGAACTGAGTAATAGCGTATGGTGAGCAGCATTTTCCGATAAGGCTTTAGGAGTTATTTATTGTCACAAATACTCCCTGCTTTGCCTTTCCTCCCATATCACACCCCACTTAACACTATACCACTCTCTTATGCCTCTGCCCCTCTAAAGCTCCATCTCCTGACCCATGTCTGCTTACAAATTTCCTGATCTCAACAGATAATCCAAATAAGACACACATGTCTGAAGAGTCAAAAGTAACAAAGTTTATGATTATAATGGTTGAATGGTATTACATTGTGTAAGTATACCACCTTTCCTTTATTATTGATCTAATGGTTAATGGATGCATAGGTTGCCTCTTGTATATAAAATGGAAATGATAATGGACTAGAAGGTATCGCTCTAGTAGTATGTAAAGCCATTTGGGAATGTGCTCAAGATGTACATATCTGGATCATATGATACATCCATTTATATCTGTTTAAGAAAACTTCCTATTCATTTACATAGTGTCTACAGCAGGTACATTCTGACTAGCAGTGAATAATTGTTCCCCTTCTTGAATCAATGTCAGCATCACTTGTCACTTTTTATTTTTAAATTTAATTTTGATTAAATATTTTTATACCTTTTGATCATACCATTGTACTTCCCTAAATTCCAGTAAGATCCCTCCCACCCAACTTTATGCCCTTTCTCTCTCTTTCTTTATTACAAACTAGTTTTTCAATTATTTAACATCCTGATCTCAGTTTCTCCTCCCTTCTTGCCTCTAGTTCTCTCCTGCCTCCACTCTATGCCCCCTTCTGCATAATCCTCACCTGTCTCTCTTTAGAAAGGTGCAGGCCTCCCATGGGGCATCAACAAGACATGGCATATCAAGTTGAGACAGGAGTAAGCCCTGTGTCAAATCTGGGTGATATACACATTTTATATTATGTGCAATATCCTTGGTACATGAATAGTTGGGTTTTATACACAGGGATATATAAGTGTATAGTTTCATTCTTTCACCTGCAGCTTTACTATTTTACCAGTACCATTGAAGAAATTGTATTTGTTGTATATTTCTTAGCTACACTATCATTGTTATTCCTAGTTAAGTCAAAATTTGTAAATACATTTTTGATGTTTTTAGAATTCAAGGTGTTTGTTATTTTAATTGTGTTTTCTTGGCTGCTTTTGTTATTTTGGTCCTGTTCCCTGAAACATTTGGGAAACGTTAAATTAGCAGATTTTCTAAGTTTACTGAAGATACTACAGGATACTGTGGCTTTGTAATAACATTGGAGCTTTACATCAGCTTTCCAATCATGACTTATCTAGATCCATTATGAGTTAAAAGGTTCAGCAGTTACTTTATAGATAATAATGCATTTATAACACTTTGAGAGGGAAGGATCCAATGCAAAATCCTGTCCTGAATGTCTCTTACTACCCCATCTTGTCCCTGCTCTTCTTTGTGGGTACGGTCACTTCTTTCTCGTACCATCTATTTCTTACTTTTCTTACATTCACTTTTTCCATTGTATGACACTCTTGTGTATTCATAATATGTAAAACATTCTGAATCATGATTATATAGAGTAGAGAATATATTCTATATTTGTAACATGAGTATGGCTTCTTACATTTATCACAGTGGTTACCTGATACCTTCATTTTCCTATAAAAGTCATCATTTCATTTCTGTTTTAATTATACACAGATACAAATTTTATATGTGTGTGTGTGTTTGTGTCTGTGTGTGTGTGTCTACAGAGAGAGAGGGGATGATAAAGGGAGGGAGGGAGAGAAAGAGAGAGAGAGAGCAAGAGAAAACATATTTTCCTTTGCCTTTGATGAGCATCAGGGTGGTTCTATTTTAAGAATTTAGTGATTAGTTCAGCAATAAACATAGATTTAAAAGTGATGAATGATTTGCTTACCAAGTTCTGCAGTATGTTCACATAGTTCTTTGTACGTAGTTGATGTGGGAGTGTCATATATCAATCTGTTGATTTCATTGGCTAAGCAATAAAGAAACTGCTAGGCCCATTTGATAGGCCCACCCTTAGGTGGGTGGAGTAAACAGAACAGAACGCTGGGAGGAAGAGGAAGTGAGGTCAGACTCGACAGCTCTCCTCTCCGGAGCAGACGCAGGGAGACGCCATGCTACCTGCTCCAGGGAAGACGCACGCTATAAAGCTCCGACCCAGGATAGACTTAGGCTAGAATCTTCCCGATAAGACCAGTGCTATACAGATGATAAGAAATGAGCTAGTCCAGGTGGGAGAGTAAGCCTAGAAGATGCTAGGTAGAAATGAGCCAAGCAGAGTTTAAATGAATACAGTGTCCGTGTAATTATTTTGGGGCATAAGCTAGCCGGGCAGGCGGCTGGGGTGTTGGGGACGCAGCCCCGCCACTCATATTACTACAAATGGCGCCCAGACATGTGGCTAACTGAGTCCACAGAAAGCCTGAGACAGCTTGGAAAAGAATAGAGTAAAGCATATTTCTTATGGCAATTTCTTGGGTCTGCTCTGCTTGCTAGAGGCAAGCAAGCGCCTCATCTAAGAGAAGCTTCCTGACTCAGCTTTAGCTGCAAAGCCGCAGCTCATTAAGAGGTCCTGTCACGAAACACTTAAACGGTGTTGACGAAAAACTGAACACATGCTTTTCGGTTTTAAGCAGTAGCAGGAAAAAAGCTGTGCCGTTTAAAAATGCTGGCTTTCTGGGCCATCCTGCAAGGGCAAACTCTGACTGTTTGAGACAGGAGGGCCGGCTACCGAGAGAGGATTTGAGTGTTGTCTGTTGTAGCTTGCTGCCTGGCAGGGACCTTGAAACACCATAGAGGTGTGGCTATAAACATGGCTGCAGCCTGTATACCAGCCATGAGGCTGAGAGGCTAAGGAATGGACTGGATCTAGCTGACAAAGCCACGGCTTTAGTCCTACTGATATTGCTTGGTAAATTAAAGGCTCTTGTGGTCAGAAAAAGAGAGATATACAATAAAGAGAGATTCAAAGACAAAGAAAATTTCTAAATGGTTTAAACTGTGTTAAAAATATATGCAGACTAAAAGTTAAAATTCTTAAAGTAAACCTCTGTGACTTCAAGGTGTGGTAGCACACGCCTTTAATCCCAGTGCCTAAAAGGCAGAGGCGAACAGATCTCTGTGAGTTCAAGGTGTAGTAGCAAACACCTTTAATCCCAATGCATGGGAGGCAGAGACAGGCGGATCTCTGAGAGTTCAAAGACAGCCTGGTCTACAGGGTTATTCCAGGTCAAAGATATGCGCTCAAAAAGCAAAAAGTTAACCTAGAAATGTCACAGCTTAGATTCTTAAGCGCCTAGTGATTTAAAGGCGCAAATCAAAAGTGCTCCTGGATAGTAAAAAATTGCAGATTCACAATAGGACAGATTCAGACCACTAAATGAGTCACACTGTTGGATGAATGTATGTAGGCTTGGGACAGAGAAGAAAAAGAATATAGAGAATAAAGTTAATGGTTTAAAAAAAAAGGTAAAGTCTTTAAAGAGACAGAATAAAGTAAAGTGATAGAGCAAAAAAAAAACCACGTAAAAATGGAAAATTCACAGAGTCTGGATTATGTACATTGTGTTTTCTTTAAAATTTTTGACTGTGAAGGAGCTAAGTACAGAGAAACATTTCATTATATGGGCTGCCAAGTGGAACCAGAACTGATATCATGAGGGTATGACTTCAGAATTTGGGTCAAAGGATATGATGCTTTGCAGAGAGTCTTCTTTTGTTTTCACAGAGGACCAGACCCTTTGGATTTCTTCTATCCTGATTTGGTATGATAGACCATGACCTCCCGAAAGGTTCCTGTGAACGCCCTCAGAAAATTGCTTCGCTCAACTGCCAACTGAGATGAAACTAGCACACCAGTTATACCATGAAAGACCTAATTAACGACGCCCCCATTCAGCAGGAAGCAGTTTGGAGAGAAAAAACTGCGCCCATGTTCCCAAATATTGTTTATAAATGTCCTTCTACATTTAAAGGGGGAAATGATATAGGTATGAATAATTTGCATTGATAGAGATTTAAGGTCAATTTTGTTATATGTACAAGTGTTTCTGATTTTGATTAAGGTATTGTGATTGTGTAGTTCATTTAAATATGTACTGTATAATTAAGAAATATAGGTTGTTAATGGATAATCATCGATAATAGTAAAGCTTGTAGTCATGTTAGTTGAATTTTCTAGATATATAGAGATATATTTTAGATAGACATTCTTCATGTCTTTCAAAGATTACAGAATAGGACATTTAATGTTTTAATATCTGAGGACTTTTCATGACAATGAGACACTCTGCTCCTGGCAGCACCAATCTACTTCAAGAGGAAGATGGGCATCAAAGAGGATCCTTATGGAGTTTGATAGCCATTTGGGCAAGAAACTGCTCTTGCCTGGACTATTGCATAAACTGGACACAGAGAACCCACAGAGAGAGTACTACTGAACTTGCCTAAGGTGAGATGATCTTTCAGAGTTCCTGATTCATGAAAGAGTCTGCGAGACATTCTGCAGGACACAACAGATAGTGACTGAACTGACTTTGAATTTTCCTGCTTTATGGAAATGTCTGCTGGATACCATGGGCCTGAAGGCTGAAGATGGATGCCCCAACGGTACAGAGGAACTTTGGGTGACTGTCCAGGCAGCAAGATGTCTCTGTCATTTCTAGAGTTTTAAAAGTTGCTTTTTTCTTGTTTGCTTAGGTAGTATTGTATCTTTCTGGAGTCTTTGATGGAGTTAAGAATAGTTAGTTATAGTTATAGTTTTCCTTAGTTATGATAAAAATTATTGTAACTTTTACTTGATAACTGTTTTGTTATATGTAATTTTGCTATGTTAAGGTTAAAGCCTTCCTTTTTTTGTTTAAACAGAAAAAGGGGAAGTGATGTGGGAGTGTCATATATCAATCTGTTGATTTCATTGGCTAAGCAATAAAGAAACTGCTAGGCCCATTTGATAGGCCCACCCTTAGGTGGGTGGAGTAAACAGAACAGAACGCTGGGAGGAAGAGGAAGTGAGGTCAGACTCGACAGCTCTCCTCTCCGGAGCAGACGCAGGGAGACGCCATGCTACCTGCTCCAGGGAAGACGCACGCTATGAAGCTCCGACCCAGGATGGACTTAGGCTAGAATCTTCCCGGTAAGACCGGTGCTATACAGATGATAAGAAATGGGCTAGTCCCGGTGGGACAGTTAGCCTAGAAGATGCTAGGTAGAAATGAGCCAAGCAGTTTTTAAATGAATACAGTGTCCGTGTAATTATTTTGGGGCATAAGCTAGCCGGGCAGGCGGCTGGGGTGTTGGGGACGCAGCCCTGCCGCCCATATTACTACATGTAGTAATTGTGGGCTATATTCTATTTTCAGCCGTTTTGAAGGACAACACAAGTTGCATAGATTATACTATTAACAATAATCACACATTATTATCAGAATACTACATATTTCTATAAATTTTTTCTATTTTGAAAAATATATTAATATAAATATATTGTGAATAAACTATTATAAGCTATTAATTGATGGTTTAATATAAAAATGATGATAGTTTGCTTACTGTATTTAAATATTTCTTTGCTGACATTGCTTAAAATATTTTTTAATCAGACAAAGCTCATAACTATAAATTAAAATAATCTATCAACTATTGTTATTTATTATAATTTGTAGTGAGAAATAAGTCACAAATATTGTATCATCATCGATATTGCAATATTTAACTAACACAGCATATAATAAGATATCTATATTTGTTGTTGATATTATTCTTCAGTTTGTTATAAACCCATAAGCCTATTAATTATAGGCTTAACATCTATACATGTCAACTGAGGGCAAACAAAAATCTAATGCTGTCATTTTCCAAAGAAGAGAAAATGTAGATAACTTGGAGAAAATTTTAGCACATTAATGTGAATCCAAATTGCTCTTTGGAATTTAAATGCTTCTTTTAATCCTTTTAACAGGCATCTTATCAAATGCAAATGTTCACCCTCAGTAGATCTTTTAAATACAAATTAGGCGGTTACTGATAACATGTAACAAAGGTCTCTACATTTCATTCTATTATAAAGGTTATTTTGGAATAAGTATTATAAAGGGGAAAAAGATACTGAAGATGCTCCAATCAACTGAAATTGACATAACACTTAAACAACATGCACATATAACCCTGAAAATGACTCATTGTAAGACTGCAGAGGGTTGCCTATATTTAAACCTTTAAAAGAGATGTTGATAAAACACTAGCATTTAATTAAGCACTTTAATTGGCTCCATAGACAGATGGGACTTACAGAATAACGATAAATGCTCATTTTAAGTATGTACTGCATCTGGTTCCAGCTGCTGTCCAGATGTGGTCTCCCTACCAGAGAAAATTAATAGTGTCACTTATATCTTGATAGTTTATTGCAAAATTCAATTTTTTTCAACCCTTGTATTTAAAATCAGTAATAAAAGACACTTGCTTTTCAAAACGCAAAGAGGAAAGAATGTGTTTTTTCCTACTAAGGGATGCAACACAACACATTCCTTTTTTAAGTCTCTGTCTATACGAAACATAATTTCTTTTTTAATTTTTATTGCTTTATAAATAATACTATTCAAAATTTCCACTTCCTCCCCTGCTCCCATTTCTCTCCCACTCTCCCACTCACCCTCTCCCCTTGCCCTCTAGTTTTAAGAGAGGGCAGGATACTTTGTCCTGTGGGAGGGCCAAGGCCTCCTCCCTCCCTCCAGGCCTGATGGTTCAGTAGTATCACTGGCATTTTCTAAGGTTCCCAGATCTAATGGGAAACAACAAATAACATTGAGCTCTAAGCCCAGTATGATTTTTAATATATTTATACATGGGATAAACTTTGTTTTATAAATTGGGCATAACAAGAAATTAACTGTAATTTCTTAGAACAAAATAAAACAATAAAAAAATAAAACAAAAAATGCAGTAATAAAGAGTAGTATCTGTCTCAACATATTTCATTTACCATTCCTGTGATGATGTAACACCATCCACAAATAAAGTACTTTAGATTATCTCTTTGGCCAGTTCTTATACTGAGCCTTGACTTTTAGTCCTCATTGAAGGCATTAATAAGTACTGATAAGAGTCTTTGGAAAGGAAGACTACAATATTGTAAATAGATAATCTTGAGAACAACTGACTAATGGGTAAGTTTTGTCTACCATATGGATATATTGGGCATAGAAATGTTCTTTTTTGGAAGGGGTGAACAGGAACATAGAAGGTTACACTGTACTCAAAAGAAGAATACCATTAAACTGGTAGTTTATGAGTAAAGATATATATTTTTCCTTAGAAATCAAAAGAACAATTGTCTGATCATCCTATATCAAGAAGAAAATTAAAATATAAAATAGATTTCCAAATATGAATATGTTGTAGATCAATAACATTCCCCATGAATCCTTAAACAGGTTAAATTTTCTCTTTCCCTCTCTGTCTCTTTCCCCCTGTTCCAATGTACATTTCAATTGTGTGTATATGTTTGTGCTTGTATGTGTGTGTGTGGTGAGTTTGTAGTATAAAGATTGATGTCAGGTGTCATTCACAATTTTTCTGCACATTAATCTTCAATGAAGGTCTTTCATTGAACATGTTGCTCACTGATTCACAAAACTGATATGGCCTACAAGCCCAAAGATCCTCTTAGATCAACCAATGTGCTAAATTGCAGGTGAATGTAATGATTCCAAGGTTATTTTCATTAGGTTGGGGATCTTCATGTTTCTAATAGATGTATACCCCAACTCATTTCTCACTTTGTGTCTTCTGAGATATAATTTTTTTTTTTGAGATATAATTTTTTTGATTCTGCACAATATTATATCACACATATGGGCGAGAGCCTGTGATATAGTTTTACTGAATATATTGGAGTTACTATTGTGATGTTGAGACACTATGACCAAAGCCACTTAGAGAGGACATGGTTTGTTTGACTTATGTTTCAATAAGACTGTTCAGTATCCAAAGGAATTCAGGGAAGGAACTCAAACAGAGAAGGTATTTGAATCAGGAGCTGATTCAGAGGCAATAGAGGGGTGCTGCTTACTCACATTTAATATAAATTGACCGGTACAGACTCTTTGGGGCAACTTATTAAGTTTATTAATGAAAAAGTTCCTGGCATACAGGGATTCCTCCTTAGGTGTCTTTTCTAATTAAAAGAACAATTAATATAAGAAAATTTACAACATTAGCTTGTTGCTTCAAACAGTTGCCAGTAATCAGTTGGTGAAGCCAAAACAGTCAAAGCTACTTACTAAGGAGTGCCCTAGGCCTTTCTATGAACAATCTCTCCATGACTAAACTTCTAGCTTCCCATTGTATTGAAGTCATTTTTATATTGTGGAAATAAGCAATAGAAATCCTTGCTGGAAGTATTTTGTTTAGTTACTTTCAAGATTTTAATGTATTTTAATATCCTTAGCTGTTTTCTTTTTATCCCTCTTCCAAATACAGGGCCAGGGTCAAGCCTAACTCAGGACAGGGGATTTAAGAGACACTTAATATAAACATGCTTTAGAGTTTTTATTGGAGTATGGTGGGCAAAACTTCTCCTAGAGCCATATTCTCAATGATGTCAAACAGTTCATAGCTATCTATGTTATAAAATTTTATGATAAGCCATAGGTCACTGGAAAAGCTGGATTCTGTAATAAAAAAAAGATAGTTTACATTCCATTTTTTTAAAATCGCTTTCCCAGGAATAATTGAACATAAGGTCAATTTTTAATTGTCAATTTTCAGTATGTAGATTTTTTTGAAAGTTAACTTTTTCCTTGAGAACAGAGAGAGATGGAAACTGAGTGAATTTTCATTAACCTTGCTAAGATAGCAAAAAACCTTTCCGTTTGGTCAGTGGCTTAAATCTAAGATAAGTTCTATAGCAAAAACTGTGGGACTACAAACAAATTGGTCAGATCCATAAATTTCATGTTACTTATTTGAAAAAACCTAAACTGAAGTGGAACTAGAGGTACTATTAAGGTATTCTCTCAGTAACATGCTCCAGATTAATTTTCCAGATTGAAACTTGGGAATAAAATATATTTTTATTACTTTTTAAGTTGATTTGTTATTAGAACAAATTTGTATAGAAAATATTCTGATCACCTTTTCATCTCTCCACCTTTCCAACTCTACTCCTTTTATCACTTTAGAAAACAAGCAAAAGAAAGAGAGGGGAGAAGAAAAAGAAAACATACATACAAGAATCACAAAGCCACAAATCAGAATCCATAATATAGAAATAAAAGTTGATGAAATTAAAATGCCCCAGAAGCAATACAAGGAAATATTTTTTTAAAAAAATACCCCAGAGTTCCTTTTGGGTTTGTCATATATTGCGTTGTATTGACCCTCTTCTTAAGTGTGGTATGATTTCAGAAACTGACAACTACTTGCAAAAAGGAAACCTATTTTTTCAATATGTTTGTATTCCTGCTCCTCTGACACTGAATATGACCATATTTTGTTCTAGAATAGCTAATCCAACATGAATATTATTCATATATAAAAATCAAGTGTGGGGGGGGTTGAAAGATGGCCCATTCTTTAATCATTATATGCTACTCTTCCAGAGGACCTGGAATTAATTCCTAGTGTCTGACACTCTCTTTTTACCTTCACTATCACCTTGAACTAAAGTCCATGCCCCCATAAAAGCACATAATTTAAATAAAATAAATATATTTCCTTTTATAAAGACGATAAAAGATTCACATAGGCATATGTAACAGGAATGTTTTAAGAGACACAAAGAGTCCGGGCGGTGGTGGTGCACGCCTTTAATCCCAGCACTCAGGAGGCAGAGGCAGGTGGATCTCTGTGAGTTCGAGGCCAGCCTGGTCTACAAGATCTAGTTCCAGGACAGGAACCAAAAGCTACAAAGAAACCCTGTCTCGAAAATACAAAAAAAAGAAAAAAAATGAAAAGAAAAGAAAAAGAGACACAGAGAGATGACAGAATTTTCTCAGCAAGAAAAGAAATCTGGGACATAGCCTCAGTTCTCCCAGACATCAGAGAAAACTAAACTTCAGACTGCTTGACATAAAGATATATACATTTATTCCAAAATACTTGATATCTTTTGATGAATTCTCTTGACATTGCAGTATTTTCAGTTTAGAGTAAAGATATACTTTTTAAATCAAGAAAATTTATTGTTTAACAGTCCTTTCTTGTGTTGTGTTGTTGGCACATTTACACACTTGCATAATGGGTAAAAGCAACATCTATTTGTGACACATGGCCCATGGTGTGAAAGAAAAACTGAGCAAAACCCAAGCCTCTCCTGTGAAGCCCAGATCTGCCATGGATGTCACACCTTCAGCTTCTTCCCTCACTGCAAAGTGTCACTCTGAACTGTATTCACCATCACCTGGAAAGACAGCCTCACGATTAACTAAACCACAATTCACTAAACCACCTATTGCTGATATGTATTTTCTGTGTTTGCCCACAGGAACTCCAAAAGAAACAAACAGGAAAAGCCTCCAAATGCTCCAAGCTTTGTTCCAGAGAACTTGAGGAAAGGCTGAGAGCACAAAACCATGCAAGCAGGTAAGCACAAAAGTACTGCATAATCCACCTGAGAAAACTTCCACCTGAGCTACCTGTGAGATGATTGAAAGCAGACAAGAAGACTTCATGATGATAATTCATGTACATCAACTAAGAGTGTATCTAAAAGATACAACAGCTTTCACTGCAAGTACAGACCTTCAGGATAGCCCGACATTTTAACCTGTGATATAGTGGTGACCTTTGGGATTTTTCCAAAGCAGGAAGCATACAGATGCATGTGAGTGTAACTCAATGTCCTTTGTCTTAGGCACTTTAACCTATTGAGCATGCTTTCCTTTTAGGAACTATTTAAGTACACAGTGAGCTCTTCAAAACCGAGCTAGCTATGAGTCACAGAACTGAGTTCATTTACTACAATCATATATTTCTTTTAATGTTAATAAAAACTGCATTTTCTGAATGGAATCTGATTTAAATCAAAGCTATGCCCTTTTGTAAAGGAGTGAAGGTAGTAGCTTGGGACATTTGGAATGCCTGAAGTGATTTGAAAACTACAGAGAAGAAATATGGCCGACCTGAAGCCCAGGGTAGTAATTCAATTAAAGACCTTGGATACATTAAAACTCACAGAGAGAGGGCCCCATCAAAAGCACCTAGAATCTTCAATGAGGAAGCTAATTAAATCTGTCACTAGATAATATCATGTTTGCCTTTGCCATATCTCTCTGTGTGGAAGGAAAAAAAAATCTCACAAGGAGTCAAAAGAATACTGAAAACGTTTGACAGGTAAGAACAGGAATTCACACTAAAATCTTAATGTGGAAAATATTCCAAGCTGAGAAAGCAGCAATTAAAAAATTATCCTGGTGTGTTAAAAACTCTTGAGGTTCTATAAATCAATCACAAAATTGCTCTGGGAGGGCACATTAAACCAGGTAGGTTTTGGGAAGGATAAAAATCAAAGGACACTAGATTGAGTTCAGAAATTCAAAATCAGAAATTGTAACATTCATCCTATGCTGAAGTCAACTCACAAGCTCCAGGAGAACTCCAGATTTCAGAGTTAAAAATTTAAAGTAATCTCTAGGAGTGTTGAGATCCCATGATGACAGAAAAATTACACACTTAACACATACATAAAACTTGAGTGGGCTTAGAAGAATTAAAGAGAAAAGTGTGTTCTTGTTAAACATCATGTGCTTGACAAGTCAGAATTTTAATTTGTCATTTGGAACATTCAAGAAGGGAGTTAATGTGTCCCCTTACAGTTTCTACAAGCCAGAGTAATTGGTTGCAGTAAATTCTGAAAGGTGAAGAAAGATGACCTTAAAACCATGGGGACTGGTTGAAAACCTAATTGATGATAAATTATAACTAAGTATCCTCTCCTGACTCCTCACAGTCAGAGTACTGCAGCTTCCCAACTCAAATGAAGACAGGCATGTTATATATAGATAAAAATGAAATTCTATTGCCTGGAAGAAAATAGTTGAGGTCAGAGAAACTGGGCTCACAAGTTAGTTAAAGTAAAACCAGTAGCACTTTGTAATATTTATGCTGTGATGGTAAATAGTTATTCATCCTTGTCAAAAAGGAAGATAAACAGTAGTTTTAAAATTATTTCTTATATGTCAAAACTAAGTGGAAAATATTAAAAGTGTTACAAGCAGCAATTTCTGAATAATAAATGCTAGCAAGATAGTCCAACATTAAAGGAGACTTTGGTCAAAGGCCCATTTTGTACTCAAGGGAACAGATCAAAATTAAAACAATAGAAATCTAGTGCAAAGAAAATTTATAGAAACAGGAGAAAGAAGTCAACTTGAAGGAAAAGTTTTGGGCACTGAGAATACATTTTACAATATAATTAGGTTATTGCTGAGGTGTATTGTAGCACAAATAATAAAATCCCAAAGACAGATTTAGGGGTTAAAGGTAACGATTAGAGAAGTAGATCAGTAAGCCACTAGAAGGAAATTGTATGTCTATCAATGCTCAGATGGAAGGGGGGAACCCTCAGTGACCCTCAGACTGCCTAGATTATTCTATGTCTCCTTCAGACCTCAGACTCCAAACTCCAGTGAGTTCCTATCTTTTTCCCTTTATATTCCTCTCTCCACCCAGCCATATCACTCCTATGCCACCTCCCTGGTGCCAGGAGGTGTGAGTCACCACCACCTGGATGGGTTTCTGAACCAATCTTGCATAGCCCAGGGTAGCTTGAATTCACAGAGATCTATCTGCTTCTGTCTTCCAAACCCTGGGATTAAAGGTGTGTGCCACCATTCTCTGGCCTCTACTGGATTAGCTTTGCACTCTGATCTTTAGGAAAACTTTATTTATTAAAATACAAATTAAACATCACTACAGTATATTTTCTATGTTTGCCCACCATGAAGTAAACAATTTAAGAGCTGGGAACACTTGGGAGGATGCTGCCTCTTATAGGAAGATTCTTCCAAGTTGACTGTTATAAAAGAGAATTTTTGGACTCTTCCCCCTCTAAGGCTTCCTATTTTTAGTCCATATAAATGAGGTCACTTTGGAAAATAATTTTCACAAATTTTCGGGTAATTAAAGTTGTTTTATTACAAAGTATCCAGTCTCAACATTACTTTGTATCAATGAAAATAATGAGGTTATGTACAACTACAAGGTCAAAAGACATAATAGAGAAAGGCAATCATAAAATAAAAATAATAATATTGATCTATATGGAGACTGGGGACAAGGTAAAAGAGCTTGGTGTATGCATAAAGTTCCTGATTTCAATTTCACATCAATTAGGTTGGACATGATGATCTGAAAATAATATCAGTACTAGTGAGACAGATATACTATTATTAACAATAGGAATATGTAATACAGTTTACATTAAGCTTCATTTTTGCACTATTGAGCTTCTGCAAAATTCTTAATACATTTAGGTTAGTTTATACTGACACATACCCATAAAAATCTTGTATCTCAAGCATATTTATTGGTTTTGATTGTTAATAGAGAGAAAGAAAGATGAAAGAATAAGAAATAAGACAAGATTTTACATCATCCTCATAAGAATTTGCCCTTGGGACTATTTATGATTCTGGTGAGTTTAGGATTATTCCTGGTTGTCTTTGGGCATCATACTTGATATTTTATTTGTAGAATATTAATATAACCATGACAATCTATTTCTATGTAGTGTTTATGCAAAATATTGTTTTACAGTGTGCTAAATTCACCCTATATCATTAATGACTTTTCTACAAATTACATCTAATGTAGACTTGCTCATTTGTTGTATCTTTGCCTTTTAATATCTTATTTTTAACTGAGTTTTATTTATCTCTACATTTTTCTCTGCTCCCCTCACTGTCTCTCCCCTCCCCGTCCACCGTCTCCCAAATCTTAATACACAAAGTTAATAAAGAACAGTTGCCCTCTATATAATGCCCACAATGGCATTTGAATTTCTTCTAGTTCTTTTATTAGCTTAGATAGCTGTTTCTTATTCCAAAATAAAATTTCTACAGTTGCACCACTTGAGACATCTTGTTGGGCCCGTAGTCTTGATCCAAGGTCTATACAAGAAAGGACTGGATAGGGCTATTAAGTTATTTTTGTCATTGGCAGATTGCATAGCAACTTTCAATAACATGGGAGTTGGTATGAAGGGAAAAGGCTTTAATGACAGATCCAACACAATTCTTCTTAGTCAAACCACTTGGGAGCTGCAGCAATGAAAACTAACCTTCAGCTTCTGTAATTGAAGTAACAAATATCAGTATCTTGAGTGTCTCTTGTATCCTCTGAAGAAAAACTTTTAGAAAGGGGTTTTCTCTGCCTGGCACTGAATTTTTTGTTAGGTAATCTATGACCTTACAGGAAAGCAGTATTAAAGTAAATGCCTAATTAAATTTAAATGGTGTGTGTGTGTGTGTGTGTGTGTGTTTGTGTGTGTATCTTTAAGTAAGTAAACATGAAAAGTGCATGATATTGTATAAGATTTTAAAATACTCTTAGTGTTGGCACCCTTTCTTTGTCCTCCCTTTGTGCCCACTCAGTTAAAATTCTCATGCTGTTCCCCCATTTTCCAATTATAGCTCTTGTGTCCTAAATATCCTTCCCACTAGATTTTATTTTCCATTCCCACCACTATAGTCTCTTTCTGATTTCCAGACTTCTGTTATTCCTTCAGATTACAAGATTTAAAATTAAAGATTGAGAGCTAGGATCCACAAGTAAGAGATAATGTACAGACTTTGCCTCTGTATATTCGAAGAACAATCAGTTTGTTTCAATTTCTAGTTATTGCAAATAGATCATCTATGATTATGGCTGAACAGGTATATGTACAAAAGAATATAGTAGAATGATATCACGTTTGTGACCTAACAAATACATCTCGCCTGAAGATCAGAATGCAAAACTAGACAGTAGTCAACCATATAGGCCAGGCAGTAGTGGCATACACCATTAATCCCAGCAGCCACTCTAGTTATATACAGAGGTCAGGTGGAGGCAGTGCACACATTTAATAACAGCACTAGAGAGGATTATAAGGGAGGATGAGACAGGAACTTGCTATCTTTTCTATCTGAAGAGTTCCTAGAGCTAAGAGTTCTCTAGTGATTCGTTGCTTTGCTTCTGTGATCTTTCAGCTTGAACACCAATATCTAACCCTGGATTTTTGTTATTTGTGCTACAGCATTAAATACTTCAGGCATATCCAAGGAGAGGTAGATCTAGATTACTCCTTTTAGCCTTCAGATTATTTAGGATTCTGCACACTGACTTCTAATTTTCCTGAACTAATTTTCAACTAGAAAAAAAAATAAGTATGAATTCCCATTTTTCCACATCTCAACCAACACATATTGTCATATGTATTCTTGATACTAGCCATTTTAATTTGTGCAAAACCAAATCTCAAATAATTTCTAGTTTTCAGTTTTTTTTTCAATAAGGATTCTCAGTATGTCTTAAGATATTGACTTATAAATATTTACTTCTGTTTTGGAGAACTTTTTCTATAGATCTATAACCATTTTTTAAATTGATTTACTTCCTTTCTTAAATTTTGTTTCATGAGGTCTTTGTATTGTATAGGGTAGTGGCTATATATTTTCTATTAGAAATTTTAACATTTTATGCTTCACATGGTAGTTAATTTTCAGGAAGTGTTATAAATTTGGATTAAGTCCTGGAATTGTAGGTGTCCATCACTATACCCAACTTATAAAATTGACTTCAAATGTGATGAGATTGAGTCAGCAGGAACCATTTATTTGCACATGTATCAGAGGATAGAGAACAAGGGGCAGGTGTTTTAAGAAAGTACACAGAAATTTATCATTAAGTAAAACTTTTGAGAGAATCCATACCAAATTAGTCAAGATGAAATAAAGAAATTTATGAAAGTTTACAATTTAAAAGAGAAAACACAAGATAGAAAAACAAAAATCAAGTCATCGAAAAATTTGCATTTTTCGCTTTATAATGCATTTAGTCAATAGCTTCTGGCTCTGAGGAGGAATGGGTGTCTAACCTTCAAGTACATTTTTCTATATCAAGTTAGCACACATTTAGATTCTACTGTACAGTAATATTAATATTATTCACCAGTCATGAAAAGCCATCTCCTCAATTAATTGATTTGAGAGTTATTATTATCTTCAATTTTTGCTAGTATGTATGTATCAACTAAATATATTGGCAAGTTAATATTTTTCAAGGGGTTAATCCTCTCATATTACTAGTTTTATCATTTATATTTTCCTTAATTTTTTAATCATCATATCTATACATACTCTAACTGATATATGAAGATAGAAAAAAATTCTACTACACGAATAAAACCTAAAACATTTCTGTTTAGTCTTGCAAATAGAATGCATGGCTTGTAAAAGGCACCACTTTATTTTTTATGTAGAATGTCATGCATTATTGATATAGTATATATTTAGACATATGTATATGAGATGTACACATATATGATATATGTATATTTTGTTATTGAATTCTGAATGAAAAAAATGTTAGTCTGAAATATTGAAAAATAATTTAATGTATAAACAACATCTCCATGAGGACTTTATTTTCATTTTTAAGTTTATGTACATAAAAATGGTGTTTTCATTAATAATTTAAGCATATGTTTCTATAGTTTCCTTAGCATTTTTCATGATAGAAGCTGTTGGTGTAGGAACAATTGTGATTCTAAGAATGATGCTATATCAGAGAAGCATAAATATGTATGTGTGTTTGCTACGTTAGGAAGGAAACAAAACCAAATTAAAACATGTAAAGTTTATGCAAATAGGCAGCTTTTAAAAACAGAATTTTAACTTATTTTCACTCTTCACAATCCTTCAGGCTTGACTGTACCAGAGTCAATTTAGGGTTTTGTCATAGTGCACCATACAAAATTAACATAGCGATATGAAGCAAGGCACATTAGATAGTAGACAATGACAACTTTGTCTTCTTTTCCTTGCAAACATGATATTATCATATGAAAGGTATTGGGATAAAACAAACTTCCTAGTATGTGCCTAAGTACTTGAAAATAATGTGCGTAACTCACTTTGTGTTTGATATATTTGTACACGTCCAGGTAATTAGTTTAAATAGTACCTTCTGAAGTTGCTGAGCCTTCTGCAGTTTGTGTTCTATGAATTCATTAACTGGAAAAAACAAAGGGGTGTCTTCTATTATCTATTTTCAAATACCCAAATTGCACATTTGTGTAAAACCAAGATGTTTCAGAAACTTCTTACCAGGAAATGTAAGTTACAAGGTATTTGTAGTAAACTAGACTCAGATGTTCCTATTTGAGATTTTACTCTGTTGATAATCAAGTATTTTCCACTCAGAGCAAGCATATTTTAGGTCATAACTTTTTTCCCACTCTTCCTTGTATCATGGCATCAGTGTTTTGATATTTTTAATCTTCAATATAAATGTAAGCTATGTAGAAATAGGCTTTTATTCTATTTTATTTTATGCATTACTTACTGATACAGCTAACCATGTTGAAAGAATAAAGGAGGAACACATTGACAAAACATTACTAGACTGCGGTGATGATTAAAAAACTATCTTACAGTGGTTGTCTTAGAAAGTAAATGAGACATAGTTTTGTTGTTGTTGCTTTTCTGAGAAATGTTTGGGGAATTGGGAATAAGGCTTTTTTAAATTTGTACCTACTAATTGTGTATTGATTTTGTCATTTAATCTACTTATTCCAATGTAGTTCATTGCATGGAAGGCATTTTTGAGTATCTTATAGTTTTCTGCTTTCACCCCAAAATTACATTCTTCTATAATATCTTAATTAAAAATCAATGATTCTTAATCTCACAAGTAAGTTGCAATTGCTCTACACACTTTCTGCAAGCTAACTGTAAATCTTATTATTAGTGTCACACAATTTTTGGGCTGGGGAGAGTAACATCTTAGATACATAGCAATGACTTCAGCGTTTAATTGGTCCTATAATTTGCCACATATCTCTGTGTCTTTTATATGCATTAACCCACCATATATTTCAGAAAAAAAGGGGGAAATTATTAGCATTCCTTCTTCAAAATTTAGAGGAACAGAAGAGGTTGCTTAGCCTGCCCAAGTTCCTTTAGTGAGTGGTGTAGGAAGTCCTTCTGTTTATGTGTTGCTTTCATTGGTTGAATAAAGAAACTGCCTTGGCCTTTTGATAGGGAAGAACTTAGGTAGGCATGGAGAAGACAGAAATGAATGCTGAGAAGAAGGGCAGATAGACACCATGGAGCTGCCAGGTCAGACACGCTGAATCTTTCCCAGTAAACCACAATCTCATGGTGATACACAGATTAATAGCATGGGTCAAATTAAGATGTAAGAATTAGTCAATAAGAAACTAGAGCTAACGGGCTAGGCAGTGTTTAACACAGTTTCTGTGTAATTATTTCAGGTGTAAGCTGGCCGGGCTGCCGGGATAACAAGCAGCCAGCTAGGAGCTGTTACAAGTAAGAAAGATCCAAGACCAAAGCTAAGGCAATTTAGTCCTATATATTACTCTATCGCCCTTCACATCTGTCAATATCCCCAAACTCAACCCCAAATCTTCTTTTCCATGCTTTCCCCTGTATGTAGGTTGAAATATGATTTTTATGTGATATAAAGTCCTGCCTCTTTCTCTCTTATATTCAAATTTCTTAATATTCTTCATCCTCTGTTGTGTACTCTAACATCGCCAATCTCACATTACATCTGCAGCCCATCAAATTTTGTAGAAAGAATTCATTTTTAAATTATGGTATAAGTTCACAATCATATTTTATTAACCATTGCTATTTCCACAGACCATGGTCTAGATACAAAGAAAGAAGAATTGAAAACAAACTAGCAAATTTCCTATTCAATGGGTGAAGATGGATTCTGTTCCTGGAATCACATGGTAGAAGGAGAGAATGCCTGCACATGTGTACACACAAGTATAAATAAACAATGTTTTAAATTTCCAACTGTAAGAGAGGCTTTATTATTTTCTAATGTCCCTGGTTTATATCTATGAAAGGAACCTGTGACTAAAGTATCTCTTATATGAGAAAGTAATTAATTGGGGTCTTGTTTACAGTTTCAGTTGTTAGCCCGATTATTATAAAAGCATTGGAGCATTAGCTGAAAACTACATGCTGATTGTCGGGACAAAAGAAAGAAGGGGGAAAACCCTGTGAAGGGTATGGGCTTTTGAAAACTTCAAAGTCCACTGCAGTGACTTCCTTCCTCCAAAAGGATACATCTCTTACTTTTTTGTTTTTGTTTTTGTTTGTTTGAGTATTTTTTTCAAGACAGGGTATCTTTGTTTTGCTTTGGAGCCTGTCCTGGAACTAGCTCTTATAGCCCAGGCTGGCCTCTAAGTTACAGAGTTCTACCTGCCTCTGCCTCCTGAGTTCTAGGAATTCTTCTAATCTTTCTAATTCTCCTCCATGTCTAATAAGAATTTAAATACATGAACCCATGGAGGTCATTTTCTTTCTTTGTTTTTAATTTTACTTTGTGACTGTGGTTTATCCTCCTTCCTCTCTTCCAAGCTCCCCCACCAACTCTTTTTTTTCAAATTTATTTATTTTTATTTTTTTTTTCATTTTATATACCAATCTCGTTTCCTTGTCATTTTTCCTATATACCTATATACCTGCTTTATTGTCTTGTCTTGTTATTGCAACTTTTCTTATTTAACTCTCAGTTACATCTGTAACTGAATTTTATGTCTGTCATGTATAAGTGTATGGAAAATTAAAAGTGTGAAATTTCAGTATTCACTGGAACTCCCTCCTAGTAATATCCTCTGTTTCTGTTTTATTGTTTTCACTAACATCTTTTTCCTCTTTACTTATAATTCTAATCCCCATGCCACAGCCTAATATGTTGTATTATTGTTGAAGTGTATCCCTGAGAGTGTAGGTCTTCAAGGAATTAAGAATCAAGGGACATATTCTGGATTGTTAGATGCTTTCGAGGAGGTAAACCAGCAAATACTTCATTGCACAATGTGTGTCTAATAGATATCCTAACTTACATTTAAATTTATATTTTGAGACTTTATTGAATGATGATTAGGTGTATATGATTTATAGTGAACTTTGTATGTATATAATGATGAGAAATTTTAAACATTAGCATGAAAATACTGTTGTCCATTGAATTTTTCCATTCTCCTAAGTTTTAATATGTGCTGTTGTAAACAACACAGACTTTATAATGTGCTTTTTTAATAGACAAATACATACAACATTTATGTAAAAATCTCAATCAATCTAGGCAACATTAGAAAAATAAACAGAAAACAAATATACTCACAAGGGAAGTAAGAGATGCAGAGTATCTAGATTTGAATTCCACTAGCATTAATTCTATAACTCTAAATATAGAAATATAATGGATACAAAGAACATCTCTTCATGTGCACAAGTTTAATACTCAAGTCTTCTAACCTTAAATGTATTTTCTTGTTTAAATAAATACTTGTAAAAATATCATAATTAACTTAACATCTTCAGCAAGATTGTAAATATCAAGTTCAAGCCCTTCAAAAGCAGGAGATTTTAGTTCCTAATATCTATGTTTATATCTCATTCTGATCATTAGAGTCTGACATTGTCTCTATTCTGTCTGCCGTATCCACGGCAATTTATGGGTTATCCTGGTAAGTAATGTAAACCATGACAAAGCCAATTCTCTGCAGTAAGTGGTTCAATACATTTTATTTCTGTATTCTCCTCGGGGTCATATTGCCACAATGTGATTTACTTGTAATCAATGAAGCACTGAAAATATTAAGGACATTTATTTTGTATTTGACTAAATTTTCCACAATTGTATTTTAAGTAGTCAATATATTTGCTATTGACAAAGACTGGCAATTCTGTTTGTTTAAATTATAAAATCAGATTGATAACCCAATATTGGAATAAAAGAATGCATAAAAATTTATTTATAAATGATGTTGTGTAAAACCAAGTTTTATTTTTGTTTTTCTCATCATCAAGAATCAAACATTTTCATTCCTTTTGGTCTTTATAATAATAGCTACACCTGGATTCCTTAAGTCATGGTGTTTTTGAAATTTTCTTTACTACATAAAGATTATTAACATATTAATTTTAGTAATGGAGAATTGAAAACAAAAGAAAATATCATCATGTGGAGTGGGTTAAGATTGTATCTTGATGAATTGTAGGAAGTCAAACAGATGGAAGTTAGTCTAAAAGTGTAACATTGACATATATTTCTATTAATATTATCTGTGTACCTTCAAAAGAATTGAGGATTTTCAGCTGGGCAGTGGTGGCACATGCCTTTAATTTCAGCACTCGGGAGGAAGAAGCAGGTGGATCTCTGTGAGTTTGAGGCCAGTCTGGTCTACAAGAGCTAGTTCCAGGACTGGCACCAAAGCTACAGAGAAACCATGCCTCAAAAAAGAAAAAAAAAAAGAATTGAAGATTTTCAAATACTCTATGAGTCATTTCCTGTCATCCATATTAATCAAAAGTGGTGCTCTTACTTTTAAATTTTTTTTCAACTCCTATATAAAAACATAAAATTTACGTCTTTTAATGGCTTATAAAATACTGTGATAATGAGGTTAAACATGATAATCTCTTTTAACATTCCACAGAAACGTATAATTCATTGTCCATATTAAGGACTACAATATTACACTTTATAAAAACTAAGGATTGTACTATGTTTAAATAAGGATTAACAACATTTTTCCCTTAAGACTTTAGTACTTTGGTAAACGTTTTTGCTTTTACCATTTTCCCTTATTTTATGAGATAAATGCTACATTGCTAGTTATCATCAATGCATGGTGCCAAAGCATAGTATTACTTGTAGGTTGAGTTTTTCATTGGGACCATGGATCAGTTCTGTCCCATCAGCTAATTCCCAAATAACCACACTGAGACTTATTGATTATAAGCTCAACCAATTGCTTAGACTTGTTTTCAGCTAGCTCTTTCAACTTAAATTAACCATTTTCTATTAATCTGTGTGCTACCCCAAGGTAGCCTCATCTATGTACATCCCATGTTGCTTCTTTTGCATCTGGCTTATGACCCTCAGATTCTACTCTTGTCCTTACCAGGATTCTCTCTGCCCCCAAAATCCAGCTTAGCTATCAGCCAATTGAGATTTTTATTAAAAATCAGAACAACATAATTTTATGGTATACAGGGGAATTATTCCACAGCATTTTCTCATTTTTGTATAAATAAAGAAGGAAGGTTTTAAATTTAACACAGTAATACTAAAATAATATAAAACAAAAGAGTTATCAAGAATTATAATATCCAGATTATCCTTATTTGGCAAAATAGAGAAAATAATCCATCAGCTGTCCTTTCCGGAGGAACCCAGAGTTTCTTACCTAATATACTCCTGCCATGATTAGGGAGAATCTGACTGTAACTATCTAGTCTTCACCTCATCAAAATCTGAGAAGGATAGTAACCTGAGTACACAGGAGGTACAAAAGAAGTGACTTCCAAAATTAAGAGTTGATAGTAACTGCTAACTGCCTGGATGTCACCCAAGGTTCTTTTGTAATGTTAGGGCATCCATTTTCAGCAAACAGGCCTAGAATATCTGACAAACTTTTCTATGAAGCAAGAATTTTGAAGGAATGTCTCACCTTATCTTGACAAAGATGCCAGTCACATATTTTTACATCCAGCAGGTTCAATTTGAACAACATACAGTCAACAGTTGAGGCAAGGGCAGGTTCTTGCCTAGTGGCTAAATTTTGTCACGTAGAAAGCAAATTCATATTACACATATAGATGAAAACCTGTGATATTGATTTCACTGAATGTGTTAGTGTTACTATTGTAATGTTGAAACACTATGACCAAAGCAACTTGGAGAGGACGTGATTTGTTCGAGTTATGTTTCAATAAGAAGGTTCAGCATCCAAAGGAATTCAGGGCAAAAACTTAAGCAGAGAAAGTACTTGAATCAGGAAGTATTTTGCATTTAAATCAAGACAGATGTTACTTGCAATAAAAAAAAAATACTTGTGTTTCACTTTCAAGATTGGTAAATGCTACCATAAAGAATAATTAATGAAAATATATTTTCTTATTATCTTCTCTTATTCCCAATGTTTATATTAGGTAGCTTGCCACTGATAATGTGTAGCTAGTAACAAAACTTAATTAACAAATAAAAGTACTTTCTCAAAAGATAGTAATGTTACCCTTCATAATGCTTTTCCAGGATGAACATTATAGCTGTATCTGTTCTTTCTTGTTTTATTTGTTTTAACATGAAGAGTTCACAGAGTTACTTATGTTTTAAGGTAAATGGCTATTTACATTTGCTTTGAGTTTAGAATCAACAAAGTGGTTTCAAGCCCTGCTTTGTCTTTAATGTCTGAGTCAAGGTGTTTCTAGTTGTAAATGATGGTAATTGTAAGAGGCATGCTTTAACATTACACACAATATCAAATGCTTGAAAAACAGTAAAAAAATGTACTGTGACTGTGTATGAGAGAATTAGTAATTGTTTCTTTGGGCTTCCATTTTGTGTATTGAGGCTTTAAACCAAAACAACTTTATTTTATAATAGACAAAGACAAAATGTAAGTATATAATTGATGTGGGATCTCCCTTTGTGTGCTATGAATACTATTGGTTAATAAAGAAGCTGTTTTGAACCTATGCATCACAAAATAGGGCCAGACAGAAATGCCAAGCAGATAGAGTAGGAGAGAGTAAGCTGAATCAAAGAGAAACCATATAGTCGCCACAGAAAACAGATGCTGAACACCAGAAGGAACTTTACTGGTAGGCCACAACCACGTGACAATACATAGCTTAACAGAAATATGTTAATTTTAGATTAAGAGCTATCTAGGATATGCTAGAATCATTGGCCAAACAGTGTTGGAATTAATATAGCTTCAGTGTGATTATTTTGGGTCTGGGCAGCTGGGAAATGAACGAGAAGCTTCCAGCTACACATAATTAAGACAAAATTGTTCTAAAGAATAGCGTTATAATCTACTCTAAATAGGAAAAGACATCAGCGTTATTCCGTCACAGAGAAAACCCCCTAGGAGAACACATGAAGACCGTGATTTGCAAGGGAAGGTGAGTGGATTAAGAAGATATAAAACCTACTGGCATCCTCATCTTGAACTTTAGAGCTGCGAGGATGGATTTATAATGCTGATCTGAGGCAGCTTCTTGCTATTCATTATGGTAGTCTACAAGAGTAAAATATAGATCTATCTCATTCTTCTACTTTGTTTGCCAGTGACGGCATTAAGATCAGTTTGTCAATGGATTATCACCCCTTGGTTCCAACATCTTGGTATAAGTAGGGACCACTTATTCTTCTCACTCTTCCATGGAATAAATATGGAAATAATAAAACTTTAAGTAACTCTCTGAACAAATTACCTTTAATCCATTGTGTATTCTAAGCTTAACTCTATTTCAAGTTTAAACTACCCTTTTTATAACTTATTCATTTCTTCCTTAAAGGAAAATAAAGCAAAATTAAATTATTCTAAGACTATCAGTAACATGATATTTCCACTTGCTTTCCCTTTATTAGTACAGAATTAACTAACATCATAAATCTCAAAAGGCAGTATTTCAGGTAGAGATATAGAGCAAAATTTCATAAAAATTGATTCGCTCAACATTTGTGCTTTATAGTATTAGTGGAATATTATAAATTAACTCATTCATTCAAGGACATTAAAATGTCACCATTGAAAATAATAATGATAACAAAGATGCTGATGACAAATGTGTATGTGTGTATTGAGGGTTGAGAACCTAACTATATAAGATGCCCTGATTCCAGGCACAGTGGTCATTCATGATTGTGAACCTGAACTTTAGTATAATTTCACAGAGATGCCTGACCAACTCTCAAATTATAATAAGCAAAGCAGATGATACTGAATTATCTTATGAACATTAGTAAACATAGGTCTAATTTTGGACAAAAAGAAGATAAGAAAAAAATCAACATGTTTGTATATGTGCCTTTTGGGTGTCTATAAGCTGCCAAATTCCTCATATCCTTTCTCCACCTGTTATGCCCAGTCTCTGCTGTCTATAGCTCCATTATTACTTATACCAAGTTGACTAATTAGTTTCCTAAAGCCTAGAAAAAAATTGACAATTTCTTTATGTTCTTCTTTTGTTTTCCTCATTATAATTCATATTTTTACTTTTATCTCCTTGCTATAAATAAAGGCATTTTATGTTACTAGAGTTTTGAATAGAAATAGTTCTATAGAGAAAGAAGTTTCCATCACAGAAAGATTCATATAAATATAACCCAAATGCTCTGCTTAGATTATTAAGTCTATCTATCATTTATAATTTATCTATCTATCTATCTATCTATCTATCTATCTATCTATCTATCTATCTATCTATCATCTATTATCTATCTATCATCTATCATCTATCTATCCATCCATCTATATCTATCTATCTATCTATCTATCTATCTATCTATCTATCTATCTATCTATCTATCTATCTGTTTTTCTGCTTTTTACTTCTGGAGCAGGATGGAAGCTCCCAGGTACTGCTTCAGTACCATACCTGTCTGTCTTCTGTCCTGCTCCTTGCTATGATGGTCACAGATTCACCCTATAAACCTTAAGCACCAATAAATTTTTTTTGTCTCTAACTTGCCCTGGTCATGGTAGCCTTTTACAAAAGTAAAATAGTAACTAAGACACGTAGAGAAGCAAGTATACTGTAGTTACAAATTTCTTTAGGTGTGTCCCAAAGAGTGGTACTCCTGTGTCACATGGTAGAAGTATTTCTATTTTGTGAGTAAGCTGTACACTAAATTCCACAGTGATTGTACCAGTTTCCATTCCTACTAGCACAAAAAACATTCCTATTACCAATTACAGTAGAAGTTTCTTAACTTTATGTAACTCGATGAACTGTTTTGAATCAATATGGTCTCTATAGGGTAAAATATTTGAAAGATTGATACAAGTTGGTGAATTATTTTATGAATGATAAGGAGGTATGCACTTATTGTAGGAGGTGTATTATTGAAGGTAGATTTTGAGGTCTCAAATGCCATGCCAGTCCCTTTTACTGTGTCTCATATTTGTAAATCAAATATAAATTCTCAACTGCTTTTCCAGCACCATGACTTCCTGCTTGTCATGCCTATGTGTGTGTGTGTGTGTGTGTGTGTGTGTGTGTGTGTGTGCGTGCGCATGTGTGTGTGGTGTATACATATAGGTAGGTATATATGTAGATGTTTGTAAAATATTACTTTAACTATGTAAGGATGTGCTACATTTCTTTATGTTGTATAATATTACATTATATAAAGATTTTGCATTTTTGCTGCATTTTTTAACTAGGCAAATATGTGTTATATTTGCTCATGCTGTATTTTTTATTTATTTAAATATATGTTGTTGTTTTACCTTGCCAAACTAAAAATTTATATTAGAACATTCTTATAGTGCTATTGGACGATGTATACACTAAAAGAGATGATATGAAATTTTCAGTCTAAGTCTTGTAAGTTATAATGGCTGTTCTTGCATGACATGCTTATGGTACAAAGATGGAATGGGTGGCAACAAACAAATACTTTTTGATAAGATCTATGGCTTACTCCAGAAAACATAAACAGTATATGAAATCATTAAGGCTGCCAAGAGCATGTGGCTGGATAAGATATAGTCCCTAGAAGAATATCTATTACTATTTTTTTTTGCTAAGTAGAAATTACTTGACATTAATGCCTGCTAGAATTATGGATAAGTACATCTGTCAACTATTATTGGAGGAGCTTCTTTTTCTATTAGATGTAGATTAGCCTGAAGACTCATAAGTGTTCAGTGTGAAGAGATGTGGGAACTGTGACATGTTCACCCTCAAGTTGGACTATATATAACAACCTTTCTCACAAAAATCAAAAATCTTTATTGATGATTGGACAGACCATAGATGGCGTTTGACTTAAGAAACATTGTTTTCCTGACACATTAACGTAGTTGACCGTATGAACTCCTCCTGATGGTGACGGCATGCCCATGACCTTAAACTAGGTTAAGCAATGCAAAATTTCAGCTTTAAGAGTGAGAGTTAGAAAGGAAGTTCCACCCTTGCTGAGAAGCTATTCTAATTCCTTAGCTTCTGAGAGGAGTCAATTTTCTTTAAGAATATAAGCCTTGGTAGATCAAGTACACTTCTGTGCAGATTCTACAATCAAGGAGTTGTGGAATAGAAAATGGGTTATGGCTTTTAAATAAAAAGAGAAAACAAAATTTTGTGAGTATGGAGATAAGAGTGTTTCTGGAAGGGATTGAAAGAAATCCAGCATAAATATGGTCAAAATACAATTTAAAAAATATGAAAAATGATCAATAAAAAAAGAATGGTACGTTTGAAAAGGATTCTCTATAGAAGGTATCTTATTTTATACAATTCAAGACTGCTATTCTTACTGTTCTTAAAATAATCAGAATGGTTTGGTTATTTTTGCCAATTATTTGGGAGCAAAACACTATATGATTCATGGAATCCCTACCTTCCTAATTTTTCAACTTATAAATTGCAAACTGTCACAAGATTGATCAAAGATGTTTTGATAGTCTTGCTCTCTTCTCACTGTTGACTGGTAAGCTTTTGAGTTTTAATTTCATTGTCTTCTATTACAAATTGCTATAAAATTGCAGAAATTGAACACTGCTAAAAGCAACAATAGAAATGTGATTTTAATTATAGAAATGCTCTAGGTTTGATATTTATATTTGTTTTGTCATTTAAAAGGATTGTGATATGAGTCTCAACTTCTTGTATATGTTAAAATTCCTTAGGAAAGACAACTGCTTTTTTAATATTTGCTTTCTACCTTGTTACTGTCAACACTAAATCGATAAAAAAGTAATTACTATTTGGGTTTAAAAAAAAAGAACATATTTTAAGGGCCAAACCACTTTTTTGTGTTTGTTTTGCTAAAGTTAAGGATATAGCAAAGGCATCATTTACAGAGAGTAAAATTGTACTCAACCTTAGCAGAATATTTTTAAGTCATATGGCAAGAATGATCAACTCAAGGAAATATCTATACATTTATTATTTGTTATAGATTTAAACTATCTAAGAAATGATACAAATTATTATGAGAAATGTAGAAAATGAGAAAAAAATTAATAATATTTAACATTATAAAACTCTGTAGTATCTTTATTAATCAACAAATTAGTGTTTTGTATATATAATTAAAATAAAGGGAAAATAGACAAGATCTCCTAAGAAAATTGAAATTGGGGACAGGGACAAAAGGGAGGGCTAAAGGGAAGGGAGAAAAAAAAAGGGGGAGAGAGAAGAAGAACATGAGGGAACAGAATGGTTGAGATGGGAGGACAGAGAAAAAGAGGAAGAAAAGAGATATATTAATTTTGGAAGCCATAATGGGGGTAGTGTGAAACCTGGCACCAGAGAAATTCCCAGGAATCCTCAAGGATGACCCCAGCTAAGACCCTAAGCAATAGTGGAGAGGGTGCTTAAACTGGCCTTCCCTGTAAGCAGATTGATGACTACCTTTATTGTCTTTATAGAACCTTCATCCAGCAACTGATGGAAGCAGATGCAGAGATCCACAGCTAGCAGTGGGCTAAACATCCAGAGACCAAAGAGAGGGAGAAGCAATAATATAAGAAACGTGGTCAAGACCACGATGGGAATACCCATATAAACAGCTGGCTTGAGCTTGTGGGAGCTGACTTTGGACGAATAGCATGAGAATCTGCATAGGCTCAAACTAGGTACTCTGAATAAAAGTGACAGTTGTGTGGCTGGCCAGTTGAGAAGCCACTGGTAGTGAGACCAGTATTTATCCCTCATATTTAAACTGTTTTTTTTTTATTTTGTTTTGTTTTGGCACCATGCTTTTTGGAGGGATACATTGCTCAGCCTAGATATAAGGGGGAAGAGTCTTGGTCATGTCCCAAGTGATATGTCAGACTTTGTTTGCTACTTGCCCTCTCTGAAGAGAAGATGGGGGTGGGGTGGGTGAAGGTGGGGAGATTGGGAGGAGGGGGGAGTGGGAATTGAGATTGTTATAACATGAGGAAAGATTGTTTTAAAACATAAATAAATTTTAAAAAAGGATGTGGGTAATTTTCTCAATACTTACCACCTACCAAAGTTAATTAAAAATCAGACAAGTAATTAAAACGGACTTATAATCAGTATGGAAATATAAGCAGCCATTAAAATTTTTATCCCATTGCTCAGAAAAAGAAAAGCAAACAAACAAATTAATAAATGAAAAAGAAAAGGTCTGGTGTCTAGGTCTGATGTTTTCATCACAGAATTCTACCAAACTTTCAAAAAAAGACTTACCACCAAAATTCATTAAATTATTTCATAAAATAGAAACAGAAGGAACATTCCCCAGTAGTTTTACAAGGCCATGATTATCCTGATATCTATACAACATAAAAACCAAACAAAGATAACTACAGCCAAATTCCCTTATGAGCACAGAAGCACAACAAAAATAATTTCCAAATCAAATCTAAAATTACATCAAAAAAGTCATAGACCATATTTGAGTACGTTTCATACCAAAGATGCAGGGATGGCCCAAAATATCTAAAATCATAAATGTAATCTACCAAGTAAATCACAAAATATCATCACATACGATATATATATATACATACATACATACACACACACATATATATTCTAAACAGGTATGATATTCTCTGTACATTTGAGATATGTGTGTATATGTGTGTTTTGATGTTTTGTTCTTGCTTTAACAAACAACGTTTACCTGGAGATTAGAGTGAAACTAGGCACACTTCTTAGCCATAGATCCCAGGCAGTGGTGCTTTATGCCTTAATTCCAGCACTCAGGAATCAGAGGCAGGCAGATCTCTGTGAGTTCATGGCCGTCCTGGTCTATAGAGCTAGCTGCATGATAGTCGGAGCTATACCAAGCAACGGTGCCATGAAAACAAAAAATCAGATGAAAAAAAGAAAAAGAAAAAAGTGGGGAAGAAAAAAGATAAAAAATAAAGAAAATAAAGAAAAAGAAATGACTTTTAATTCTTGTTTTTTTCTGTTTTTATTTTTGCTTTTCAGAGTATATTCAAAAATCTATGCTTATATCCTATCATATCTATATATGATCAAAATATTTGAAGGATGGAAAATTACAAATACTGTCTGACACATTTTAAACAACAACAAAAATGAATCAAAATTAATGTATATGCCCAACAATTATTTTAGAAATTTAAATATATGTACAAGGTTATTTTGGCATTTTATTAAAAGAAATAAAATTATGATTGTTATTTTCAAATAGTTTAAGTCATCCAAAATAAAGTTTATCATCACATAGTAAGTAATAATATAAAGTGACCTTACAATGTCTTCCAGATGGGACATTTATTGCTGTAGAAAAGAATTTGTTTTGATTATCTTTGCCTTACCTATTGTATGTGGGAGTATGAATATTGACATTCCATGCATAGTAATCAAGGTAATATGTATTTTATGAGGATGGAGTTCTTAATTAAGATTGATCCAGGAGGATCACCTTTGAAGAACAATTATAAATCGAGGTACCATTGAGTAATGCAGTGCATCTTACAGCAATTTCCAAGGGGTTTACACTTTTCACATCATTGTAGATATTGCCTAAGACAATGGCAGATTCTTGATACAGTTTCATTTTAAGATAGATACTATTTACTTTTCAAAATATCATACTGATAATAATAGATATTTAGCATAAAACAATACCCCAAATCATGTGATAACACCAAGGAATGAAATATAATGAATTGGTCAGTTTTGGAGAGGAGTTCCATGATTTAAAAATATGAACAATAAACTTTAATCACTTAAATTTAATTTATTAATATGCCATAATTAGCAAATATATTCAATGTATACATATGTGTTTAAGAATATATGACGTTAAACATAATTTGTAATTGACTAATGAGCACATATTTTCAACATTATATGTGTGAAAAATGTCAGATTATTCAAGTTATATTTCTAGTAAAATTAAAACATTGATTGATTGTATATATTTCTATATATGTCAACAGTTGTTGAAATTGAGAAGGAGTAGATGGAAACAAATCAGTTCTTAAAGGAATCAGTGACTTGTGATAAGAGCTATCAAATTTTATACCAAAGGCACACTTTAAAATGTGGCTTTCTCCATCTCAACCACCGAACTCCTCCAAGCTTTCCCCAATCCTTCTCTTCTCCCTTCTCTCTCCCCCTGTCCTCTTCCCTTCAACCCACTCCCACCCACATGCTCCCACTTTTGCCTGGCGATCTTGTCTACTTCCAATTTCCAGGAGGATAAATAAATGTTTTTCTTTGGGTTCGGCTTATTATTTAGCTTCTCTAGGATCACGAACTATATGCTCAATGTCCTTTGTTTATGTCTATAATCCACTAATGAGTGAGTACATACCATATTCATCTTTTTGGGTCCAGGTTATCTCACTCAGATTTGCATGCAAATTCCAGATGTCATTGTTTTTTTACCGCTGAGTAGAAATCTAATGTGTATATGTGCCACACCTCCTTTATCCATTCTTCCATTGAGGGGCACCTAGGTTGTTTCCAGGATCTGGCTATTACAAATAGTGTTGCTATGAACATAGTTGAACAAATGCTTTTGTAGTATGATTGGACATCTTTTGGGTATATTCCCAAGAGTGGAATTGCTGGATCCTGATGTTGATATGGAGGAAGGGTGGATATGGGAACAGGGAAGAACATATCTTAATTAAGGGAGCCACTTTAGAGTTGGCAAGAGACTTGGCTATCAAAAAATTCAAAGAAAACACAATAATATACATAATCTAGACTCTCTATGTACATTACATTTCTATGTGGTTTATTTTTTATTACTCTATTACTTTTTTAGTATTTATAATCTTTACTCCCTTAATCTATGTCTGTCAGTATTCTTTTCTCTATCCCAAAAGCCTGTATATATTTATCTAACACTGTGACTTATACATAGGTCTTGTCTTTTTTTGTCTGAATCTATCTTATTATGTATCTGTAAACATTTTCTGACCATGATCACTTTGTTTTTAAATGTTAAGGAGGCATGGCATGGCTTTGCTTGTTGGCTCCACCCCATTTAACATGGCAAAGATATCTTTGTCTCTGCAAGCCATGCTCACTGACCCAGTGCCAGGGCCACAGCGTGTCAATGTCATCACTAAGCAGCTTACAGCACTTTTCTTACAAACTCCATTTAAATGTACTGCACCTGGAACTCCCAAAAGAGTCAGAGCCATTTGTGGTGCTAGTAAGAACCAGAAAGCTTTCTCTTAAAGAATCATGCCTCTGTTTGTGACCAGCAAAAAGAGCCTATCTGAAAAAAGATATGGCTACCAAGAAGTTGTGCTTCATTCCTGTTTTTGTGGGTATAGAATCCATCTTTTTTTTTTCTTAAGCTCTTTTAGGTCTTATGTGTATCTAAGCCCCACATTGGTTGCCAATTTGTAAGTGAAGACTGCTTGCTTGTTTCCCAGAAGTCCAGACCAAAATAATCACACAAAAACTATATTAATTACTAAACTGTTTGGCTTATTAGCTCAGACTTCTTATTAAGTAACTCTTACATGTTAAATTATCCCATTCTACTAATCTGTGTATCACCACAAGACTATGGCCTACCAGTAAGGTTCTGGTGGCATCTTTCTTCATCTCCAGTTATATGGCATCTCTGTTACTCTGCTTACTCTCTCTCTATATTTCTGTTTGGATTTCCCACTTGGCTTTATTCTGCTAAGCCATAGGCCAAAACAACTTCATTCACTAGACAATAAAAACAACACATATACAGAAGGACATCCCGTATCACCTATCTCTTGTGCGGAATTTGTTTTGCTGTGTGATTTTCTGGTATTTGCTGACTCCTAACTACCAGGATATCTTTCTATTCAAGAAGTAATTCTTACAACAGGTCTCTGGTTTGGTTTTCTCAGGGTTTTCTGAAAACACTCAAAATTCTCAACTAATCAGATCTTTGGCCCATAATCCAATAGAAAGAAAAATCTTAATTTTTAGAAAATGTCAGAGAAAAAAAATATGTTCTCAATTATTTTTCTTTAGTTCAAAATCAAAACGAAGCAAACAACTTCAAATAAACAAATATGAATTCTTCAAATAGTAAGTGAATCCCTGAAGGCATATAATATTTTCACAAAGTATAAGTAATCTGTGAAACAAAAAGATTAGGAATCAATACTCAAGCAAATGGACATATTATAAAAGCAAGCATCGCTGGGTGTTGGTGGAACATTCCTTTCATCCCAGTCCTCAGAAACAGAGGCAGGTGGATCTCAGAATTCAAAGACAACCTGGTCTACTGATTGAGTTCCAAGACAGTCAAGGATACTCAGAAAAACCTTGTCTGAAAAACAACAACAGCAAAGCATATAATGAGAATATTTTAATTTCTTTAATTTAATTTTTAAATGTGGATGAGGTCCAAAACTTAAACTTAGAACTCAGGCACAGAAGAATATTGAGTGTGGGAAGTTAATCTTCACCCTATAGGCATACTGCCCTTCAAACATATGAATAATAAAATAGTTTTTACCCTGGAAAATGTACAATGTTTGTCTATTTAATACCAAATTATTTGCCATTCAAACCTATGCATGATAGTTTTTTTTAACAATAAAAGGTAACTCTGATAACTTTGGGAAGGACAAGTTAAATACTCAATAAGGTATGAGGACATGATCCAATTAGTAAAGTGACCAATTCCCTGAGTGAAAACAGTAGTTATACCTGCAGCATCTATTTGCAAAAGATAGAAATATCATGTGTCTCTAACTCAGAAGTGAGGATGTGGAAACAGATAGATACTTAAATTCACTGGTCAATTCAACTAGATAATCAGAAACTTCTGGGTTCATAAGAGAGACACTGTTTTAATATTGAGAAAAACAGTCAAAGATGACCTCTGGATAACATATGACATGTATGCCTATGCACATATGGACATGGACACACACACGTACACGCACACACACACACACACACACACACACACACACACACACACCAAAGTAGAGCAAACAAAACCCCAAAATATAAATATACATTTTTATGAAGTAAAGGAGAATTAAAGATTTTAGAGATAATTTCAAATTTGAAATGTCAGTGAAGAAAATACAAATAGACAAACAAAAACCACACAATATACCCACACAAAAACAAAAACTATAAAGCAAAAATAAAAAACAATAAACAATAAAAACGATAAAATGCCGTGATATCTAACAACAGAAAGTTACATTTGAAAAATAGCCAAACTTACCAAAACACACAAAATTGTTGTTGGTTGCAATTAATGAATTATATCACGGTATTAGCATAAAACAAATGAGCAAAGAACACCCTATGATCTGTACCCTAACCATCAATTTTCTAAACAATGAGTAAGAGTTTGTACTTGTATATTGCTCATGGTTGTAGTCACTCGACAGAAGTCAATTTTAGTGATTCCAACAATGACCTCATTCGTGAAAGTTTACAGTATTTTCCTATCTCCTTAAGCCTTGAATAAGTTTTGTGAGCTTTGGTGAGGTAGTGACTCCTGCAGTGGACTGGTCAGTGGTAAGGAGTAATCTTGTCCTCTCATTTCTGTCTTTTATGGTTTGATGTTGATGCCGCAACAATTTGCTTTCTCCTCACAGAGTGGTACAGGGGTTGAGAAGTCAAGAATAGGATGATCAGTAAGGACTGGAAGAGACATCTAAACCAACAGACTACACAAATCATAGCAGAAAATCACAAGAAACATGAAGAAAGGTGTTATGAATCTTTAGAAACACTGCAACTCGGCTACTAAATAAAAGATATGGAAAAATATAAATTAAAAAAAGAATAGTTTACCTAGTGTGGTTCTATAATAAATTTATTAATTTAAATATATATGTGACAAGTTGGATAAATCACAGTGTATCTGTATGGGTGAATATATAGTAAGGAATTTAAGCAAAGTAAGCGTGTTTCATACCATCATTTTCCAGTAAATAAAAGAACTAAAATTTGCAAAAATGGAATGATAACTGTTGAAAGGAGTCCACTAGTTATTTCTCAATTGCTCAGCCCCAAAATAATGACACAGAAAGTATATTATTTAAAACACTGCTTGGCCCATTAGCTCTAACTTCCTTTTGGCTAACTCTTACATCTTAATTTAGCCCATTTCCATTAACTGTGCATTGCCACATGACAGTAGCTTACCAGGTAAAGTTCCCAGTGTCAGTCTCTCTAACTCCACCTTTCTTTCTCCCAGCATTCAGTTTAATTTTTCTTACCTAGCTAAGTTCTGACCCTGTTATAGGTCCAAAGCAGTTTCTTTATTCATTAATGATAATCACAGCATATAGAGGGGACTCTCACATCAGGTAACTTCAAAATTTGTTATTTTATGTAAAGATATTTATAATAAAAATGAATTTATTCAAAGAACACGTACTTTTGTGTGTTGAATGTAAAACGTAATTAAAAAACATGAAAAAGATGAGGGCCTGGCATCTTTCTATGTTTCCTGGAATATTTTATCTTTTGAACTTTGTAAACATACTAACACATACAGATAACTAAAGAGAAGTTGATATCTTATAAAAAAATTAAGGAAAGCTAAGTTGTCATTAGCAAATATATATTAAAATATTTATTAAATATTTAAGAAAGTTTATAATGTTAACTTAAAATATACATCTGTAATGAACAGAAAAGACTAACTAATCATATATTCATTTATATATTTTATGACTTTACTGATATGTTTTCTTTTTTTTTTTTTGAGGAGATGTCAGCAAGCTAACTAACAAAAGTACAACTAACATTTCCAAATTACATAGTGAAAAATAAATTAAGAAAAGCCACAGAAGCCCAATTTGTGCCCTTTTCACACAACCAAGCTGTTTAAAGATTTAAAATACACCACTTATTTTATGAGGTAAACACCATTAATCAGACTTTCCTCTAAGTTCTTTTTTAATAGAATTCTTAAAATGCCATATTTTCCAAAATATGCTTTAAATTTTTAATTATATAGTTTCAGTTTCTGAAGTTTCATTTTATACCTGATTTCCATGAATAAATCTTAACTACCTACCTAAAAAGAATCCCAAACATCCTTCCGCGTATCATGAAGGTAAGTTTAATATCAATTAAAAATCTCATTTATTATCAAAACTACTTATTTAAATAATTCTTAATCTTCACACCGAATTTTTTTTCTTCATCACTTATAAATATCATGAAAACAATGTATAGTTTATAAGTTATTGTACAGAAAACATAACTGATCCATAACCGTGCTCATGGAACAATATCAGAAAATGTTAACTTTTTCGAATATATATATATATATATATAATTTTACATATTATATATAAATATATATATTTACATTAAAATTTATAGTAATCCTATGAGGTTTTAATTAAATTGTAAACTTTTTAAAATTTCCCCCTTCATACCAAATTTTAGGTTTGAAAGTATTTTTTCTTTTCTTTTTTAAATTTATTTTTTAAAACAATTTTTTCTTTAAAACAATTATTTAACATACCAATTCCAGTTTTCGCTCCCTCCCATTGTCTTCCTGTTCTCCCACATCAATTCCATCCACTCTTAGAGCACATAAGGTTTCACAGATGGAGTCAACAAAGTCTGACACATTAATTTGAGGCAGGACCAAGTCCCTTCACCTATATCTATGTTGAGCAGTTCACTATGGATAAATCCCAGTCCCACTGCCAGTGGCCCCAAAGACTACTCCAGCCACACAACTGTTACGCACATTCAGAGCTGCCTAGTTTGGTGCATGTTCCCCCCCACACAGTCTGTGCCCATAGCTCGGGTGAGTGCTTCTGCAGGTTTCCATCATGGTATTGACTTCTTTGCTCATATTACCACTCATCCTTCTCTTACACTGGATTCTGGGAGTTCGGCCCAGTGCTAGCTGTCAATCTCTGCATCTGCTGCTATCAGCTGCAGTATGAAATTTCTATGAAAGATTAGACAGTCTTCAATCTGACTACAGAGGAAGGTCAGTTCAGGTACCCTCTCCATTATTGTTTAGGGTTCATCCCTATGGATTCCTGGCAATTTCCCTAGTGCTAGGTTTCACATTAGCTCTATAATGGATACCTCTAACAAGAGAAATCTTTCCTTGCTCTTCCTCTGAAGAATGTCAAATTACTGAAAGACACTTAAGGATTTGCTCAACATCCTTAGCCATCAGGGAAATGCAAATCAAAACCAATTAAAAAAAATCTTTTTTCATATATTCAGTCCAACCCCAGTTTTCCATTTCTCCCCACTACCCCTAACCTCCCCTCTCCCACAGATGACTCTGGCTCCACCTACCCTCAGAAAACAGCAAGTCTCCCAGACCCACAACCAAAACAGGTCAAAACATAGTACAACAAGACCAGGCACATAAGACAAGGCTGACTGAGATGACCTACTACAAGCCGCACCGTTACACAGTCATTGTTCAGCCATCTTTTCAGAACCAAGCGACCTGGTAAAGGCTAAACCAGAAAGCAAGGCTTTTTGGCATCATTGCTTGTGAATAAAGTGACTATCCTCTGCTGTACATAATTCGCTGTGTACTGTATTTTGCATGTACTTCCTTCTTGTTACAAATTTGGGAATTCCCAAGTTCAAAACAGTTTTCCACTGCCAGGCTTTGTTCCTCTCTCCTAGGTATGCACAGAGATTTGCCTTCCTGCAATTATCTTTATCAGCAGGTATTTGGTCAGTGATTGGGGAACAGGCATAGAGCCTTACCTGCCCAAGCTGCTCTTCTGGTTTTATCTCACTCAAAAGATTCCTAACTCCTTATGCTCACTTTCATCTCAGTTTACTGATGATTGATGATTTTAGTTCAGGGCTCTCAAGGACAACAGAATAAATAATTAAGTGCAACCCAGAACAATACCCACAACACCCATGATCAGAAATGCCAATAACAGCATAGTCTGGAACTGATAATTTAGAGGCCTGGGTCTCTTTTTTCTTAGAACAGTAAGTCTAACTCCAGACCTAGGCCCATAGAAAATACAGCATCTGCTGTGTTTATTATCTGATCAAAAGCCATCAGCTTCTCCCTGAGTGCTTATGTAGATTGCCTGGTTACCTGGTAGTCTCTATGCATACTGGGAGAAAAGAAGGGACAAACTAGTTTAAACAATCTATGCCTTATTCACAATTTTACTGAAAATAAACCTTTTTGCTCTTTCTATCATCTAATAATATAGTGTAGCCCACTAACTTTCCTCTCTATAATCCCCTGATGATTTAATTCCCTTCTTAATTAACTTTTTTCCTTATGGAGTTCACCAGATGTGTACGAGCAATTCCCAAGAATCCCTCTGTCTCTCTCTTTCTCTCTCTGTCTCTCTGTCTCTCCCTCTGTCTCTGTCTCTCTGTCCCTCTCTCTCTCTCTCTCTCTCTCTCTCTCTCTCTCTCTCGTGTGTGTGTGTGTGTGTGTGTGTTTAAAAATCCTTATCTGATTTTCTATGAGACAAAAGATTTCTGGCCCTAGAACCTGCTAGCATTGGGGAATTACTTGTTTTAAGGGTATACATGATTGGGAACATTTATAACAGGAAGAATGATGTAGAACTAAAAACAATGTAGACATAAGAACAGTGGAGAACAAGGAACAATGGAGAACACGATAGAATATGGAAGAATAGGACTGAGGGAAGAAAAACAAAAAATGGACAAAAGGAACCTGTTGTCAGTAGACTTCTTTACCCCTCAGACTTCTAACTAAGAATTTTAGTCCCTCTGGAAGTTCTTTTATTTTATAGGATTATTTTCGTTATCCTGGGTTGTTTGTTGTTCCATATGAACTTGTTCTTTCAAGTTCAATAAAAAAAATTGTGTTGCAATCAATGGGGAATGTATGCTAATCATATAGACCTGTAAGCATGGGAGATTTTTTTCCACCTTTTTCATTTTTTTTCTTAAAAAACTTGGAGTTTTTATGATACAGATCATTTAATAGCTTTGTTAGAGTTACTCCAAGATATTTCATGCTATTTGTGGCTATTTTTAATGCTGTTGTTTCCCTGATTTTGTTCTTAACCCATTTGTGACTTATTTGTAGGTGAGCTACTGACTTTTTAAAAAGTGAATCTTTTATGTAGAGTTGGGGGCAGATGTCAGAGACCAGCTTTGAAAAGATACCGCTTACCAGGGTAGCAGTGTGAGGATCAGAAAGACAGCTAAAGAGAATAATGATGAGAGTGAAAATGACAAACGGAAGCAAAGACCAATAACAGGAGAGAGCTCCAGCGAACACTGAAAATTGTCCATCTTTAGTTTCCATTTGTTTAAATACCCTGATGCAAAAGTAGGACTGAGATTTAAAAAAAAAAAACCTGCCATAACATGATACAAGAAACAGATCAGTTGATAGAGTACAGGCAATATTCTTAGTTAAACGTTCTGCTGCCAAAACAGGACAAGTTCATACCCTAGACCAAAACATTATTTAGGCACTCCCTGGGTGGAATCCGTTGTTACTTCCCTAAGGGAGTCGGAACCTAATTGGATCCTTATACATTTGTTTGAAATAGAAACAGATCTACTTATTAATACCTGAAATACCAGATCTGGATATTAGCCACACCTGTTATCTGAACTATTGTCAATATCCTTGAAGGGACAGAAATATGTTCCAACTCTCTGGCCTTTAGTCAAGGTAGAATGGACCCATCACCTATGGGATCTGTCAGGCAAAGACCAAGCACAGTGCTAAGGTAGGATGCTGAGGTGGGGAAAGACAGAGCGATGGGTCTTTCGGAACTGAATCTAGGAAGTGGGGCAGTTTTTCTGCAGATGGGTCACTCACCCATTCTGTTCTTCTCCTTGACATAGTATGTACCTGATCTTCTGACTTGGGAATTTTCTTTACAACAGAAAGTAGACCTGTGTAAAGCATCTGACATGTGGAATGTGTTATTACACTTCATAATTCTTTTACTTGGGTTTTCTTATTTTTTATTAATGTACAATTTCTTATTAACACAAAAAAGAAGTGAAATAATGGGCTGTGAACAAAAAACAAATCCCATTGCATGAATGAAAAATATTTAAAATTCAAAGAGTGCATTCATATTCATTACTATAGTGGTAAAGACGGAACAAAATGACTTCACATAGTTTTTTTTATTTAATTTTTTTATTCTTTTTTTATTCTTTTGTATTCTTTTTTTTATTGAAAGAAAAGAAAAAGAAATTCCCGCCTCCTCCCAGCCTCCCGTTTCCCTCCCCCTCCTCCCCCCACTCCTCTCCCCATCCCTCTCCAGACCAAAGAGCAGTCAGAGTTCCCTGCCCTGTGGAAAGTCCAAGGTCCTCCCCCCTCCATCCAGGTCTAGGAAGGTGAACATCCATACTGGCTAGGCTCCCACAAAGCCAGAACATGAATTAGGATCAAAACCCAGTGTCATTGTCTTTGGCTTCTCATCAGCCCTCATTGTTTGCCATGTTCAGAGAGTCCAGTTTTATCCCATGCTTTTTCAGTCACAGTCCAGCTGGCCTTGGTGAGCTCCCAATAGATCAGCCCCACTGTGTCAGTGGGTGGGTGCACCCCTCGTGGTCCTGACTTCCTTGCTCATGTTCTCCCTCCTTCTGCTCTTCATTGGGACCTTGAGAGCTCAGTCTGATGCTCCAGTGTGGGTCTCTGTCTCTATCTCCATCCATTGCCAGATAAAGGTTCTATGGGGATATGCAAGATATTCATCAGTATGGCTATAGGATAGGGTCATTTCAGGTTCCCTATCCTCAGCTGCCCAAGGAGCTAACTGGAGACATCGCCCTGGGCACCTCAACAGAAGTTCAAATGGCCAAAAGACACTTAAGATCATGCTCTACCTCCTTAGCAATCAGGGAAATGCAAATCAAAACAACTTTGAGATATCATCTTATACCTGTCAGAATGGCTAAAATCAAAAACACCAATGATAGCCTTTGCTGGAGAGGTTATGAAGGAAGGGGTACCCTCATCCATTGCTGGTGGGAATGCAAACTTGTGCAACCACTTGGAAATCAGTGTGGCAGTTTCTCAGGAAATTCAGGATCAACCTACCCCTGGATCCAGCAATACCACTCTTGGGAATATACCCAAGAGATACCCTATCATATGACAAAAGCATTTGTTCAACTATGTTCATAGAAGCGTTATTTGTTATAGCCAGAACCTGGAAACAACCTAGATGTCCTTCAATAGAAGAATGGATGAAGAAAGTGTGGAATATATACACATTAGAGTACTACTCTGCGGTAAAAAACAATGACTTCACGAATTTTGCATGCAAATGGATGGAAATAGAAAACACTATCCTGAGTGAGGTATCCCAGACCCAAAAAGAGGAACATGGGATGTACTCACTCATAATTGGTTTCTAGCCATAAATAATGGTCATTGAGTCTATAATCTGTGATCCTAAAGAAGCTAAATAAGAAGGTGAACCTAAAGAAAAACATGTATTTGTTATCCTGGGTATGGGAAGTAGACAAGATTGCCAGCCAAAAAATTGGGAACTTGGGAGTGGGGTGGGACGTGGGTAAAGGCAGATGGGGAGAGAAAAGTAAGAAGGGGAGAATGTGGGAAACTTGGGGAAACGGGATGATTGGAAGAAAGGAAGGTTGGATAGAGGAGCAGGGAATCACATAACTTAATTAAGGGAGCCATCTTAGGGTTGGCAAGAGACTTCACATAGTTTTAAGATTAGTTTATAGCTACCAATTTTCTCCTATCCTACATACTTGGAGTTATTTATAGTAAATCAAGTAAAATTTACTTTTGTGTCACAAGATTTTAAGAGACATCAACTAAAGCATTGGCTGACAACACAATACATCACTGAGTTGGTTAGTAAGGAGAGAAAAAAACTTCAGACTTCTGTCATGCTTGTTTTTCTTTATTTTCGACAATCACAAAATTAATTATTTTAATGGACTTTTTCAAATAGCATATTCTGGTTACAATTTCTCATGCACAGTCTCCTCCCAGTTGCTCACCTCTTCCTTCCAAATCCATATTAACACCTTTTCTGCTCATTCTTAGAAAACAAACTGATATTACCCAGCAGCCATTTGAGATTTCTTTATTCAGAATTCTGTTTAAATCTGTAACCCAGTTTTAATTGTATTAGTTGTTTCTATATATTTAATTACTTTAGTTCTTTATATATTTTGGATATTATTGAGAATTTTTGCGTCGATATTAGATCTCTATCAGATGTGAAGTGGGTAAAAAAAAAATCTTTTCTCATTCTGCAGATTGCTTCTTTGTCTAATTGATAGTGTCCTAACCTTACGGAAGTTTTTTCCGTTTCATAAGGTTCCATTTCTTATTAATATTAGTGCCTGTGCTGTCAGTGTTCTGTTTAGAAAGCTGTCCCCTCTGAATGCATTCAAGACTATGCTCCACTGTCGCATCTATCAGGTCAATGTGTCCAATTGCATATTGAGGCCTTTGGTCCACACAGACTTGAGGGTGATGGATAAAGATCTATTTGCATCTTCCACGTGCCAATATCAAGTTTGAGCAGCACCATTTTGGAAGATGCTTTCTTTTTTTCCATTGTATATTTATGGCTTCTTTATAAAAATTAGGTGTCCATAGGTGTGTAAGTTTATTTTGAGGGCTTCAATTCTATTCCATTGGTCAGCATGCCTCTTTTTATGTCAATAACTATACATGCATTTTCGTTACTATAGTTCTGTAGTAAAGTTTGAAATCAGGAATATTAATACATCTAGTAGTTCTTCTACCATTCAGGGTTGTGTTGCTATTTTGCTTTTTGTTTTTTTCATGTGAAGTTGAGAATTTCAAGATCTATAAAGAAGTTGGAATTTTGATGGGGATGGTTTTCAATCTTTACATTGCTTTTGCTAGGATAGCCATTTTTGCTATCTAAGGAATACGATGAAGTAAAATAAGATAAAAGAAGAATAACAAGTTGGAATAGGAGTAAACAAGCAATCAGAAGGGAAATACCTAATTAAAAGGAAAAGAAACACATATAGATGCTGAGATACACATGTTCACACATACAGGAATCACATAAAAAGAAAACAAAAACACAGTATAATATATACACAAAGGACCTGTAGGGAAAGAGAAACCTGATAAAACATTATGAGACAGAGTCTCCGAAGATGCTACAGAATTTTTTTGTGCTGAACATTTACTGATGAGCATGTAGCCTACCATTAAGAACAGTTTGTTTCCCGAGTGAGACTCCAATGGAGAAAACAAACTTTTCATTTGCAAGTGCTTATCAATTGAAGATACTTTTAGGTAAGTGAAGGGAGCATATGTCTACTTTCCTTTCGTCTCTAGTATCTTATTTGAGGTAGACCCCTGGAGGACCTGTGGGTGCTGAATTCATATGGGAATCCTCCTACTATCTTTAGAAGGACTTGTTTCTTTTCTGTCTATATTCGCCTCTGATTGCCGCATGCTTTCTCCGTTTTCCTCTGCAGAGTTCCCATAGCTCTGGGGAAGAGATTTGATGGAAACCTCTGATTTAGCACTGAATGTTCCCCTGTTTCTTACTCCCTGACCATTTGCCTGGCTTTAGATCTCTGTATTTGTTCCCATTGGTTGCAAAGGAAATCTTCTATAAAGATGTCTTATCTAGGCACTAATCTTTGAGTATAATGCCACATTATTGGGTGCCATTTTAGTTTTATATTCCTTTAGCAGAACAATTCTGTCTGTCATTCCACAAGGTCACTGGCCTATCTAGTTTCAGGTTCTTGGCCACACAAACTGTGACAAGTGCGGATTTCATCTCATTGAGCCAACCTGAAATCCGTTCAGATATTAGTTGTTTAATCTCAGGAGCTTTGTGCAACTCTTTCACTAGCACACCTTGCAGGCAGGTCACCATTTTAAACCAGAGGTTTTAGCTGATTTGATGTTTACCTTTCTCTGTTGACAACATGCACAGTACATTCGACTAAGTCATAGGAGTGGAGATTCTAGGAATGCACGAGATTGACTTTGTGTTTAATAAACTGTGTAGCTTTTTTTTTCAGCAATACAGTCGTGCAAACAGCCTAAGATATTTAAAGGTTCTCATGGGACCACTTTTGACTATCATATATGTAACCCATTCCTGATATTGGCATCTTTAATCTGTGACAAGTGGTGTCCTGTTCAGGCTCCATCTTTCCTGTCATTTGTCAATTTCATTTAGATTACCATTACATATGTATATATTTTAGGAAGCTGCTCAGTTTCCAATACTACTCAAAGGGCTCCTAGTTTTAGCTGTCTATTCTATTTTCCATTCCTAGGTAGAGTGACCTCGTCCCTTAATATATTTCTAAGCTTTGCGATTATATTGATTCTAGATTGCTTACCAATAACTAACAACAAACATCCACTTATGAGTGGATACACAGCATATTTGTTATTCTAGTCTGGGTGGTTTGTTTTTCTGGGTATATCCATTTACCTGATAATTTTAATTTTTTTATGTCTGAGTAATTTGTGTAAATATGCTGTGATTTCTTTATCCAATTCATCTGTGGACAGATATCTAGTCTTTTTGAATTTCTGACTGTATGATTAGAGGAACAATGAATATGGCTGAGTAAGTGTCTCTGTTAGGATGAAGAATCTTGTGGTTATATGCCAAAGAATGATATAGCTGGGTATTGAGATAGACAAATTCCCAGATTCCTGAGAAATGGCCCCATTGATTCCCATACTGTAAATCTGCAGTCCCACCATCAGTGAATGACTTTTCTCCTTAGCCTACATCCTCACCAAAATGGCCTGTCATATATTTTATCAATCTTGGCCATTTTTGTCTAGTATTTTTGTGTGCATTTCCTTGGTGACTAAGAATGTTAAGCATCTCTTTAATAAAGGTATATACAAAATATTTATGTGAATGCTGAGTCGAATTCCAAATGTATAAATGCATAGGCATTGTTTTCTGAAAATATAAAAATAAAGAATAGTTTTGCAATATCAAAACCAATAAAAAATGGCATCCTTCAAAATCATGAGATTCAGGCATGATACTAGTTGTAGCACTTGAAGTGGAGGCCAGAGCATCATGAAATCCCACTTGCCTTGAGCTACATAGTTAATTCAAAGCTGTCCTGGAATTTTACTTGTTACTTTGTTACTACAAAGGACATTTGGACAATGAATTTAGGAAAATTACATTTCAGATGACAAAGCTAGTGGGAGAAAATTTTGTCTGTTTGTAGCATGACACTGAAGGCCAGCTTTTCATCAGTTAATAAGCCATCACTTTACAAATTAGGACTCTCAGGTCTGGTAACTCTATGCACCTGAATAGATTATATTCTGTACTCTTGGTAATCTTCCATATTTGGAGTGTTTACATCTAACTGTCTTGTGATTTGCTCTAAATTTATATCTATAAAAGTTTTTAATGTATATGCCAAAAGAACATTTCAAAAATTAGATAATATTTTACTATAAAGTAATAAATCAATAGAACTTTAATTCAACATAGAGTGCTGCTTTAAAAGCAAATGTTTTTAATTTATGAATTCATCTAGCAAGCAATTTTCCTGTACTAATTTAGAATGATAATAAATGACAAAAAATAAGTTAAATGAAAGATAAATCCAAGCCGGGCAGTGGTGGCGCACGCCTTTAATCCCAGCACTTGGGAGGCAGAGGCAGGCGGATCTCTGTGAGTTTGAGACCAGCCTGGTCTACAAGGGCTAGTTCCAGGACAGGCTCCAAAACCACAGAGAAACCCTGTCTCGAAAAACCAAAAAAAAAAAAAAAAAAAAAAAAAAAAAAGAAAGAAAGAAAGAAAGGTAAATCCATCCTTTGCAAACAATTCACTAAAAAAACATTATCTGCTAATTGGAATCAATTTGGTGTGTAAACCATATTAAACATATTGAAGTGAAATAATAGGGAAAAGAAGAAAAATAATTTGATGTTTCTTCCCCTCTTTTCTATCTTCTTTAGTTCCTATAAATTAAAATTTTAGCTACCTTCTAATAGTTTCATAAAATAGACTTCAATTTCACTATATTTGAATCAATAACAATATGTTATTGTTTGTGATAGAAATTTTGAAAAGTTGGGATGTATTAATTAAACCTATAAAGGTCAAAATTTTTAATATTTAATACATTTTCGCTTTAATTTTTTTCTGTTTTCAATTTAACTTCTGTACATACATGTAGTAAATACACATGTAATATGTGTGTGTGTGTCTGTGTATGTGTGTGTAGAGACCAGAGTCCAGCGTCAATTTTCCTCTTCTATAGCTTTCAACATTTGGAAGGCAGAGTCTCTCACTGAATGGGAGCTCACAGATTGCCTTGATTAGATTGCTCACTAACCCATTAATCCATTAGCCCCACCTGTCACCCAACAGGACTGGTTTAACAAAGACACATAGCACTTGCCAACACAATTCTTCACAGACCTAGAAATAATCAACTTCATATGAAAAAACAAAAAGCCCAGGATAGCCAAAACAATCCTGTAAAATAAAGGAACTTTCCTGGAATCAAGCTTTGTTGCAGAGTTATAGTAATGAAAACAGCTTGGTATTGACATAAAAACAGAGACACTGACTGATGGAATCGAATTGAAGACTTGGAGACTAATCTACACACCTATGAACACCTGATTTTTGACAAGCTAAAATTATACAGTGGAAAAAAGAAAGCATCTTCAACGTATGGTGCTGGCATAACTGGATGTCAACCTGTAGAGGAATGAAAATAGATCCATATTTATTACCGTGCACAAAACACAAGTCCAAATGGATTAAATACCTGAATATCAATCAGACCACATTGAACCTGAAAGAAGAGAAAGTGGGAAGTTTCCTGCAATGCATAGATACAAGAGATCACTTCTTAACTATAACACCAGTAGCAAAGACACTAAGAGCAACAATAAATAAATGGGACCTCCTGAAATTGAGAAGCTTCTGTAAAGCAAAGGACACAGTCAATAAGACAAAAAAGGCAGCCTTCTGAATGGGAAAAGATCTTCACCAACCCCACATCAGCCTTTTTTACATTTTAGGGATCTACACTCAAGCCTTAAAGCTTGCAAGATACCTCATTACCCCGAGGCCTGTGTTCAATATTTAAATTTTATCTTCAAATTTTCATTTAAGTAGAATATAGAATAACTGTATATTTAATTATTAAGTTTTTTGACAAGCTTTATGAATGTGGAGAAAAATGGGATCGAAGCTGAGGACACAAATTGCTCATGCAGACACAAATGTGGTAGATAGGAGCAGTTAATAAAAATGCAGTTGTATTGGCTAGGGAAATTATGGTGGCCAGTTCAGCAACTGATGAATCACTCCTATTTACAAGCTTGGACATATGAAATATGAAAGAGTTATGTAGGATATAGTCCACATTCTACATAGTTTAACATGCACTAAGCATATAGGTACTGGCTACATTTGCTTGCAGCCTTATTATACTCCAGGCTCACCTTGGCACTAATGTGTCAGGGTATTCATTTTCTAGTTATGGAATTTTAGCTCTGTAAAAAGTTAGAAAATTAGCAGTGAGATCATAGATATTGTAAATGTCTGTCTTTATGAGTCTTGATAACTTTCAAATTCATCAAGTTTTATCTTACTGTTTTATAGGAATGAGAGAAGCTATTGTTTCAAGGAACATCATAGAATGCCATAGACAAAGTACAATGTTAGTAATACATCACAAATTGTTGGGGAGTTTAGTTTTATTTATATATCTGAAGGATTAAATCAATAAATTATTTCAAATACTAAGTTTTAAAGACAGGTGTCATATTTATTTCTTTGTATAATAGCACGTTCAAGATGAGACCTATTTCAATAAGACAATTTGTTTCAAATGCCACTGTCAATATTAATGTTTACATTTTTCTCATTCAGTTAATGAACCTTTCTATCGTTTTCATATGCAGATAATATGTGGGATCCTGAAAGATATTATGAATTATTTGAGCTTTAAATTCATTTTTCACTGAAACATATTGCCCATATGTTACTTAAGTTTTGCAAATCTCTGACATAAAATTTCACAATTTATTTTCAAGTGAAAAATACTGATGTAGTCCATTTCTGTTTCTTACTGAATATATGAGTGTTATATTTTATGTAATAATGTATCATTTTTGACACACTCCAACATGTCTTCTCACATGCCTTCCTTATACCAGTTCCTAATAATGAAGTGACCAGTGACCCTGTTGGCATTTGTCTCTACTCTGATTTGTGTGAAGAACTCTTCGATTGAAGTTTCACACTCTCAACAACTACAGGAGATTGTTGGTAATGTTGCCACCATCTATTTGTTGTATTGGTTTCTCCTTTTTTTACACATTCCTTCAATGTAATTTCATGTGAAAATATTCTTAGTCACTTGGCTTATAATTTTAAGGATCACAGACAACAATATGAACTCGGACAAGAGTAAACGTAGTACTATCTGTCATCCTGTAGATATCACCATCATAAGTTTACTCTTTACTTCATTCAATTAGGACAGCCTGCCAATCATTTTGAGATATGTTTGTATTTATGTGTGCATATGTATGTGTGGAGGTGTGTTTGTGAATATTTTCTGGTTCTTCTATTTATTTTACCTTCAAAAATTTAAGGACTTCCATAATTGGGCATAAATATTACAAGGAGAACAAATAGCTGTCTAACTTCATGATCAGATTCGAATTCTAGAACTCTGAGGCAATTTTCTTTAGTACGGAGTACAGATTTTTGTGAGTACCTTTAGAATGTCAGAACATAATAGAATGTCATGTCAAATATATTTCTCAGAATTTCATTTGTTGAACAATCATTTACAATAAAATGGCAACATATGTTAAGTACTTCAGAATCAGATATAAATATGAAACATTGATAGATTCTTATAAAAGATTAAATCATTGTTTTCAAACTTATGAATAAAACTTGAATAATAGATTTTTCCTGTTTCTATTCTACTAATTAAATATTCATATTCATTTTAGTATAAAATATAAGGAACAGTGTGGGACTATTTCTTATATCTGTATTTACAAAAACTGCTGAATGTGTCTCTGAACCCTGTGAAAAATGACCATTGAGAGTGATTCTTGAATATTTGATAATTGAAACATAATTCTTCTTGGGAAATAATCATAAAGATTTAACTAGATAACAGTGATTTGGTTTTGATCTGCAGAATTTAGCCTACTGCAATCTAAAAGTTATTGACAAAGACAGGCTTTAGCCCTATACCACAAACAGAATGCACCACTTTAGAATGTTCCACTTACATTATTAAATGTAGAACCATATACCTTTTCAGTTTTCTACTACTTGTAATCATTAACTCACAATTCCTAGGCATGAAACTGGTGCTACTGCCAAGAATCTAAAAAAGTGGTATTTATATTGCCAGCCAGACAACATTCAAATAGGTTTCTCATGTAGTAAAGTGTCTGCTTGTCCATCATAATCCAAATGTCTGGCTGTCATTTCTTTGTGAAGGTGTGCTGGGGACACTGGGTTTCTGCTGGCCTCTCTACAGGGCATCTCATGTGTTGAGGGTGCCAGAACATTATCATGTTCCGATTTCTTCTGTGTAATTTTCTGTGAGAAAAATACTTCCTGGATCAAGCCAGTAAGGGAGAAACTCACTTTTGGAAGTCTTCCTTTTGGTTTAAGTGTGTTTGTTTGTTTGGTTGGTTGGTTTGTTTTTTTTTGACAGATAAATAAATAAAACATGATTTAAATTTGAATTAATGGCTGTTAGACGGTGGTGGTGCAAGCCTTTAATCCCAGCACTAGGGAGGCAGAGGTAGGTGGATCTCTGTGAGTTCAAAGCCTGCCTGGTCTACAAGAGCTAGTTCCAGGACAGGCTTCAAAGCTACAGAGAAATCCTATCTCAGAAAAAAAAATTGAATGCATTAAAAATGCCTAATATTGTAGCAATTTAAAACTGTGACTAAATCAACAGTTTGTTCTTTTACCAAATTTCCATTTTAACTGTGAGTAATTTACTTTTGTATCTTTTAATCTGATGACAGTAATTTTCAAAATATTAGTCCACTCTGAAATGTTTACTTTTGTAGCTTAGCCTGTCCAATGCAGTGCAGTATCCACTTTGATTGACTTAATAAATAATTGATTAGGGAATTTATTTATATCTATAAGTTCTTATAACTTTGGTCATATTCTATTAGAAAAAAAATCTCATCTATGCCCAGTTGGGTTAACACCAAGTAATGGGAAAATGGTCATCCCTTCTTTATCTAGCTTTTATCAAAGGGTGAGTCCTTTCAACCTCTTTGACAATCTTCTGTCCTCATTATTATAAAAATTTTAGTCTTTTCTTCCTAGGTCACTTGCCTATTTCTCTCATTGCTTTCATTTAATTATTCTTAAGATGGTTTGCATAATACAAATATAAGCTTCATTAGCACACAGTTGATCACTTATAGAGTAAAAAAAATGAAGAATTAAATCTTAAAATATTTTTATTAGCCATGTAAAAATTTCCCCATGATATATACTCTATTAAAAACTCTTAAGAGAGAGAGCTTTGGAAAACAATTACAACTGTACTGTGGATCCTGAGCACAGGAACATAGTGTTACATGATCTGAATCCACCCACATTTAGAGACAGGACCTGTCATATTCATGATCTTCTTATAAAATCCTGACTAGGCTTCTCTTGGGATGATTTCAAAATCAAAATTCTCTATCAAATCTGTTTTAACCTTTAATTGATCTCTGTTACATTGTTCAACTTTGAGTAAAATATTGCTAACACTAAGAATTCTACAATTTTCTCCTCAAGTAATAGAATAGACAATGGTCTATAGAGTACTTACTACATGTTTGTTGTTGGACTTCACTGACAACAACCTGATTTTGGAAGAGGAATTATGATGTTAAGCTTCTCCTGTTGTCATTTAGAGTAATTTACCCTTATTTTAAATTCATGGAATTTAAAGCACTATAGTCAATGGGTTTAATAAATGCTCTGATTTAAAGAATGTTTCATTGAGTTTTCAAATTAATACCATGAAGCACAGAATATTATAGCCACTCTTTCACCATTTGTTATTAAGTACTTCTAGTTACTCGTTATACTGACTTCTTTGACAAAAATGTGGAAGGGAAATATTTTATTAATGATCAAGAAGCACTTTGAAAATGTAAAATGCCACATAAATGCTAAATTATTCCTGACATAAGGAACTAGACAATGCCTGCTATCCTGACAATAAATGCCAGAGCACAACATTACTTCTGGAAAGCTATGGCTGTTGAATGCACGATCTTTCTATGTCTTGAAACCTCTGTCACGGTTGTTTCCTCTTAGTAAAATACAGTAACCACTGCTCCCTTACTGTTTTCTCCAAAAGTGAATAGGGGAAAATGTTAGGATAAGAAAGAATGAGTGCACTAGAGTGAGGAAATTGAAGGTTGGAGGATAAAACCATGCAAAATATCTTATGAAGAAGTCAAGATATCCAATGAAGTGATTACCTGATTAAGAAGACGATGAAGCAAGAGAGGAAGTTTAATGCAATGGGGCACAAACACAAATGAGCAACATGATGGTTATTCCAATTCCAAATGATCACCTTCCAAAATACATGCATAAGCGGTACAAAATGGGCTCATCAGGCTATATTTTTAGGCTTAATATCATGTACATGTGACTAATAATAATTAAAAAAAGAAAAGTTCAAGAATTTTAAAGAACATGAGAGGTGAGGAGCACCTAAGAATGGGTTAGGAGAAGAACAGGAAGGAGATAAAGCATGCAATTATATTTAACTAAAATAAAGCAAAAATTAGCATATGATAGAAACTTTTTAAATAATTTATTCTCTTAATTGTATGTGCATTGGTGTAAGGGTGTCAGAGCCTCTGGAACTGGAATTACAGACAATTGTGAGCTACCACAGGGCTGCTAAGAACTGAACCCATTCTTCTGGGAGAGTAGATGAGTTTCTTAAACACTAAGCAATCCTTTTCAGTCCAACTTTTTAAAGTTTTATTTTTTGTTTTTTTGTGTGTGTGTGTTTGTTTTGTTTTTTTTATGAGATGGGGTTTCTTTGTAGCTTTGGAGTATGTCCTGGACCTAGCTCTTGTAGACAACACTGACCTCGAACTCTCAGAGATCCACCTGCCTTGGATCCTGAGTGCTAGGATTAAAAGTGTGTGCCACCACTGCCTGGTTAAAGTTTTAAAATTTTAATTATTTAATATACGTGGGGGTTGTGCATATATGTGCATGAGTGTGTGTACACACATGCCTGTGTTTGTGGGTACTTATGGAAGCAAGGAAAGGAGGAGGGAATTAGATTGACTAGAGCTAAAATTGCAATTTGTTTGAGGTACCTTTTGGGAATCCTGGTAACAGAATTCAGGTTCTTCGCAAGAACACCTTTCTCAGCTTCTGAGCATTTGTACAGCACCACAATGCAGATTATAAATACTAATGCAAATTTAATAATGTCGGATGTTTGAATAACATAAAAATTTTGGGAAAAAAAGGAAACTGGATCAGTATTATATTGCATTTCCAATTGTTACCAGAATCATCTAAAAACAATCTAAGGATATCATAGAAAAGTGTTTATCCCTTTCTAAGCAGCAACCAGCTTTCAATAGCACTTCACCTATGGGCAAGGCCTCAAGAGTATCCAGATATACACTTCATCTTTGGGAATTTTCATTAGCTTGATTTCATGCATGTAAAAATTACTGCTGACGTTTGATGGGTGCAAACACCTTGTCATGAATAAAGGACATTTCACAGGCATCTTCCTTATCATACACAACTCTTAAAATTCTTTGCCTCTTCCTCAGTGATGTGCTCTGAACCTTGATGTAGTTAGGGATTAGTGTAAAAATCCCATCAACACTGATTACACACAGACACTTATTCCAAGCACTTCATGTGAGAATTTGTATAAACACTAACAAAACTAATGCAAAGCTTGTCTAATCAAGATTTAGAGAAGGATAGGCAGAAATATAGAGATGGTATATTCCCAGGTTGATAACCAGATGATTGGAACCTAGGGGCAACAGAAACAATTCACTGCAAAGTTGATAACACATATTCTATCAATATTGGGGTGTACCTATTCTCCCTTCAAATTTTGACCTTTGAGATTTTATATAGATAAAATATCTCACTGCATGATTCAGGCCAAACTTGAACTTACAATACTTAATTAATATTTAATATTTACTATTAAGGCTAATATTAAACACATAGTCATCCTCCTGCCTCAGACTCCACAGTTCTTGAACCATAGATGTGAGGCACAAAACACAGCTGAATCTTATAGAAAAGAGTTGTGTAGGCCTGCATCCTCAAGAGCTGTATATTGGAAACGACATGTCTAAATAAACTCATTGTCACATGATAATTGCCTGAAGATTCCAGCATGAAGAGTCCCAAGTGGAATGAAATAAATCAAGTAAGAAAATGCTCTAATACACTTCAGAAAAGAAGCCAATCTACTGGAAAAATTTCCAAGAATTAGTTTTTAAATTCTCTGTTTTAAATTATAAAGAAAAATTCTAGTGATTGCATTTATGTAATATATGATTACATCTAAATTTATGTGAAAATGAGCAAGAATGGAATCAAGAAAGTCTCTGTGCAGAAAAAGAAGAGAAGATCTGCAGAGAGATGAGCACAGCTGCTGGATTTGTTGATGAATAGAAATAGTACTGGGATATTTTACATTACTCAGACGGACACAGAATTCTTAGTCACAAGGGAAGCCTTTTACACAGACAGCAAATTTTACATTCCAGAACAAATGCAAAGTAGGCTGGTTGCCCCTGGAGACAAATACACGAGATCACATTCCCAGGTGTTGTTTGTTGCTTATTCAAGAACAGGCTAGAAGCAACTTTAGTAGACATAATTTTCTCAGCAATGAACTTCTTGCAAGTAGTACCACTCTTCGACTCAAGATTCAGCCATCTGCTTACTGTCTGGGAACCCTCAGCAATCTTAATATGTGTATAAACAAGGGTTACTCACTGACTAGTCAATATGACATCACTATCCTGAGAAAAGCCACATGAGTCTTATTGTATCATGAGAATCGGTCAGACCCTGAAAATGTGACAGATTATTGTCCAGAGTTTCACTGTGAGGAGAGCAGCAGTAGTGTGGAGAGGTGGCTGCATAGAGTCCTGCAAGAGCTACGCAGAATGGGAGTGAAGGGTGTGTGTGATGAGTGAGAGCTGAAGACACATGCGAGAAGTGAGAGGGAGTGGATGGGGGAAAGAGTGAATGGGTGGAGAGTTGATGAATGAGGTAGAAGAGTATGTATGTGTGAGTGTGTGCGAGAGAGTTGTGTGAAAGAGCTGCTGCTCTGTAAAGAAGTTGTGTAAAGAGCTGAGTGAGAGAGGAGGAAGAAACTGTAAAGTACTATATGGTGAGAGAGCAATGTAAATGAGACGCCTAGCTCATATGTGGAGATATGTAACTCTGTGGAGAGAGAGAGAGAGAGAGCATTTTTAAGATGAAGCAAAAGAGAATGTTACCGTTAGAAAACACGTGTGTTTCCTATTTTCCCCACAGATTGAAAAGTCTAGCCCTCACTCTTTTCGTGGATGTTTTTTACATATGTGCTGAATGCCCCCAAGTTAGTTATAACCATTAACCATACTAGTCAATTTTCTATGTCTATGTGATATCTAACATTTTTATTGATGAGAAAATGTAGATTCTATTGTGCCAAAACAAAAAATACATAGGTTATATTTTGTTTTTTTTTAATTTTCTATATTTTGCAGCAAATCTCTGTATTCATGTATAAGGACGGGTTGGGTTTTTTTGTTGTTGTTGTTGTTGTTGGACAGTTCATATATAGTATCACCATTTGAAAAGGCCAAAGACTCTCCACTGCAATAATTTTCTTTCATCACACGATCCACCTCCTTATCTATATGGACTGTGTGCCTCCTCATTAGTATGTATACAGGCTGTGATGAAGAAAGTCCTATGGAGGATTTAGTCTACACATCTCTAAAAGACAACTTGTAAACTAACTCTGGTAACTTCTGAGTTCCTTTCAAAAGATTTACTGTTCTTTCGGTACAAAAAACATTGTAACTACATGAGATGAAAATGAAAGAAAATAACTCTGCAGCACAAATATCTTTTCCATGACTCTTGAATCCTAAAATCGCTATATTTGTCTTTTTAACCTATGTGTATTTGGGACAGAGGTAGAAGTGATTAAACAAACAAACATAGGTTGTACACACCTTCAATCCCAGCCCTTGGGAGGCAGAGGCAGATGAATCACTGCGTGTTCAAGGATAACCTGGTTACAGAGCAAGTTAAAGGAGCCAAAGGTGCACAGAGAACCCCTGTCTCAAAACAATCCCCACTGAAAAAAGAAAGAGATAAAATAAATTTAATAGTGCTATGAATTGACAGTCTCAGACACAGCTTTTATACTTCATTGTTGGTAAATGTTTTCTTTCTTTAGTATACTTTGTTTCAAACTGTCTTTCTATATTGTTAAGTTGGGTCCCAAGCTCAAGATATACCTGCTTACTCCAAAGGTCTTTGTGGTTTAAGGGAATGACTAAGTTTACTTTACTTTCTGCAAAATCTGCTTCAGTTCTTATTTCCCAGAAAGCTGTTTTTATGATTATGATTATTAATTTTTAGAAGTCCATCAATGTTCTGGTTCCTATTTTGAAGCCTGTTTTAGGTTGCCTTTGCACATTAATACAGTAATTTTGAATCCTCAAAGCTCCTGCCCACTGGTGTAAAAAGATCACAGGTCCTAATACTTCTAATCCTTTCAAATAGTGTCTTTCCTTTGTGACTAAGCAGTCGAATATGTGAGTCTATTGGAACCATTATTATTAAAACCACTAACGTTGCTTATTTATTATGAATACTGAGAATATTAGTAGGAATCACGTTGTTTATGGACTAATACAAAAGAAAATGTCTCCCATTTCAATACAGTTACAATTTTAAAAAGATTTCTGATACTTCTGTGGTTCACTCTCTGCATGCAGAGATCACATACAATGAGAGGCATCTGTGTTGACACCCTGAATCTAATTAATTCTAAGATTCTGTTCCCCAAGAGATATGTCTATATGTCCTTTACTTGACATCCTAGAAACTAAGGAAGATGATTGATAACAAACCAAGTCAGTGAATAAAATTATTATTGGATTTTTCTTTGGACAAAACAAGCCAAAGTAGCCTGAAGAAGATGACTGGTAGATGGTAAATTTGATAGGGGAAATCCAGGAAAATAAACTTCAACAAATAAGTGTAAATTTATGATTTTTACCAATTATTCCACTGAGAGCGTACAATCAAACCAGATGCCAAATCTCTTCAAATAATAATTGATAGATCTTTAATGACACATGACTTTGAATTGTAATTTCCTTTACTTGAAAAGATAAATAGGAATATATTTTAATGTTGAAGTAGGGTAAATGATAGTTGAATTTTAGTTGCTTGTGGAAACAAGAATATTTGAGACAATTTTGATCAAGTAAAAGTGGAACCTTGAGTAAATAATTAAGAATAGATGCTGAAATAGGGCAAACATACATATACTCTAGCTGACATAGTATATTATAAATGATATAGAAGATAACTGGATACTTACATATCTGATATACTTGTCTATTGGTATCAAGTATCAAGGTAGAATGCAAAAAGCTGTTCTTATTATGAATGCTTGGGTTGATTGATCCCAACTGGAAATATCATCATAGGAGTCAGTCATCAGAATTGCACTTAAGAAGTTGTAAACAGAGTTATTCTTAAAACTGAATAGAAGGTATGACACGCCATTGTTCATTCATCTAGTGGCAGATAATCTCTGTGATATTATATGCTGTTGTGTAAATAATACTGCAGTAACTCTCCAGTACTGTCATCTATTGGGAAAAACATGATTCCATGTACTTTGAATATAAACTAAGTTATAGGTTTGCTGGTTCATGTGGCAATTTTATCTTTTAGAAGAATCTTTGTAATGATTTTCCACATGACTGTACACCATTGTATTTCCACCAGTGCTGTACAAGTATTTCCTTTACTCATACTCTTGACAAAGCTGGTCATTTTCATCCTCCTTTATTACAGCCATTGTGACAGACCAATAACAGATGTTATCTCAAAGTGGTTGCAATTTAAATATTTCTCTTAGAAACAGATTAACTTGATTTTCATTCACCTATTACATTACTACTTTTGCAAAAAGACTTAGTGCTCTGTAGATTTTTTTCAAAGATAATACATATTCTTGATATTCATTTTCATATTACATAAAATGAAATTAAATATGTCTGAGGAATATATATTGAAAATGTATCAGGAATCAAATAAAAACATGTGTGCATGCATATTTATCTCTATATAGATAGACATAGATATGTATGTGTCTGCATAGTTTAGATAGTCATTCTAAAATTTAAATTGATATTGAATAAATTTAAAATATAAAAAGTATTTTCAGGCAGGCGGTGGTGGCGCACGCCTTTAATCCCGGCACTCGGGAGGCAGAGGCAGACGGATCTCTGTGAGTCTGAGGCCAGCCTGGTCTACAAGAACTAGTTCCAGGACAGGAACCAAAAGCTACAAAGAAACCCTGTCTCGAAAATCGAAAAAAAAAAAAAAAGCTACCGAGAAATCCTGTCTCGAAAATTCAAAAAAAAATTTTTTTTCATTCAAAAAAACTGAAGGAGGACTATTTAAAATGTTTCCCTCTTATTACTAAGAATTATTATTAAGAATTTTTTCAACTTTGACTGAGATGTCCTTGAGAACTGTGGCATGTAGTCTCCAAACATGGTCGTGTCGTTTGTCTCAACTTTTCAATGATATGGTAGCCAATTCCTGAAGATGGTGCTCAAACAGAATGGCAGCAAAAAATAGCCTGGGTTCAGCCATGATGCTGCCTAATTTTCTCCATACACTTGAATTAGAATAGTTAAAGTCTAATCTGTAGGTGAAATAATTCTTCTCTGGAAGATGTTCAAAGAACTCATGTTTGTCTAAGTCTGTATTTAATCCTAACATGGAAATCATAGTTCCTCACTTAACATCCTCTTTCACCACGGACCTTGAATGATTTGTTTGTTTTGTTTTTGATAGATTTGTTATTATATATAGTCTAGTAATGCTTGTTATTGGTAGAAATATAGCTCTTTATCATGCAGTTATGTCTGAGACTCATGATATCATAGAATTAATGGTCCTGGATAGTAACAAGTTAAACATTACTTTAACATATTCTTGACAAAAATGTTAGCAGCACATTGAAATGAATATTATTGATTTCAAACTATCTACATCACTATTGATGTACACAATGATATACATTATAAGTTTAGACAAAATACAATACGTGAATGGTCAAAGCTTCTGGCTACATTTGTAATTCACTCACCTGGTATTATATTCTGGATCTTTTCACTATTATTGTACAAGATAATGGATTTTCAGTGGCCTCTCCTTGCTGTTGTAAGAAAAATCTTTTGAAATTTTTATTTTATTGTAAGCCCTATTCTTTTTCTCTGTTAACTAGCATCTCAAATAAAAATTCTATGAATACATTCAGCTATAGAAATGAACCTCCCATAGTTTCCCAAAGCACAAGTGGATCTAGATACAGGTCTTCTGATCCAGGCTATGGCTAAGTCTATGCAATGAATTTAAGGTTAGCTTTTTTCCTAAAAAAAAAAAAATCATATTGTCATCATTTACTTTACAATTTACCCAGATTATGTGGCTCACACACAGACTGTCCAGACAAGTTCTGCCAATGATCTATATCGAGAGTCTAAGTTAAAGTCTTGAAGTTGGCATCCCTTCATGCTATCCTGGCTGACAGCACTGAACATCATTAGCAGACACTGTCTTTGGCAAACCTTCTGCATGTGTTTATTCATTGAGTAGCAGATTTTCTACTTTTTTTTTTTGGTTATTTTTCGAGACAGGGTTTCTCTGTAGCTTTGGTGCCTGTCCCGGAACTTGCTGTTGTAGACCAGGCTGGCCGCAAACTCCCAGAGATCCGCCTGCCTCTGCCTCCCGAGTGCTGGGATTAAAGGCATGCGCCACCACCGCCCGGTCAGATTTTCTACTTTAAGGCAGTGCAATCAGGTTTCCATGAAACAGCACTAGAAGTGTCTATGCTGACTTATTGGAAGACTTTGTAATGACAGGGCCACAGTCTTGGGTATAGTGTATTGCCGTCTTAGATAAATGACTAAATAAAATTTTATGTTATTTCTTATTTTCTCCCCAACGAAAAATGTGCTGTAAATTAAGAACATTTTCCTCAGCAACTATCACAGTTTACAAAAGTACTGGCAATGAGACATGGGAAAAGAAGAACAACTGGCAGAGAATTTTTAATTAAATTAGCATACCAATTTTCCCAAGCTCAATTATTCAAATTGCCACCAGCATTCTATGGATTCAACAAAGCAGCAGCTAAGATCTTAAATAAAACATAATGACCTAGTTTAACTGACTATCCCTTTAATTTTCACCTATGCTTACCACCGCTCTCTCATCTAATAAGCAACTCTTTACAGCAAGGAGAGCCCACCACAGACATTTACAACTGGACATAATGCAGAAGTAAACAGATCATATGGAAATTGTGATAAAATTCTAACCACTAAATTTCATTTGATTTGGGCTACTGTTAAACACTGTATGATATTAAGTTAATTTTAAAGCTACTCAAAACTGTGGACTAATGTTAATTAATGTTTATTAAATTATTACAAATGTAAACTTTAATTTGAGCTGAAATTGTTGTTAGTGTAAAAAACTGTTATGTCAAAACCCTTTTCTTTTCCAAATATTAAAACATTATCATTTTAAGAATGGTGTAATCTTGATTAACAAAAGGAAAAAAAAAACAGGAGTTCTCAATTTAACAGAACACAAGTCTTGACGAAAGGGCTCACATAATGAATAAAGTAGACAGAAATGATTGAGTTTTTCAGAATGTTAAGGTTCTAGAAGCACCATCAGCATAATTGGAAGTAATACTGTGGAAAATATAGAAAACATTAAGTGACTGCAAAGAAGGAAAAGCAGTGCAAGAATAAGAACTGTGAGTCAGTGCATTATTGATGTAGATATAATAAAATTAAAGATACCACGGATTCCATAAGGAAGACTCATCACTGTTTACTCCATAAATACTTAAATAAAACTAATAAGGAATAAAGAATTTATCACTTCTCCAATTTGAATTCTACATGTGGAAGTCATAAAGGAAAATGAAACTAGTGTTACATATATGAAGACTAAAGAGGATAAAATTTGCTAAGTATGTACAAAGCCCTGGGGAAACAATGCATCACCTAAACTGCATATTGCAGGTGGATGTTTGCTCGCAGTACTCAGGAAGCATAGTAAAGAGAGTCAGAAGTTCATGTTCACATATGCCACATAGAAACTGTAGGTCAGTTTGTCATGTCTTAAAACAAAATCTTTGCAAACCTGCATGTTGGAAGCAATAGTGAACTAAATGCAAAGTCATCCATTAGAAGGTGAAACAATGATAGAATTAAAGTAGAAAGAGAGAAAACAATACCACCAAAGGGAAGAGGTTTTATATGTTTGTATGATTATTAATATTTTGCTATTACTAATATCAGGATTAATTATTAGTTTCTTAAAAGATCATTTTGTATACAGAGATCTTATGAGATAATAAGATTTTTTTTTATTGTCAGCTCTGCTTCTTGAACTAACTTGTGAGATTCATTCTTTGAAAGGTTGGAAAGATACCTGAGAGATTAAGAACACTACTGGCTGCTCTTGCAGAGGGTTCAGTTCAATTCCCATTACTCACATGGCAGTTCACAACCATCTGTAATTGCAAATCCAGAGGAATCAATATTCTCTTCTGAGCATCAAGCACATATGAGGGACACAGACAAACAGGAAGGGAAAACACTCCTACACATAAAATAAATTAACTTTAAAAAATCAATTCCAAGATTTTAGAATTTTTCAATCTTCAAATTAGTTTTCCAAGTTTTATTACGACAAAATATTTCTTACTACCTTCACTGAGTACTATTAAATATGCTAGAATTAAGGAACCAACATGATTGCAAAGTTTTGAAATCTAAACATGCTGATAAAGAAACTCATACTGATCTTTTTAAATTAATCTTGTATTCTACTATATTACTGAAAGTGTTTATGAGTTGTAGAAGTTCTCTGGTAGAATATTTTGGTCATTTATAAACTATCATATCATCAGCAACTAGTAAGAGTTTGAGTTCTTCTTTTTCCATTTGTATCTCTTGATTTCCTTTGTTGTCTTATTGCTCTAGCTAGAACATCAAGAGTGGGTTTTTGATTCTACTGCACGTACTGGCTTTGGGGGAGCCTAGGCAGTTTGGATGCTCACCTTAGGAGACCTGGATAGAGGTGGGCGGTCCTTGGGCTTCCCACAGGTCAGGGAACCCTGATTGCTCTTTGAGCAGATGAGGGAGGGTGACTTGATCGGGGGAGGGGGAGGAAAATGGGAGGCGGTGGCGGGGAGGAGGCAGAAATCCTTAATAAATAAATAAATTAATAAAAAAAGAACTATATTGAATAGATATGGAGAGCATGGACAACCTTGTCTTGTTCCTGATTTCAGTGGGATTGCTGTGAGGTTTTTCTCCATTTAGTTTGATGTTGGCTGTTTGTTTACTGTATATTGCTTTGTTATATTTAGGTATGTTGAAGGTTGAAATATTCTAAAGCTTGGAATAGACTTACCATGGTCATGGTAAATCTTGACAGCAATAAAACACTTAAATAATAGCCTATTGTAAATGGCTTATTTTATTTATCTTGATATTTCCAAGATATTATAGCTCACATCAATGTTCTTATTCCAAATATATTTACTGTTTACCAGTTAAGGAACAAGTGATACTCACTTTTGGAATATTATGAACAGTACTGTCACAAAAACTTTACACAATTTAAAATATAGATATTTTATTAAGTTGGGGATATCCTATGACTGCCGTTTCTGCATTTGATGTTCATTTCATGTTTCTCTATACGAAACAGCATCATTATTTTTATAAGATGCTGTAATTTTATATTTCAGTCTGCAATGCTCACTACTAACTGTACAATATTAGTGCCCCAATAACATCTTACCATTATCAAGAACAGCAGAGGACTTTTTAAATTTGTTGATAGACATGAAATTTACCTTCAAGTTTCTTAATTTTCTTAATTAAGATTTTATTCCTATTAAATTTATATTTCATTTTTATATAATAGTGTATACAATGTATTTATATTATAATTTTCATTGTCACTTATATTTTTTCTTTTAAATACGAGAATGATTAGTTAAACATTCTTCACTGTCAAACCTATATCACAGGGCTTTCAACATCCATTTTTAAAAATACAAAACAGTGTATCAAAAAGTTGGGGTCAAAAGAAATTTACACAATATACCTAAGATTCGCTAGAGTGAATTATACTCTTTAAAGATGAATCAAATTAATAGAGACTAATGGGTTTTTTTTTTTTGCAAAATCACCAACATATATATCACTGTGGATAATGCTTTGTAATCACTTTGTAAATATGTGTCAAGTTTTAGTCATATATATCACTTTTCTTTTACCACGTCATAAAGGTGTCTACTGTTTGATTTCAATTTCCAAGTACAGATTATGATTTCTTCAAAAAATTCTTTCCTTAATACTTTCAATATTATTGAGATTTCATAAGCAGATACTGTACAATTAAAATATGCTTCTCTACTCTGTAGGAGCTTGATGTGTGAGTGTTCTGTTTGATAGCCTTCTTCAAGTTATCTTTGAGGAAAATGAGCATTAACATATTTTCAAATATCAAAGGAGTTTGATTTCTGAGAAGAAAATGTAGTATGGTTTAGAATAATTATGAAAATAATGGAGCGAAACTATTTTAATGAGATTTCTTTAGTTCTGTTTGTCATAAACAGTAATAATTAATATTGAGTTGCAATATATAAAAAACTGTCAAAACATTTAATTTACAAAGGAATCCCTTAATGTTATTAATATTATTATTATCATTAATCAAATTTTGTTATGAATATTTTTAATTTAGCACACTTTTCCCCATTTTAATGATTTAGTTAATATTATTAGCTCATAGGTTTTAGTTTGAGCCTCATTTTTTGACAATGTTTTCTTGCAAGTAAATATAATTATGAACACTATTTATTTACCTTCAGAGTCAAATTACTGTGATTTGTTTCAGGCCACAACTGTGACTCAGTAGGCAAACGTGCCAACTCTTAAGCCTAAAATACTGAGTTATGTCCTCAGGTGTCACAGGGCAAAAAGAAAGAATTGACTGCTGTACACCAGTCTCTCACTTTCTTTACTCTAGGTAAAATGAGCGTATTACACACACACAGACACACTGAATTTAAAAATAATTCAAAATTCACGATTTACTTTCTCATTCAATTTATTAGTCTTTTTCCATAGAACAATTTGAAGCCCTGTTTATAAAAATAAAATCACGGATGAATTTCTAGGACAACAATAACCAGTTTCTTCTTCTTTTTTTTTTTTGATTTTCTTTTTTTTTTAATTTTTTATTATTTTTTCTTTACCTCCTCCCAGCCTCCCCTTTCCCTCCCCCTCCTCCCACTCTTCTCCCCCTCCTCCCACTCTTCTCCCCCTCCTCCCACTCTTCTCCCCCTCCTCCCACCCCTCTCCCCTTCCCCCCACTCATCTCCCCCTCCCTCTCCAGTCCAAAGAGCAGTCAGGGTTCCCTGCCCTGTGGTAAGTCCTAGGTCCTCCCCCCTCCGTCCATATCTAGGAAGGTGAACATCCAAACTGGCTAGGCTCCCACCAAGCCAGCAGATTGCTTAGGATCAAAACTGCGTGCCATTGTCCTTGGCGTCTCATCAGCCCTCATTGTTCGTCATGATCAGAGAGTTCAGTTTTATCCCATGCTTTTTTTGGTAATAGTCCAGCTGGCCTTGGTGAGCTCCCAGTAGATCAGCTCCACTGTCTCAGTGGTTTCTTAATTGTCAGATCCATTTTCCCCATGCTTCCACTCTAAAACTCTATAGGTGTTCTGTCTTTTGTTTCTGTTGCCTCTTGCAGAGTCTGCTAATCTGGTCCTTTTTAGACCACCTGTGTGCTTCCCTGACTTCTGCCTACACCAGGATTTTAAATTGGTCCACTAACCAAGGGGGCTTCACTCCAGCTCCTGGCATAAGCCCCCTCCACTGGGAGTTGACTCAGTCCAGACTCCACCTCCAAGAAAGCCCTCCAAATGGTGACCCCTCCCCAGGGAGGGTCAAGAAATCTCACCAAATGGCAACCCTCTCCCTGGGGAAGATCTAGACCACTCCTGTGAGCTACTTAAACTCCTTGCCAGAGAATGAACACTTGGTCTCCCGGTTTCCTGTGGTCTTTCAATTCTCTGTCCCCTTCTCCGTGTTTTTCCAGGGGGCCACACAGGAGTGCTGGCAGCCATTAAACATGGACATCTTTTAATTTGGTCTGATTTGGTCTGATTGGAGTTACTGCTTTGGCAGAGAGGTTGGTCGTTTAAGGAAAAATACTTAACACATAGGCTTACACATATTCTGGAATAGTGTTATCATATCCCCTAACGCAGGAATTGTGGATGATTGTGAACTATGTGATGGAGGTGCTAGGAACAGTACCTGGGTCTTCCTTAAAGCAATACGTGCTCTTACCTGCTGAGCAATTTCTTGTTCACCTTTCTATTTTCAGCTCTTGCAGCCAAACAATCACCTTTGAAATGATCATGATACAATTCCCAAGGCCTGATAGCTATTAAAGAGGAAGATGCTAATTATACAATTTTGTTTTACTCTCTTTCAAATGTACGCTGCTGATGCTTCATGCAGGAAAAAATAACATAGCTTTTTAAGTATCAGTAAAATGAATTTAACTACATCCTGATAAAAACATAACGGCAGACTTTTACTTCAGACAACGGCATGTGAGGAAGTCCCAAACATCCAGCACCAAGTATAATACAGCACAGTGCCAACTGACAATATGAAACAAACCTCAATATTTGGTTCTGGTAACAAATTGCTTCAGATAACAAAGTTAAGAAAATAACTGTTTATGACAATACGGTTGTCACATCTCCATGCCAAATTATAAATATTTTATGCACTTGAATGCACAAAAGGTTTTTAGTAGCCGTATGTTGCGCTGTTGGTTTTGTTTTGTTTTCTTTTCTTTCTCACTCCCTATGTTTAGTTAATACATCTTGAATGACATCAGTTTGCCTGCTTACTATTCATCAGCAGTCATCTACTCTGGTAAAATGACAGCATTTTGATTTTTAATCAATCTTCCTTGTAAATTTGTTTTTCCTAATATATGACATAGCTCCACATGTTATAAACATGCTCTAACTAAAAAGGAGATGGAATCATATTGATCTTCAAAACAAACAAACAACCAAAAATAAAAAAAAAATAAAACTGAAAAACTTGAGTGTTTGAAAATGAACAAATGGTGACCATTGAACTTCATAACAGTTTTTAATTTCCAACATTAGGCATTTTAGACGAGTGAAATCTTATCTATTTACCTTCCCAGGGACATCCAAAGGTCCCCTCTTGAGTTCTTGTTACCTTGTTCCTCGGGATCTGTGGATTGTAGCTCAGTTATCCTTTACAGCTAATTTCCACCTAAAAGTACTTAAGTACATATCATTTAGGTTGTTTCCAGGTCTAACTAATATGAATAAACCTATGACGACCACAACTGAGCAAGTGTCTTTGTCGGTGTATTCCCAAGAGTGGTATGCCTAAATCTTGAGGAAGATTCCCAATTTTCCGAAAAATTGACATAATGATTTCCAAACTGGTTGTACAAATTAGCCTTCTAGCTGCAATGGAAAAGTGTCCTCTTGCTCCCTATTGTCTGTAGCATGCATGATAATGGGGAGACTTCACAGGGGAGATAGCAGAGAAAATGGAAGGAGATGATAGAAGGGAAACTGCAGTCAGGTTACAAAAGTAGTTAAGTAATTAAACAATTCAAAATAAATGATGTGTAACAACCTTTGGTTATAGATGTTATATTCACTCTATTCCATATAGAGAATGAATGGTCCATGGACATTTAGAAAAATGGCAGAGCCCAGATAAAAATGAAGTATGAAATTTTACCAATGATCTGATGATGGTCAGTCCAGGAATTTACATCAATGTCTCCAATTTGAATGCTTAATTACTTTACCCTATCAAATTTGTCAAACATTAACAAAATAACACAATGTAAATTAAGAAAGCACCCATTTCAATGGTTTACATTTTAACATCTCTATAGTTATGTTTAAATTAATTGAAAATACAAGGGAAAATAAATGTTTTAAACAAAAATTAACTTTATGGAAATTTTCATATGGTAAATAATTTGTTGGATTAATTGTATTTTAAACTGCTGACAATGGGCAGAATAAGATAATGAAATCATAGAGAAGAAAAACAAAGGAGATAAATCAATAATTCTTCTTAAGGGTAGTATCTAATAATTTTTTCCAAGGCAAAACATAGGCCTCCAAACTAGAGGCTTGCATAATATTTTTGAGGAAAGAAGAGCTCAGAGTTTGTATAGATAAAGACTTAGCCAGAGAAGAAAATTAATTCCAAGGAATAGGGGAATAAAAAACTTATAATCTTCCCCGAGGCAAGAACTGCCTATGAATGTTCTTTCCCTGAAGAATGATCAGAACTCACCTATACTATATTGTGCAATAAAGTGAAAATTCTTATAACTCACAAAGGTAGATTTTTCAAAATGATTTATTTTAAAACAACATAAAAATGATTTTATGAGTTTAAAACTATTTCAAGCCTGTAAAAAAATTTAGAAATAAATTACAATGTTTGGAAATTAACTGTAAGGCAGAGAAACACAGCTAAATTGAAAGAAAGAAAGAAAGAAAGAAAGAAAGAAAGAAAGAAAGAAAGAAAGAAGAAAGGAGAGGGAGGAAGGAAGGAAGGAAGGAAGGAAGGAAGGAAGGAAGGAAGGAAGGAAGGAAAAAAGTGTAGCACCGTAATTCATGCAAACATAAAATTTAAAATATTTACCTTCCTGTATGAAAGTTGTTCACTCTGTCAAAATATGTTGGATGAGATTGTTAGATACATAATTAAGATAATTAATGCGAACATAAAGAAATTTGAGAAATCACAAAATTAGGACAACAGAGATCCCATGAATGCTTCAAAGCTGCAAAAGACATATATGTACTACCTGAAGAAATAGGTGGTAGGAAAATGAGTTAAATAGGCATTCTATATATAAATATTGTAATATTTGAAAGTTGAAAGAGTAGAAGATAATTGATGGAACATAAATGTGGAATAAATGCATATTAATTTCTGGAGAAAAAATTCAAAGTAAATAAAAAATTAGATTCACCTTGAAATATGTCAAGTATTTTAGCATGGTCCAAACTGCAGAAACAGAAAGCAGCAAGGACATGAGCATGGAGACGGAAATATCACAAATTTAATAACATATATAAAGAAAGATTACAAGGAGCTCAATAAAACCGACACATAAGAGAAATATTACCAGAGAAAATCATAAAAACTACTGAACCCCATTCATAAAAGATAAACTTATAAAGGCAGCCAGAGAAAGACTCATACATTTAAGACAAGGATAAAGATAAAAATACATTTCTCATAATAATAACAGAATCGTATAGAAGACCCGGACTTTATCCCACAAACCTATGAACACCTCATTTTCGATAAAGGAGCTAAAAGTTTACATTGGAAGAAAGAAAGCATCTTCAACAAATGGTGCTGGCACAACTGGATGTCAACCTGTAGAAGAATGAAAATAGACCCATATCTATCACCGTGCACAAAACTCAAGTCCAAATGGATTAAAGACCTCAATATCAGCCCGAAAACACTGAACCTGATAGAAGAGAAAGTGGGCAATACCCTACAACAGATGGGCACAGGCGATCGCTTCTTAGGTATAACCCCAGAAGCACAGACATTAAGGGCAACATTGAATAAATGGGACCTACTAAAACTGAGAAGCTTCTGTAAAGCAAAGGACACTGTCACTAAGACACAAAGGCAACCTACTGACTGGGAGAAGATCTTCACCAACCCCGCAACAGACAAAGGTCTGATCTCCAAAATATATAGAGAACTCAAGAAACTAGACTTTAAAATACTAATTAACCCAATTAAAAAATGGGGCGCTGAACTGAACAGAGAATTCTCAACAGAAGAAGTTCAAATGACCAAAAGACACTTAAGGTCATGCTCAACCTCCTTAGCGATCAGGGAAATGCAAATCAAAACAACTTTGAGATATCATCTTACACCTGTAAGATTGGCTAAAGTCAAAAACACCAAGGATAGCCTTTGCTGGAGAGGCTGTGCAGGAAGGGGTACCCTCATCCATTGCTGGTGGGAATGCAATCTTGTGCAACCACTGTGGAAGTCAGTGTTTCGGTTTCTCCGGAAATTCGGGATCAACCTACCCCTGGACCCAGCAATACCACTCTTGGGAATTTACCCAAGAGATGCTCTATCACATGTCAAAAGCATTTGTTCAACTATGTTCATAGCAGTATTATTTGTAATAGCCAGAACCTGGAAACAACCTAGATGCCCTTCAATGGAAGAATGGATGAAGAAAGTATGGAATATATACACACTAGAGTACTACGCTGCGGTAAAAAACAATGACTTCTCGAATTTTGCATGCAAATGGATGGAAATAGAAAACACTATCCTGAGTGAGGTATCCCAGGCCCAAAAAGACGAACATGGGATGTACTCACTCATAATTGGTTTCTAGCCATAAATAGGGTTCATGGAGTCTACAATAGGCGAATCTAAAGAAGCTAAGTAAGAAGGTGAACCCAAGGAAAAACATATAGTTATCCTCTTGGATAAGGGAAGTAGACAAAATTGCCGGGGGGAAAAATGGGATCTTGGGGGTGGGGTGGGATGGGGGTTAGGGGAGATGGGGAGAGAAAAGGTAGAAGGGAAGGAGGGTGGACTTGGGGAAACAGGAGGATCGGGATAAAGGAAGGTTGGATAGGGGAGCACGGAACCACAATTCTTAGTTAAGGGACCCACTTTAGGGTGGGCAGGAGACTTGACCCTAGAGGGGCTCCCAGGTGCCCAAGCTGAGGTCCCCAGTTAGTTCCCTGGGCAGCTGAGGATAGGGAACCTGAAATGACCCTACCCTAGAGCAATACTGACGAATATATTGCATACCATCCTAGAACTTGCATCTGGCGATGGATGGAGATAGAGACAGAGACCCACACTGGAGCACTGGACTGAGCTCCCAAGGTCCCAATGAGGAGCAGAAGGAGTGAGAACATGAGCAAAGATGTCGGGACCACGAGGAGTGCACCCACCCACTGAGACAGTGGAGATGATCTACTGCGAGCTCACCAAGGCCAGCTGGACTGTTACCAGAAAAAGCATGGGATAAAACTGGACTCTCGGAACATGGCGAACAATGAGGGCTGATGAGACGCCAAGGACAATGGCACGCGGTTTTGATCCTATGCCATGTGCTGGCTTGGTGGGAGCCTAGCCAGTCTGGATGTTCACCTTCCTAGATATGGATGGAGGGGGGAGGACCTAGGACGTACCACAGGGCAGGGAACCCTGACAGCTCTCTGGACTGGAAATGGAGGGGGAGAGGAGTGGGGGGAAGGGGAGAGGGGTGGGAGGAGGGGGAGAAGAGTGGGAGGAGGGGGAGAAGAGTGGGAGGAGGGGGAGGGAAATGGGAGGCTGGTGGGAGGAGGTGGAAATTTGTTTTTTTTTTCTTTTCTTTATCCTCCTTTTATCAATAAAAAAATTAAAAAAAAAAACAAAAAAAAAAACTGCTTTTGAAGAAAAGAAGCAAACACCATCTTTAAATTGAAGAAAGTGAAACAAGCAAAATACATTAACAAATAATTCAAGACATAACAAAAATTGTCATAAAACATTAAAACAGTGTCAAGTCTAATTTAGACTAACAAAATATGACAGTTAGTTAGTCCAGATATGTACTACATGTGATAACAAATTAAAAAAGTCATGAGAAAAAAATGTGGTGGAAAATTTCCTTTCCTTGTAAAAGTGAAATTATTAGAGATGAAAATACAGATATATTACAAGTTCATGCTTACCATGATTGCTATTTTCAATCTCTTTAAGAGGCAAGTGGGTATATGTGGAAGCAACATGTATCTTTCTTGCAGCATATCCAAGGTCCAGTCTAGAGCTGTGAAAAATCCAAGAATAAGTACAGGTGAAATAAATAAAGCAGTGAACATTTAAGTAACAACAACACAGGCTTATTCGTCCACAGAAGCCTAAAGCTGAAAAAAGAAAAAGTACAACAGATATCACTAAACTAGATTTTTGCATTTAAACCCAGTACTAAAGATAATTTCTTTAGAATTAAAAGTCTCAATGGTCTGAATAAAAAACAGAGTTGTTTTATTAAGTGAAATTTCTGCTGGCAGCTAGCTAAGTGAGTTCATTTTGCATATGGAGAAGAAGCAGTTTAAAATTTATAGTGTAAAGAAAAAAAAAGGCAAGACGGTAAACTTGCATATCTCCGGTTTACTATGCGACAGCAACAACAATGTGGTAAGTGTGTATGGACAAAAGCTCATTTATGATGATTTGTTACCCAGGAAGAAGTTTCAGGAACTGAGCAGAATATAGGGTCAGGTAGAACCACTTTGAGACATCAGAACTTCATGGGATTATACCTCACTGAGAGTGGGCCTATTAACAACACAGAAACAACCACTTCCTTGTGGTTTCTATTCAGATCGGATTGTGACTTCATCAGCATCATCTTCTTGGGGCGTTCAAATAAAACAGCTCCATCTCTACTCTCAGAGGCTGTTTCTCTAGCCTTCTTTAATCATGATCATGAAGAGTCAATAATATCCCAGAATTTGATATCTTCATCCAGAAGTTCTTTCTTCCCAGGGATCTATGCCAATAATCTTTCACCTGTATCACACAGTCAGACATACTAAGTTTGTGTCTTTCTCCAGTATACATTTGTGTAGTGATTTGGAGGAGTAATATTTCCCATAGCTTCAGAGATTTAAAATCTTGGTAGCCTGTTTGTGGTGCTGTTTCAGGGACGTTTATGTGGTCCAGCCATACTAGAGGAAGTGCATCATTGAGAGCAGGCTTTTGAGAGTTTGCTTTCTCTACTTTCCATTTGCCCTCTGAAGATGTGAGCTCTCAGCTTTCTGCTCTTGCCACCATGATTACTAAATGCTATCATGTCCACAGCATGAGGTACTCATCCCTATGAAACTGTTAACCTAAATAAATCCCCCCATCCTTAATTTTCCCTGGTCATGGTGTTTATGCACAGCAAATGAAAAGTAACTAATAATATACCTATGTATATATGTGTATGTGTGTATGTGTATTACTTAATAGCTATCCATTTATTAATGTGCTTTTTGAGATACTGAGCTGTTAAAAAGCATGATTCTTCTATATCATGTCCTGAACCCTAGGAAAAGGCACTCAGTGACCTAGGTACGTTCATGTCATAAACTATGACATAAGCATGAACTTGTGCTCTGAGGGTGCTGGCAAGAGACAATTTGACTCTACCATCAAGAATACAGAATAAAATCCTAGAACAGAAAGTTTAAACAGCCCAAAGGATTTTTATTCCTATCATATGACACATAAAAATTACATAATAGGTGACTTCCAGAAACTTAGGTTAGTTCTCACTACTTGTAACAATTTCAATACACCTGCCTGTATTGTAGATTCAACTGAGTACCCTGAAGAAGATCATCGTAGTTTAACAACCCTATAGTCTAAAACCTCGAGAAAACTGTTCCATTCCAAATACAGACAAAATTTACACCTCTAGAGAGTTTTACAAAAATCATGCAATTTTAGGACCATATCTGAGCAAAAAATTCATCATGCAAATTGCTTCAAACACTACTTGTATTCTAGGGCATAATCCTATATCTAAGTATATGGACAGAAGGGGTTTTCATATAAAATATCTTTCTGAGGAAAGGAATAACTGTGTACTCTTTCAACTAGTAGACTGACTCGGAGATGTGTAGTTCTTATATATTACATAAACATAACAATGGCAAAGATAAATTTAAAAATTAATAAAGTGCTAGTAAGAAACCCAAACAGTCATCACAAGCCTGATAAAACAAGCATGATAAAAACTTCAAACAAATTTTGTGTTTGTCTTCATATGTGTAATCAACAGTGGGAAAGAAAGGTCACCTAAGTAAGATGTGTCTAAAAATAGTAAAGAGAGAAGGTAGAGTAAGTGTAAAATAGGAAAGTATAATAAGGAGTTAACATGTCTAACATATAATATGCATGTAGGAAATGGTTTAAGAAATTCCTTTTCATAGTTAACATAAGAAGATGAAATTTCAAGTAATTGTCTTATAATAGTTAAAGACATTTTAGGTTTACAACAAAATACTCTAATAAAAACATGCATGAGTTAAATGCTTTAATAAACAAAAAAAAGTGAACTGTCCTAGGGTCATTGATGTTGATATAATAAAAAAAGCCTGTTGTCTCAAAGAGACTTAGGTGAGAAAACTGTTTATTTGGCTTACTATTCCAAGTCAAAACAGTTATTGAGGGGAAGAGAAGACAGGACCTCAAAGAATCACCTCCTCTGTAAGCAGCACAGAGAATGAATGCTTGGATCCTTGTTTGCTTGCTTGCTCTACTCTTCTACATTGTGGGTACCATGTGTAGGAAATGGTGCCACCCACAGTGGGCTGGATAGTCATAGATTAATCAATGGTTATGACACTCTCTTACAAACACACTCACAGAAAAGTTTGTTACAATTCCTCTACTGATAGTATCTTCTCAGATGACTCTAAGTTGTGGCAATTTGAGATTTAAACATAGTCATCACAGGAACCAAAAAAAAACCTGTAAATTATTGTTTTGCTAAATAAACATAGTACTTTGTTAATCAGTGTCATCTTCTTAGGAGAATTAAAGACGTCAGATCCATCTCTACTCTCAGAGGCTGTTTCTACAGACTTCACTGATGATGAAGTGTCTAAATTGGTATCACTACACACTTAAGTTAGTGCAGGGCTCCATCCTCATCAGAGGAGGAAGCATCTTTCTGCAGATACTAACAGCTAATTATAGTACAGAAAATAAGTTTCTGGGAAGTGATGACTAATAGATAAGCCATTAACTTCAAACCTTTTCCACCCAAGGTTCAGTGGCACTCACGAAAAAAGCAAGCCAAAAAGATGTAAGAGACAGAAATAGAAAGATAGGGGAAGAAAGGGAAAAAATGAAAAAAATAAAAGTTTTTTCTGAACATGACAGGACTGACCTGTCAGTTATTAACAATACAATGCAGAGTGTATTTATAGGATTCAACCAAGCCAAAAAAAAAAAATGGAGAACAAAGATTGTGTTAACTAGCCCTGTTTTAAGCTTGGCTATTATATAACTGCTATCGTATATGTTCAAAAGACATTTTTTTTTCTCATAACCGTTTCCTTACTCCTGTACTCATGCGCTACTCTTTTCGCTCTCGCGTACTGCCGCTTTCCTCTAAGTCAGCCTTCTGTTTTCATTCTTTCATTGGTAAATGTTTTATGAGCCAATATTCTGCACCGGAGCCTTTGTCATGAGCCTAACAGAGAAGGAAATGAGATGATTATTATGCCTGTCTTCCTGAAATTTGTGTAGAAATGAACACAACTGCTGGAGATGGCTTTACCCACATTACAGCAGGGTAAAGCCTAGTTAGTCTCATTACTCCTGCTTCTTTTTTGTATTGTAAAGGAAAATGCAGTAGAACGGTTCTCTCACACACCAGGTCCAGAATGCTGATCTCAGCTATATAGAAGAAAAAAAGCTGAGGTTTGCCTGAGTTATAACAAGTGGAATAGACACCAATACAAGAGACAGTCATGTGCATCAGAGTTGGTAATAGATTATAATGAAATGATAGTGAGTTTATATTTTATACTTATAATTTTGAGTAACAGAGTAGACTCTAATCATAAATTATTCATTAAATTTGCTTATATACTTGATTTTCTATTTGATCCTGGAATGTACATGGTAATTTTCCTGAATAACAGTCAATGTATAATGATATAAACTGTCGATTAAGAGGACGTCTAATGGATATACTTTTATACTTGAAATGTTAGGGCTATGTTATCAGTTTCTGAATTGAGGGAAGTCTTTATTGAACTAGTCTATATAAAATTAATATATGACATGAAACTGAGATTGGGAAAGTAAAAACATATATGAACTATATGGTTGACTTAATTTATTGATTTTTGTGTTTTGAACCATTCCTGTAAAGCCTCACAAAAATTAAAATTCACTACAAGTATTTTAATGCAGAGGAAGATGTTAACTTAGAATGAGTCTTTTTTACAACATAAAGCAAGTAAAAAAATTAAAATATTATATGGAAAAGATCTTTGAATTAGTTATAAAAGGAAAATTGTAAATTAAGAGTAATAGACACAAGAGAAATCATAGTACCTTTTACTAATGATTAAGTTAACAAATTATGGGAATATTGTGAACCCTGGCAAAGAGCTTGTACTAGTTTTGCAAGACATTAATAATAAGTATACCAAAAGCAAAAAAAAAAAGAAATAGATTCTAAAAGAGAGCTACTGGGCAGTGGTGGTACACTCCTTTAATCCCAGTACTCGGGAGGCAGAGACATGTGGATCTCTGTGAGTTCGAGGCCAACCTGGTCTACAAGAGCTAGTTCCAGGACAGGCTCGAAAGCTACAGAGAAACCCTGTCTTGAAAAACCAAAATAGATAAAGGAATAAATAAATAAAAATAACAAAATAAAAGAGAGCTAAGTGGGTCCTTTCTCTCATTGTATGGGACACACCAATAACTGGAGCCCCTATATGCTATACTGATGCAAATAAATCAGGAAGGATAGGTTACAAATAACAAGATTTAAGTAAAGTGAAACAGAGTCCTTATAGTTCTCTTCAAAAATCATTACTGCATAATGTAGTAGTTTGTAGCAATTGATACAAATTTGAGATTAATATTGTTAAAATTTATATATACATTTTTAATCTTGCTAAAGGTATTATATCTATACAGCACATTTAACAATATAATTCAAATCTCTAGTTGTTGAAAATTATTATTATCAAGTGTTTAGGATAATAAGGAACTGCAGGTTAACAGTTAAATACCTAGTATGGTTGAACTTGTAATCACAATAGGTATGTTTTTGAGGTCAAAGAAATATACATTTTAGATAGATCATCTTGAAACACTTGATAAATCTATAGAATATGACATTAAAATGTTTTAATAATCCAGATTGTTATTTTTTTATGAAAATGAGACATGTCTATTTTTGGCAGCACGAATCTACCTCAGAGAAGATATTGGGTGTCAAAGAAACTCCATATGGAGTTTTCTTTCTTTGTGGCAAAAGTAAATCAGTGGGCAAGAAAATGCAACTGTGTCAACTGCTAACAGCATGCTGTCATAATTAGATAAGAAGAACACAAAAAAAAGTGACTGTCAAACATTTTCAAGACAAGGAGGGACAGCCCATCAGAATATTCCACTTCACGAAAAAGTCTATTAGGTATGCTAGGCCTATAGACTGATGATTAATGCCCTAAACTTGCAGAGGAATTTTAGGTGACTGACCAGGCAGCCCACTGTTTCTGTCATACCACATTTTTGGAAGTCATTTGCTTGTACTTCCTGTTTAATCATTCATATTTCCTTCTTGGGTCTTTGAGAAATTTGAAGACTAGACTCTCCCATGTTTTCAAGACTCAGAAAAGAAATGCACTAAATAAATTTAAAGTTTATAAAGTTGAGATATATCAAAAGATAGTTTTTGGATGGTTACACAAGTCGTGGTAAGAAGTAAATTAGATACAAAGTCAGAGCCTGCTCAGGCAGAAATCAGCTTTGAATCACCTGAGAAGGGGTGCTAAAGCTGAGGAAATGTTAGATTAAGAGAAAAGAAGATAGAAACATAGGATAGACCGGGAGGACCGAAGGTTAGTACCAAGCAGCCCTGAGTTTATTTCTCAGCCAGAATGTATGCCAAATACAGGCCAAAAGGTAGAACAAATGGCAGGACAGTGGCCAAGTGCCCCTCTGCACTGTCCTTGAGAGGAAGCTCAAGCAGTAGCATTATCTCAAGACAAGAATTCAGCTGGGAGCAAGCGGCTACCTATCGCTAAGGAGGAGTGCCTCCGACTGGAATTGGCAGACCAAAATCGTAATGGATAATGTGTTCTTTCTTCTGGGCAAAAATTCTCTTTCTCCTGAGCTTAATCAGCACTCTCTCTCAGCCTTCAAGGCTATGTGGAGTAAGTGGAGCAAGCAATCTGAACTCAAATGACTTAAGTCAAAAACGACTCTAGATGGAACCTGAGTCATAGGTGGGCAACCACAGTACAAAATTTTGACTCACCAAGATGGAATAGATATGGGGTGTTTTCTCTGAATTTGTCAAATGCTAATGGACTAGATATTGTGGATGTATTTGTTGCCTGTATATATTGCATATATTTATTCAACAGTTTGTATATAGCTTTCTTATATTAGTTATAACCATGCTTTATTTTAGACAACAAGGGGAAATTTAGTGGCATTTCACTTGTATTTTAATAAATAAAGTTTGCTAAAAAGTATAGAGTAAAACAGCCCCACTGGTCAGTCTTACAGACCAGGCAGTGGTAATACACATTTTTTAATCCCAGCAGCCTCACTAGTTTGCCATAGAAGATAAGCAGTGTATGTCTTTAATCCCAGTGGTGCACACCTTTAGTGCCAGCCCTAGGGAGGATTATAAAGATGAGAGGAAATAGATCCCATTCTAAGATTCCTGGAGGCAGGATCACCATTTTCAGACAGAGGTCAAAGTAAGAGTCAGTGACTGGTTGTTTGCTTTTCTGACCTTCAGGTGGAACCCTAATTACACTTTCCTGTCAATCTTGATTCACCACAAGGCTATTAACCACACCCACTCCCAGCTTTCTGTAGAAACAAAAGAAGTACTTCCCCTAGTGCTTTTCTGTGAGGAAAAAAAGACCCCTCTGGCCTTGCACAATTTAATAAATTTATGCTGAAGGAAATCACTTCTACTAACAGACATTTATTTAAATATCTCATACAATGCTATATGTCATAAAGCAATGTTTATTCCGGGAAACTCTTAGGTCACATGAGGATTTTAATAATATCCTAATAGTATATCTTTGAATCTGTGAACGAATTCTGTCTAGGTAAAAACAAGCCAAAAAGTTGCACAGCTTCCAAAAGTTTCAAAGATCAGTGGTGTTTTGGTTCCCAGCATGGTGTCTGGATGTACAAGTCCTCATCACATCAAAAGTATAAGTAATCATGTTCAAAAGATAAGTATTATTGAGCAAATTATCTTAATAAGTATGTGGTTTCTTCATTGATCCCAGCTGTGTGTTTTTTTAAGTTAACCTTCAGAAAGCATTAGAGATGTATTAATTTCATTTCTTTTTGAAAGGTTGTAAAAGTGTTACTATAAACTTTACATATTTCAGTATATAATTCTCTGGGGCTAGAGAGTTGCCTCTGCCATTTAGAGAATTACCTGATCTTACAGAGATCCCAGATTGGGATGTCAGTATCAACACGACTCACAAACATCACTACTCCAATCCCAGAGGGATTTGTTGCTATCTCTGACCTCTGTGGGCACTAAGCACACAGGAGGTGCACACATATTCATACAGGCAAATATTTTATGCTCCTAAAATAAAATTAAATTTTTTATGTAAAAATACAATTTTCTACATAAGGTTTTTTATTAGATAATTTATTCTTCAGAATTTTAAAAAGCGTTAAGTCTAAAGATATTTTATGTTGTTTTGAATCTGTTGTTTTCTGTATGAACTATGAATTCCATATTATAATGATGTAAGAGGATCTCAGTAAATTAAAAACTGATGTATAAAGTTACATGAAAATAATGCTCTATTATGCCAATGGGTGACTACCTTCTAGGAAAGCAACATGTTCTGGTTGCATTTTGACTGCAATTTGATGACAGTAACTGTCATATTTCATATTCATCCAAGACCCATCTTTGGAAATTTTTGCCAGAGAAAGCTCTGGGTAGGCTCATAGAAAATAAGAACAAACATCTGACCCTGGAAATCAGTCAACCATACAAAATTGAGACCAGCAGTAAAAAAAAAAAAAAAAGATTACCTTAAGATTTGGAGTCTAGGAGATGACCCAAATCCTTACATATGTTATTTAATAACTGGAAGATAGAAATCAGATTAATATTAAAAATATTTCCATATAATATAATATTTAAATATTATAATAATACATTGCTTTATATTACACATCACATATTATACCATATTATTAATATTAGAATGTTATTTATTAAGTAACAATAATAATAAATATCATTCTCATAGTAAAATAGTCTTTCATTTACAGGCTAAGAATATTTTATGACATGTGTTTGATCTATGACAGAGGAAAGGAATTTAGCATAGTAGAAATTCTGTCATTATTTTGATCATTTCCAAATAGCCATCAGATCATTGGAACTCTTATACTGAAAACATTGTTTTAATTATAGCTAAGAAATTTTTTGCTCAATCTGCCCAATCTTTTTTTACAAAAATCACATGTACATCTTCAGGTCAGTTACTATGTGACTATAATACTATAGATGCCATAACTTCAGGACTTGCACATGAGTTCCCAAGCTTCAGAAATTAATCATGAAATTCTCAAAAAGTTAAAATAAAAATGTATTAAGTATAGGAAAGACAAAGACTGGAAAATTACAGAAATCATAGAGAAAGGGGGATATGATAAATAAAGTGAGCAGGTAAGGCAAATGCAGGGAATTGAATGGAAAACTGAAATTTAAATAAAGTCTGGTTTTATAACAGTATTTTAGTATTGTTAACTAGATCAACTATAAGCATATACTCAGAAAATAAATTAATTTTGTGAAATACTGACTGAAATTTTAGAAAACAAATAGTGCTTTTGTTTATTGACAAATTAGCCAAAACTGAAATAGATATAGCCCATTAATATGATAAACACAGAGAAATGGAAAACTAATATGGAAAAATATTAACAATTTATCTGGTAAAAATGTTCAATGATTATTCAAATTATAAAAACCATTTAAAGTCTAATAGCTATTTTTATACCCGCATGAGAAAGTACACAGAGAGGTACCTCCTGAAATGTTTCCAATACAGGAAGATTGATTGAACATAAGATATAGAGAAGCTTAGTACAATTAAATTATTTAAATTTCTGATAACTAAATTACATCATTTCTTTTTATACTATTATTCATTGCTTCTAGAACAGTTTACATAAAAATAATTTACAGTTCAGAACTTTTAAAATGTCCCAAATAGAAAATCTATAAGTAAATGTTGAAAAAGCATAGCAAAGCTTCCTAACAAATGCTGTTATTTTTGGTATAAATTAGATTATTTCTCATATACCATGGAATAAATTAGGAAAGAACTGAAAAAATGGGAAAGACATAGAAGGCAGTGCCACTTAAAACTTTGATATTAGACAAAGTTGACACAAAATGAGAAATTTAACATAAAATTGCTTCAATGTTCAATATCAAAAGGAAAGTGTGTGTATTCAAAAAATATCCCAAGATAAATATTTAAGCTAAAATCAAATACTTAACTTCCAAATATGACACTGATGTAATTTGAAGGGCATAATTTCATAAAATTATGACAGTAGATAATACAGAATTGTATTTTTCTAATCAATGTGAAACAAAAATGATAAACATTACCTTAAAGGAAAAACAAACTTTGTACATGTAACCATATGTTTTCTTCTTCTTTTTTTTTTTTTTTTTTTGGTTTTTCGAGACAGGGTTTCTCTGTGGTTTTGGAGCCTGTCCTGGAACTAGCTCTTGTAGACCAGGCTGGTCTCGAACTCACAGAGATCCGCCTGCCTCTGCCTCCCGAGTGCTGGGATTAAAGGTGTTTTCTTCTTCTTTAATAAAGTGAAAAACCTAACCGAAATTTATATCATGAACAGTAGATTTTAGAATTAATTTACTTCATGTATGTGTACATACTTGCTTGACATGTATATGTGATTTGTACCTGTTTATTTATATGCATGTGCACATGTACAGGTGCATAAAGTAATGTGTGTAGAACCAAAGCTCATCACTGTATTCAACCTCTCTCTGCCGTATTTTCTTGAAACAGCATATCTCACCAAACCTGGATATCACGTATTTGAGAAGGTCAGCTGCCCAGCGACCCTCTAGACTCCTACCTGTTTCTGCTTTCTCAGTACTTGCCTACACGTACATTCCACCAAATGTGTGTGGGTCTTATATGTGCTTTGGCGTTCCAAATGCCCATTCATGTTTGTCCAGATATCATTCAACTAACTGAATAATTTCTCAAGCCCACTAGAAATATTTTAAAATAAGAATGTATATGAATATTTTAGATAAAGCACTGTTATGTTTTCTCAAAATCTTGGGCACTGAAATGAAGAAAATATTATATATTTTTTTTTGTACCTGTAATTAAAATGGTCTGAAGACACATCAATTTTTTAAGCTAGACTTGAACTCACAGAGATCCTCCTGTTTCTGTCTCTAAGTCCTAGGATTAAAGGTGTGTGCTACTATGCCATGCTTGATACATCATTTCTATATATGAAAAATATCAGTTTTATTGATCTCAGATTCTTAATTTCCCTTTTTATGATTAAAAGACTAAATTACCTAATAAAAAAGTCATTTGCTTGACATTTTACTTAACATTAGTTGTAATGTGTCTTAAAAGCATTTTCCAATTATGCACTGCATATAGTATTCTACATATACATTTGCATTTATTTAAATCAGTAATATAATTATCATACAAATTCTCTGTAATATTAAAATAATGTGCCTTTCACTTCTTTTTTAGCGGAAATTTAAAATGGGTTAATGGGAATTTCAAATAGACCAAGTCTGACAACTATAGTTGAATAAGCAATATGGAAGAGTATGGCTATCTATGCAATATGATGCATGTAAAACTCATCATTGTGTTTCATTGTAACACAGTAAGTCAGATTGCTATGCTGGTATCTGTTTATAATGCAGGGTTTGGTAGGTAGAGGCAGGAGAATCTGCAAATCATCCACTTCCATCATTCACTGTGTAGTGAGGTCCTAGCAATTCTGTTCTATATGAAACTATGGCTCAAAAAAAAAAAAAAAAAGAAAAGAAAGAAAGAAAGAAAAAGAAAACCCTATAAGCAAACAAATGAATTGACTTTCTGTTCAGCATTCATGGGCCCTAACATTGTATGCATTGTATGAGCTCATTGCAGCTAAACTAAATGTAAAAATCTCTTCAGTGCTAACACTGGCTAGAACTTCATTTACACATGTTACAGATCATTATTAAAGTATACCAGAAGCATCACTTAGGTAAATTAGAAGATTTTGATATTTTGCAATCCTAAAAAGTAGATATAGTTATTTATTCTATTTTGTGCTTCAGGATGTATGTCAAGAAAAATAAATTGAAAAAATTTCTGAGTTCTGTTATGGGTATGAAGAATTGGGTTTCATAATGGAGTAATAGAAAGTACTTCATTAAAATATCATTCATCATCCTAAACTTGTTTACAACCCCCTTAAATATGTATGGTTATTTAAGTAAAACCAAGTTTCTATGATTTATTATGATAAAAGTATATCTCGGTTTGTGTATGATTTTCCCAATAAATTAGCATATAACAACATTATAGCAAATGACAGATGTTTGTAGAGCTGGAAGCAAATTATCTTAGAAGTCGTGAATGATGTTTACAAAGATCCTTCTTTGCCTAAAAGTTTATTCTAAATATTTGAACATCTTTTAAAATAATAGAGGAGGAACAAAAGTGGAGAATAGAGTAAATAACCATTTTAATAATGTGGATAATTTATCAAAAATGACATAGCATATGGCTGTATAATCACAGTGGTGCAGACATGCATGCAGAATAATAACCCAGTCATGGATTATACAGAGAATCAAGCCATAATATTTATTATGACAGCTCAAAACTCACAAATACAGTTAGGTGAATATTTCCATAATGTTTACGGCCATTACTTCTCTACACACACACCTTCTTTCTTATACTGAACAGGGAAGCACAAATATATTATTTAACAGCCACTCTCAAACATCCATTCACAGTGCGCTGTATATGCATAAAGAACAGAAGGCATGGGCTAGTTTTAGACAAGAGCAGGGTCAGTGATGAACA